>NC_091284.1:833053608-833399838 GCF_032444005.1 Ranitomeya imitator | reverse complement strand
CCTGTGTCCCCCCCTTACTGACCCCTCCACCCTATGTCCCCCCCTTACTGACCCCTCCACCCTATGTCCCCCCCCTTACTGACCCCTCCACCCTATGTCCCCCCCTTACTGACCCCTCCACCCTATGTCCCCCCCCCTTAGTGACCCCTCCACCCTATGTCCCCCCCTTACTGACCCCTCCACCCTATGTCCCCCCCTTACTGACCCCTCCACCCTATGTCCCCCCCCTTACTGACCCCTCCACCCTATGTCGTCCCCCCTTACTGACCCCTCCACCCTATGTCCCCCCCCCTTACTGACCCCTCCACCCTGTGCCCCCCCCTTACTGACCCCTCCACCCTATGTCCCCCCCTTACTGACCCCTCCACCCTATGTCCCCCCCCTTACTGACCCCTCCACCCTATGCCCCCCCTTACTGTCCCCTCCACCCTGTGTCCCCCCCGTTACTGACCCCTCCACCCTGTGTCCCGTGCCCCCACCCTCAGCCCCTGGCAGACTGATGATTAGCGGCTGCTCGTTGCTTTGTATTTATCCGCTGAAGGATGGAAATAATTAGCGCCAGTCATCAGGACGGTGTCGTCTGCTCTTTACCTTCCGACGCTGCGAGAATCCATCACAAATATGAATCCAGCCTCATAAAAGAGGAAAAATTACTCCGGGCTGAAATTATTTCTGGAGACGCCAAACCGCTTTATCAGGAGCAAATGCCGCTGTCAGCGCCGCTCCTGACATATAATAACCGTTCTCCCAGTGATTAAACTGCACTTTGTCACAAGCAAAATATCAGCAATTACCGAATATTAGGGAGGCAAGAAAACGAGGCCCCTTCTAAACGAGGCGCTGTCTCTTTAAGAGGTCTGCAAACATAGCAGAGCACTCACTAGAGGGGGCGCTGGATCTGCCGGGACCGAGAGTCTTCAGCCGTAGAGTGGTGTGATTTCTATATGGCGGTAATATTATTTAGTCACAGGTGCAGATGCTCTCCTCAACATTGAGACTAGCACCAAGAACGAAAATGGCGAACGATGGAAATCTCAGGATGGAGACTTCCCAGATCAGTCCGGAGTCTCAGCCACGTGCCAAAATCCCGGCACCTGAGGTCATTAATGGTCGTCTGAAGAAGATTCTGCCACTGAACGTACGATCCGCTACTGACAGCTCCTGTGTAAACACCGACCATTGACATCCCCTATGTGCTCGGTGGAGAGAAGTCAGGAGACCCTGCCGGCAGCTCCTGGGTAATCGCCGACCAATGACGCGCTCAATGGAGACAAGTCCGGAGATGCTGCCGGCAGCTCCTGTGTAAACACCGACCATTGACATCCCCTATGTGCTCGGTGGAGAGAAGTCAGGAGACCCTGCCGGCAGCTCCTGGGTAATCGCCAACCAATGACGCGCTCAATGGAGACAAGTCCGGAGATGCTGCCGGCAGCTCCTGTGTAATCACCGACCAATGACGTCCATGATGTGCTCGATGGAGACAAGTCCGGAGATGCTGCCGGCAGCTCCTGTGTAATCATGTAGAGAGGCATACTCCTCGTGTCTTCATTCCAGGTCACTAACAGCTCAATTTGGTGGTGGATTCAGTGATGCAAAGTGTCCTAGGAGCCGTGTTTCCATTTGACACCCCAGGACGCATGTTCCTCATACAACTGTGAGCAGCCTGTGTGACCTGAACCTGCTCCCGTGGCTGCAGTGGCTCCAGACTTGTTTCCATTGTTCTTGTTTCCTATCGATCAAATCAGGGACGTTATTGGTCAGTGATTACACAGGAGCTCACTGCAGAGCCTCCTGACTTGTCTCCATCGAGCACATCAGGGACATCATTGGTCGGTGATTACACAGGAGCTGCCGGCAGCATCTCCGGACTTGTCTTCCATCAAGCTCATGGGGGATGTCATTGGTCAGTGATTACACGGGAGCTGCTGGCAGCATCTCCGGACTTGCCACCATCGAGCACATCAGGGACGTCATTGGCCGGTGATCACACAGGAGCTGCCAGGAGCATCTCAGGACTTGTCTCCATTGAGCACATGGGGGGACATCATTGGTCGGTGATTACACAGGAGCTGCCGGCAGCATATCCCATCTTGTCTCCATCGAGCACAATGGAGACGTCATTGGTCGGTGATTACACAGGAGCTGGCGTTCAGCGTCTCTTGACTTGTCTTCATCGAGCACATGGAGACGTCATTGGTCGGTGATTTGTTGTGAATTCTGTGGCTGAATTCACTCCTGTGGTCACAAGTGGTACTGCAGCTTCTGAGCTTCCTCCCTCAGGTGTTCTGGTGAGCTCGTTAACTGCTTCATTACTTAACTCCGCCTGATGCTGCTATCCTTGCTCCTTGTCAATGTTTCAGTGTTGGATCTGAGCTTCTCCTGATTGTTCCTGTGACCTGCTGCTCTGTATAGCTTAGTGCTTTTTGCTATTTTGTTGCTTTTTTTTTTCTGTCCAGCTTGTCTTTTGTTTTTGCTGGAAGCTCTGAGACGCAAAGGGTGTACCGCCGTGCCGTTAGTTCGGCACGGTGGGTTTTTTTTGCCCCCTTTGCGTGGTTTTTGCTTTAGGGTTTTTTTGTGGACTGCAAAGTTCGCTTTACTGTCCTCGCTCTGTCCTAGAATATCGAGCCCCACTTTGCTGAATCTATTTCATCCCTACGTTTTGTCTTTTCATCTTACTCACAGTCATTATATGTGGGGGGCTGCCTTTTCCTTTGGGGAATTTCTCTGGGGCAAGTCAGGCCTATTTTTCTATCTTCAGGCTAGCTAGTTTCTTAGGCTGTGCCGAGTTGCCTAGGTAGTTGTTAGGCGCAATCCACAGCCACTTTTAGTTGTGTTTAGGATAGGATCAGGTGTGCAGTCTACAGAGTTTCCACGTCTCAGAGCTCGTTCTTGTATTTTTGGGTATTTGTCAGATCACTGTGTGCGCTCTGATCGCTAGGCACACTGTGTCTCTGGATTGCCTTCATAACACCTGTCATTAGCAAACATAACAGTACAAGGAGCCCCCTTTCTGAACAAAGCAGACCAGGATGGAATTTCTCTGGGGCAAGTCAGGCCTATTTTTCTATCTTCAAAAAACAAATCAGGAATAGGAATTCTTGGTTCTAACATAGATTTCTGATCAATAGTATCTTGAATTTTTTGTACATTTATAACGAGATTATCCAGCTGGGGTTGTCAGGGGGTACATGGTGATGTTCCATTTTTGTCGATTTCGTCATCCACCCCTTCTGAGGTCCCAGAGTTCTTGTCTGATTATCAGGATGTATTTGAAGAGCCCAAGTCCGATGCTCTACCTCCGCATAGGGATTGTGATTGTGCTATCAATTTGATTCCTGGTAGTAAATTCCCTAAAGGTCGATTATTTAATTTATCCGTGCCCGAACACGCCGCTATGCGCAGTTATGTGAAGGAATCCCTGGAGAAGGGACATATTCGCCCATCGTCATCACCACTGGGAGCAGGGTTCTTCTTTGTAGCCAAGAAGGATGGTTCGCTGAGACCGTGTATTGATTACCGCCTTCTTAATAAGATCACTGTTAAATTTCAGTACCCCTTGCCATTGTTATCTGACTTGTTTGCTCGGATTAAGGGGGCTAGTTGGTTCACTAAGATAGATCTTCGTGGTGCGTATAATCTGGTGAGAATCAGGCAAGGAGATGAATGGAAAACTGCATTCAATACGCCCGATGGTCATTTTGAGTATCTAGTGATGCCGTTCGGACTTGCCAATGCTCCATCTGTGTTTCAGTCTTTTATGCATGACATCTTCCGTGAGTATCTGGATAAATTCCTGATTGTGTACTTGGATGACATTTTGATCTTCTCAGATGATTGGGAGTCTCATGTGAAGCAGGTCAGAATGGTTTTTCAGGTCCTGCGTGCTAACTCTTTGTTTGTGAAGGGATCAAAGTGTCTCTTCGGTGTGCAGAAAGTTTCATTTTTGGGGTTCATCTTTACCCCTTCTACTATCGAGATGGATCCAGTTAAGGTCCAAGCCATCCAGGATTGGATTCAGCCGACATCTCTGAAAAGTCTGCAAAAGTTCCTGGGCTTTGCTAATTTTTATCGTCGCTTCATCTGTAATTTTTCTAGCATTGCCAAACCATTGACCGATTTGACCAAGAAGGGTGCTGATTTGGTTAATTGGTCTTCTGCTGCTGTGGAAGCTTTTCAGGAGTTGAAGCGTCGTTTTTGTTCTGCCCCTGTGTTGTGTCAGCCAGATGTTTCTCTTCCGTTCCAGGTCGAGGTTGATGCTTCTGAGATTGGAGCAGGGGCGGTTTTGTCACAGAGAGGTTCTGATTGCTCAGTGATGAAACCATGTGCTTTCTTTTCCAGGAAGTTTTCGCCCGCTGAGCGTAATTATGATGTGGGCAATCGAGAGTTGCTGGCCATGAAGTGGGCATTCGAGGAGTGGCGTCATTGGCTTGAAGGAGCTAAGCATCGCGTGGTGGTATTGACTGATCATAAGAACTTGACTTATCTCGAGTCTGCCAAGCGCTTGAATCCTAGACAGGCCCGTTGGTCGTTATTTTTTGCCTGCTTCGACTTTGTGATTTCGTACCTTCCGGGCTCTAAAAATGTGAAGGCGGATGCTCTGTCTAGGAGTTTTGTGCCCGACTCTCCGGGTTTATCTGAGCCAGCGGGTATCCTCAAGGAAGGAGTCATTGTGTCTGCCATCTCCCCTGATTTGCGGCGGGTGCTGCAAAAATTTCAGGCGAATAAACCTGATCGTTGTCCAGCGGAGAAACTGTTCGTCCCTGATAGGTGGACTAATAAACTTATCTCTGAACTTCATTGTTCGGTGTTGGCTGGTCATCCTGGAATCTTTGGTACCAGAGAGTTAGTGGCTAGATCCTTCTGGTGGCCATCTCTGTCACGGGATGTACGTACTTTTGTGCAGTCCTGTGGGATTTGTGCTAGGGCTAAGCCCTGCTGTTCTCGTGCCAGTGGGTTGCTTTTGCCCTTGCCGGTCCCAAAGAGGCCTTGGACACATATTTCGATGGATTTTATTTCTGACCTTCCCGTTTCTCAAAAGATGTCAGTCATTTGGGTGGATTCTCGTGTTTCTAGACGGAAACTCCAGTATCTGGTTAAATGGAAGGGTTATGCTCAGGAAGATAATTCCTGGGTTTTTGCCTCTGATGTTCATGCTTCCGATCTTGTTCGTGCCTTTCATGCGGCTCATCCTGGTCGGCCTGGGGGCTCTGGTGAGGGTTCGGTGACCCCTCCTCAAGGGGGGGGTACTGTTGTGAATTCTGTGGCTGAATTCACTCCTGTGGTCACAAGTGGTATTGCAGCTTCTGAGCTTCCTCCCTCAGGTGTTCTGGTGAGCTCGTTAACTGCTTCATTACTTAACTCCGCCTGATGCTGCTATCCTTGCTCCTTGTCAATGTTTCAGTGTTGGATCTGAGCTTCTCCTGATTGTTCCTGTGACCTGCTGCTCTGTATAGCTAAGTGCTTTTTGCTATTTTGTTGCTTTTTTTTTCTGTCCAGCTTGTCTTTTGTTTTTGCTGGAAGCTCTGAGACGCAAAGGGTGTACCGCCGTGCCGTTAGTTCGGCACGGTGGGTTTTTTTTGCCCCCTTTGCGTGGTTTTTGCTTTAGGGTTTTTTTGTAGACTGCAAAGTTCGCTTTACTGTCCTCGCTCTGTCCTAGAATATCGAGCCCCACTTTGCTGAATCTATTTCATCCCTACGTTTTGTCTTTTCATCTTACTCACAGTCATTATATGTGGGGGGCTGCCTTTTCCTTTGGGGAATTTCTCTGGGGCAAGTCAGGCCTATTTTTCTATCTTCAGGCTAGCTAGTTTCTTAGGCTGTGCCGAGTTGCCTAGGTAGTTGTTAGGCGCAATCCACAGCCACTTTTAGTTGTGTTTAGGATAGGATCAGGTGTGCAGTCTACAGAGTTTCCACGTCTCAGAGCTCGTTCTTGTATTTTTGGGTATTTGTCAGATCACTGTGTGCGCTCTGATCGCTAGGCACACTGTGTCTCTGGATTGCCTTCATAACACCTGTCATTAGCAAACATAACAGTGATTACACAAGAGCTGGAGTGTAGACATAATATAGTAGCAGAGTCATCGGTGCAGCTTTGGCAGTGACTGGAGTATAAGACAATGATGTGACTAATGATGGAGTAACTTGTGGAGATTTGACCTTTCACACACGGAGCTTCTCGTTATTGACGGTCGCATGGAGGCTCCGATGTCCTTCACACTTCCCGACGCTCTGCCGGCCGCGGCTGCTCTCCGACGCCCTCATTGGAGGTTGTTATTTGCTCTGCAGTCTACAGTTTATTGGAAAAGTTTAATCTGAGCTGATGTTTGGTTTTCAGCTCTCGGTGTAATGAGCCTTCAGCCTCCGCTCCTCATACACCGCTGCTCGGCTTTATGGTAGCGTGTCACATACCGGAGCTGCGCTCACACCGAGGAGAATGCTCCTCACCGAGGTCTGCACTACAACACCTGGAGAACACCTGTCGTGTGTCATTGTGGCTCGTGATTGGCCACTTGAAGTCATGAGTGACTTAAAGGAATTTTCTGAAAGCCCAAAACTGGGTCTGAGTCTGACGGTAAAAGAGCAAGAGAGGACTTCAGACTTCAGGAGGACTTCTGTAGACCTCCCTCCAGGACAGAGCCTGAAATCCAGGACAAAAATAAAAGTTCTGGCTCACCGGTGAAGTCAGTAGGAAGACCCCTCTGAGGCTTGTAGGCCTCGCTGGTCACATATACACGTGGTGGGGGAATGGAGCAAGGCCATCGGATTCCCTGTCCTCCCACATCGTGTCACCCAGTCCAGTCATTGTCAAGACACCCGGGGGAACAGGTCCACCATAATATGTCCTGGCAGCTCATCTACCAGTCCGGCAACCGAGTCATCCATCATCGCCTGCACCACTTGGATGGGACTTAGACTGGGGATATAGCAAGGCACCACCGCTGACATGTAGCGGGGTCATTACCCATCCGTTGGCACCTCTTCAGCATCATCCCAAGGCCCAAGGTCCCGCCATGGCCATGAAGGATGAAGCATCTTCACCAAGAGGTGGACAGGACTGTGCAGCACTGATCCAACAACTTCATATGACCCAGTTCTCCAAAACTATTCGAGAGGGTCATGGACTCCTGGAAGTGTGAGCAAATCTCCTCTCCTCTACGGCCCAACGAATCCTTCCACGAATCAGCAATTGTAGAAGGCTTCTTGTGTTTCGGGCGTTGAGGAGGTGGAGAACAGTCTTGGACGGGTGTGAACTGGTCAGTGCCAAAAGTTTATGGCGGGATATACCTGCAGGGATAACCCTCTCATGACCACCGACTTTCCAAAGTTTGTCAAGTGTGTTCATGGCATCGTGAAGGGAAGCAGAAGATCTGGAGCTCTGCACCAGGAAACACAAAGCTGTAAACCTGGACCCTGAGCAGAGTTGTCTGATAAGAAGAGTTCCTAAACAGAACACGTTGTCTCACCTGTAATTTAAGACAATTACTGACATTTTCTGAGGAGCTTTCCTAGATCCAGTTCCCACATAAATCCGGTGGGATCTTCCCGTGTGACGTGCGATCTGCAGCTGCGGAGGGTCGGGGCGCACATATGTCTTTAGGGGAAATATCCGGTATTCGCACCACGTCCGTCACGTAGGAGGCATTTCTCATATTTGAATAATTTGGGTTCTTAAAGGGGAATCTCAGCAGTTTGGGGGGAGGGTTCGTAAGCTGAGACATTGCCGGTTTTTAAGCTTCATGATGCAGCAAAGCCCACCTGACATGACAGACTAGAAATCTTCAACACAATTTAAAGGGTAACGTCTCTCATTTTGGAGAGTGACAGGCCTGGCATGCCAGTGTAAGGAGACTTATAGGCCATGCAATGAGGAAGAGGATTTGAACTCTATTTCCGCCTACTGGAAGTAGGAATATTAAAAGTCAATAACGACCCTTTTAACACGCCTTAACATGACTTAAGATAAAAGTCAAAGCAGAATCTCAATATGCAGACACATGTTCCGGGGTGTTTGCCCCTCCTTAGTGTCTCATACAGCCAAATCCGATCTCATGTTTTGCATGATGAGGGGCAAACACCCAAAAACACGTCTTTACAAAGTGAGATTTCGGTTTGACTTTTTATATTTTTTTTATATCCAATTAATGATTTTTTTAACCTTTTTTTCACTTTGTCTATTTATATTAGATTTTGTGATTTATTTATTTTTTTATGATTTTTCTCAATGAAAATAGTAACTTGTTTGTAGTTTTTTATTTCCAGTTGTTTTCAAGGGGGTAATTTGTGTAAGGATTCTTCTCACTTGCACACACTTACATTTGATTTCATCGGTTCTCTTTAATGGTTTTCCACCACAAGCATTAGACCTTTCTTGGCTGCGGTCAAGATCTGGGGTGACACGTCCCACGAGGGTTCCCCAACTCATCCATTTACTCTCCTGGCCCTGATATTTGGTGACATTATCTTACAGCTTCAGGGTCCCTATATGAAGCGTGAGGGAGGGCAGATGACAACCACTCGTGGCACATTCGGCACATTTCTGGCTCGGAGCTGTTATTTTTGGTTTGTGAATAGACCAAATAAATCTTATTAAATTGAACCGCGCCAACCTTGACTGGGGCATCCCATCCGATAACTCCAGCTAGAGTTTGGGGCATGGTAACATTTTGAGTGGATCCATTATGGATTGTGAAAATTAATGGAGGCGATCCTCACACACTGATGATGTCACTGTTCATGATGCTGTCACTGTTAATGATGATGTCACACATTTTAGTTTCTTTATTTTCCAGATGACGTATCGGTTCTACTCCAGGAAATTATAACAGAAGCTCGAAATCTCAGCAATGCGGAAATGTACGTACTGCTCCAGCCGCGATCGTCCGGTAGACCCTGTGATCCACTCAGGCCCCTCTGTCCTTTGCCACTACCAGGTGTCGCAAGAACATTTGTAGATCTTTCTAGGATCCCGATGAATTTGTCTTGCGGAAGTTGCCCTGAGTTTAACTTTATCTTGTCCAGGGTTGAGGTTCGTTAATTTTTGTAGACCTCATCAGGGATTTGGATTTGCAGATTTAGCCCATTATTTGGTTCTCGGATCCTTATCCAAGATCTAGTATTGTAGATCTTACCTAGGATCTTATCTCAGAATCCGACCTCGAAGATCTTATCCAAAATCTGTTTATTAAGTCTGGTCTATTATCTTGTCTCATAGTCATGGCTTTGGATTTGTGCTTGCAAATCCTGATTCAGGATCTGGTTTTGCGGGGCTTGACTAGGATGTGATCTCAGGGTCTAGTTTTCTAGGCTTAGCTCTCAGGGTTTAGTTTTCTAGGCTTGGCTTAAGATCTCATCTTTAAGACTGGTCATAAGTTAGTCTTGTAGACGTCCTCCAGGATACATGCTTGGAGGTCTTGTTTTGGATTTTGCCTCTTAGCCCCATCTCAGTATACTAGGACTTCTTAAGGGTCTTCCATTAAAAACTGACCAGATCTCTTGTAGACATTGCCTAGGCTCAATCTTGTAAATCTTGTTCGGGTTGAGTCTCATAGACCTTGTCATGGCTTGGCCTCTGGAACCTCGTCCGGGCTTGGCCTCTGGAACCCCGTCCGGGCTTGGCCTCTGGAACCTTGTCCGGGCTTGGCCTCTGGAACCTTGTCCGGGCTTGGCCTCTGGAACCTTGTCCGGGCTTGGCCTCTGGAACCTTGTCCGGGCTTGGCCTCTGGAACCTCGTCCGGGCTTGGCCTCTGGAACCTCGTCCGGGCTTGGCCTCTGGAACCTCGTCCGGGCTTGGCCTCTGGAACCTCGTCCAGACTTGGCCTCTGGAACCTCGTCCAGACTTGGCCTCTGGAACCTCGTCCAGGCTTGGCCTCTGGAACCTTGTCCGGACTTGGGCTCTGGAACCTTGTCCGGGCTTGGCCTCTGGAACCTCGTCTGGGCTTGGCCTCTGGAACCTCGTCCGGGCTTGGCCTCTGGAACTTTGTCCGGGCTTGGCCTCTGGAACCTTGTCCGGGCTTGGCCTCTGGAACCTTGTCTGGGCTTGGCCTCTGGAACCTTGTCGGGGCTTGGCCTCTTGGACCTCGTCTTGGCTTGGCCTCTTGGACCTCATCCGGGTTCAGCCTCATCTGGGGTCACTCCAGTCTTAGCTTAGATTAATCTCATAGACCTAGTGTAGAATCAGCCTTCTATATCCCATCCAGGTTCATTTTTGAAGATCTGGTCCAGGATCGGTCTCGTCCACCTTGTCCTGGACGATTAGTTTAGATGTTTACATGGTTCAGTCTCATAAATCTCGACCTGGATTGGAATCTGTCCTTGCAGACTGGTCCCTGTTGATCTGCTTCTAGTAAAACCCTCCTGGATTGCAATGATGAAGGATCGGGGGATGATTTCCTTGCATTATAACTTCTCTCTTCCTGTAGATGTTCCGTTTTCCTTCTCGAGAGACACAGCCATGAACTCGTTGCCAAGGTCTTTGATGGAGGAGTTGTGGATGATGAGGTGCGTACAGATGATATAATACAATCTGTCTATTATCCGTCATTGATTGTAAAAGCGCCCCCTTTAGATGAGGATGAGCCCTAGCATTCTTACTTCAATGTATGGTCCTAAGGACAATGATGAGAGTATTCCTTTCTACATTCTGTTTCCAGAGCTACGAGATAAGGATCCCAGCGGATCAGGGCATCGCCGGACACGTAGCAACAACCGGCCAAATCCTGAACATTAAAGATGCTTATTCACATCCCTTGTTTTACCGCGGAGTGGACGACAGCACCGGATTCAGGACCAGAAATATCCTGTGTTTCCCCATTAAGAATGAGAGTAATGGTGTGTGAAACCACTACTACCCCCAGTTTTCTCCTCTGAAGGGTTAAGGCCTTTAGATATCCTGCCATGGAACTATAGAAAATTGCTAACCATTCCCTTGTCCCGCAGAGGTCATCGGAGTGGCGGAATTGGTCAACAAAATTAACGGTCCCGGATTCACCAAATTCGATGAAGATTTGGCGACTGCCTTCTCCATTTACTGTGGGATCAGCATCGCTCATGTAAGATCCGATCTCTGCGATGTACGAACATCTCAAGCATTTCGCTGGTACTAATCTGTCCCCTTTCCTTCCATCAGTCGCTGCTGTATAAACAGGTCCATGAAGCTCAGTTCAGGAGTCACCTGGCCAACGAGATGATGATGTATCACATGAAGGTACTGCAGTACCAGAAGTGGCCACCGGATGTCGCAACTACATTACTACTTTATATATAAGCTGCCAAGTTATTTACTATCGCCCATGCCCGTTAGGTGGCACCTTACTGTTTCTAGATATCACCAAAGTAATGAGAAGTAGCAACTGTAAGACTCAAGAGGGACAATTACAGAACTTGCAGCCATTGTGCAGTATCACGGCTGCTCCAGGGTCCGGCTCATGGCTGCTCCAGGGTCCGGCTCACAGGTGCTCCAGGGTCCGGCTCACAGGTGCTCCAGGGTTCAGCTCACGGCTGCTCCAGGGTCCGGCTCGTGGCTGCTCCAGGGTCCGGCTCACAGGTGCTCCAGGGTTCGGCTCACGGCTGCTCCAGGGTCCGGCTCGTGGCTGCTCCAGGGTCCGGTTCACAGCTGCTCTAGGGTCCGGCTCACGGCTGCTCCAGGGTCCGGCTCACGGCTGCTCCAGGGTCCGGCTCACGGCTGCTCCAGGGTCCGGCTCACGGCTGCTCCAGGGTCCGGCTCACGGCTGCTCCAGGGTCCGGCTCACGGCTGCTCCAGGGTCCGGCTCACGGCTGCTCCAGGGTCCGGCTCACGGCTGCTCCAGGGTCCGGCTCACGGGTGTTCCAGGCTCCGGCTCGTGGCTGCTCCTCCAGGGTCCGGCTCGTGGCTGCTCCAGGGTCCGGCTCGTGGCTGCTCCAGGGTCCGGCTCGTGGCTGCTCCAGGGTCCGGCTCGCGGCTGCTCCAGGGTCTGGCTCACGGCGGCTCCAGGGTCCGGTTCAAGGCTGCTCCAGGGTCCGGCTCACAGGTGCTCCAGGGTCCGGCTCGTGGCTGCTCCAGGGTCCGGGTCGTGGCTGCTCCAGGGTCCGGCTCAAGGCTGCTCCAGGGTCCGGCTCACGGGTGTTCCAGGCTCCGACTCACGGGTTGCTCCAGGGTCCGGCTCGTGGCTGCTCCAGGGTCCGGCTCGTGGCTGCTCCAGGGTCCGGTGTTATGACCTGGTGGTTAGGAGCACCCGACCTGATAGTTAAACTCATACAGGACAAGCTCTGGGATGTGGGAGCTCTGCTGACCGCAAGCCCTAATCCTATCGCACACACTAGAAATAGCCGTGGAGCGCTCCTGACGCTCCCTATGCGCCTCGTCACAGCCTAAGAGCTAGCTAGCCCTAGAGAAGAAAATAAAGCCTACCTTGCCTCAGAGAAATTCCCCAAAGGAATAGGCAGCCCCCCACATGTAATGACTGTGAGTAAAGATGAAAGTCACAAACGCAGAAATGAGATAGGTTTCAGCAAAGGGAGGCACGACTTACTAAATAGACAGAGGATAGAAAAGGAATCTTTGCGGTCAGCACAAAAACCTACAAAAGACCACGCAGAGTGTGCAAAAGGGTCCTCCGCACCGACTCACGGTGCGGGGGTGCCACCCTGCATCCCAGAGCTTCCAGCTAGCAAGACAAAATCAAGAAAACCAGCTGGACAAAGAAACAAGAACAATAATAACAATCAGGAACTTAGCTTCTGCAGGAGAAGACAGGACACCAGACAGATCCAGGAGCGAACTGAACCAATGCTAAAACATTGACAGCTGGCATGGAGAAACGATCTGAGTGGAGTTAAATAGAGAAGCCAACCAAAGGATAAACCACGTCACCTGTGTAAGGAACCTCAGAAGCAGCAGCTCCACTCACAGCCACCAGAGGGAGCCCACGGACCGAACTCACCGAAGTACCATTCATGACCACAGGAGGGAGCTCGACAACAGAATTCACAACAGTCCAGCTTGCGGCTGCTCCAGGGTCCGGCTCGCGGATGCTCCAGGGTCCGGCTCGCGGCGGCTCCAGGGTCCGGCTCGCGGCTGCTCCAGGGTCCGGCTCGCGGCTGCTCCAGGGTCCGGCTCGCGGCTGCTCCAGGGTCCGGCTCGCGGCTGCTCCAGGGTCCGGCTCGCGGCTGCTCCAGGCTCCGGCTCGCGGCTGCTCCAGGGTCCGGCTCGCGGCTGCTCCAGGGTCCGGCTCGCGGCTGCTCCAGGGTCCGGCTCCCGGCTGCTCCAGGGTCCGGCTCACGGCTGCTCCAGGGTCCGGCTCACGGCTGCTCCAGGGTCCGGCTCACGGCTGCTCCAGCTCACGGCTGCTCCAGGGTCCGGTTCAAGGCTGCTCCAGGGTCCGGCACACGGCTGCTCCAGGGTCCGGCTCACGGCTGCTCCAGGGTCCGGCTCACAGGTGCTCCAGGGTCCGGCTCGTGGCTGCTCCAGGGTCCGGTTCACGGCTGCTCCAGGGTCCGGCTCACGGCTGCTCCAGCTCACGGCTGCTCCAGGGTCCGGTTCAAGGCTGCTCCAGGGTCCGGCACACGGCTGCTCCAGGGTCCGGCTCACGGCTGCTCCAGGGTCCGGCTCACGGCTGCTCCAGGGTCCGGCTCACGGCTGCTCCAGGGTCCGGCTCACGGCTGCTCCAGGGTCCGGTTCGCGGCTGCTCCAGGATCCGGCTCACGGCTGCTCCAGGGTCCGGCTCACGGCTGCTCCAGGGTCCGGTTCACGGCTGCTCCAGGGTCCGGCTCACGGCTGCTCCAGGGTCCGGCTCACGGCTGCTCCAGTGTCCGGCTCGTGGCTGCTCCAGTGTCCGGTTCACGGCTGCTCCAGGGTCCGGCTCACGGCTGCTCCAGGGTCCGGCTCACGGCTGCTCCAGTGTCCGGCTCACGGCTGCTCCAGGGTCCGGCTCACGGCTGCTCCAGGGTCCGGCTCACGGCTGCTCCAGGGTCCGGCTCACGGCTGCTCCAGGGTCCGGCTCACGGCTGCTCCAGGGTCCGGCTCACGGCTGCTCCAGGGTCCGGCTCACGGCTGCTCCAGGGTCCGGCTCACGGCTGCTCCAGGGTCCGGCTCGTGGCTGCGCCAGGGTCCGGCTCACGGCTGCTCCAGGGTCCGGCTCGTGGCTGCTCCAGGGTCCGGCTCGTGGCTGCTCCAGGGTCCGGCTCACGGCTGCTCCAGGGTCCGGCTCACGGCTGCTCCAGGGTCCGGCTCACGGCTGCTCCAGGGTCCGTTGCTGTCAGTGAATGAGAACTCTCCTGTTTCCATTCAGAGCCAGTAATCCTGTCCACAGCTCATCTTGGATACAGTTGTACAATGCTCTGTGAGCTAAACACATCCACCGCAGTGGCTCTAATCTCTGCTGGATTGTTGCAGTGTATCAGTGCGGAGTCTACAGAGCATTGTCTGCACTGATACAATTGTACCAACTTCTCAGCTGTGTTCAGGATTAATTTCTCTGACAAGTCACAGAGATCTAGAAAATTGGGCTGAAATTAAAAAAGTTTATTCTAAAGTTGCAAAACTTTTCAACTAAACAGCAATTAAGTATCATTAATATAAAACCCAGATCGCTATAATAGAGAATGTCACTTTTGGTCTCAGTATTTCGGGTAGGGGTCGTACTTTGCATTTACGGCCTCCTGACATTGTCACGACCCTTCTACTGTAATGGGCAGAGCGAATGTCTGCTGGGTGGTGCCAGGTCTGATTGTGTCAGATAACAGTGCCCTGTGGTCCCTGGAGGACCCGGGGAGACTCCGAGCCACGAGTCGGCCATACAGAGACCTCCTGTGTGTACACAGCGGTCAGTGCAGGATCTGTACGGGGGTCCGCACCCACCATGTGCCATTTATAAAACAGGGGTCTGCTTATGTGATGGAGGGGTCCCTAGGACGCACCAGTCCGCTGCACTGTAAGGTTTCGGGGATACTTGGCGGTGGTGATGTCATCGGGTCACATGACCTGTGCAGGAGGAGCAGTGACATCATCAGTGGGAACGTTCTGTGGGGTCTTCGGCGACACGTTCGCTCCTCGTCACATAATTATCCGTCGTTATCTGTTCCAGGTCTGTGATGAAGAAGCCAAGAAACTGGAGAGTGACGGGATTCCCAGTGTCGCCACAATCGATCCAAATTTTGCTAATTTCAGCTATACCCCCCGATCCCTCCCCGACGATGACACAGCTGTGGTGAGTCAGGGGGGAACACAACCAGCAAGGCGATCGCTGCGTGTAACCAGTACACCCCATATAAAACCAGTACCCCCCCCCCATAAATAACCAGTACACCCCATATAAAACTAGTACACCCCCATAAATAACCAGTACACATCCATATATAACCAGTACACCCCATATGAAACCAGTACATCCTCATATATAACCAGTACACCCCATATAAAACCAGTACATCCTCATATAAAACCAGTACCCCCCATAAATAACCAGTACACCCCATATACAACCAATATACCCCCATATACAATCAGTACACCCGGGGGCCATAAATAGCCAGTACACCCCCACAAATAACCAGTACACCTTGGTATAAAACCAGTACACCCCCATAAATAACCAGTACAACCTAATAAACAACCAGTACACCCTCATATATAACCAGTACACCCCTATAAATAACAAGTAAAACCCCATATAAAACCAGTACCCCCCATAAATAACCAGTACACCACATATACAACCAGTACACCCCCATATATAACCAGTACACCCCCATAAATAACAAGTACAATCCCATATAAAACCAGTACACCCTCATATATAACCAGTACACCCCCATAAATAACAAGTACACTCCCATAAATAACCAGCACACCCCATATAAAACCAGTACCCCATAAATAACCAGTACACCACATATATAACCAGTACACCCCCATAAATAACAAGTACAACCCCATATATAACCAGGACAATCTATATAAAACCAGTACATCACCATAAATAACCAGTACACCCTCATATATAACCAATACACCCCAATAAATAACAAGTACAACTCCATATATAACCAATACACCCTCATCTATAAACAGTACATCCCCATATATAACCAGGACACCCTCAGCCCACGTAGTATATAGCACAGCCCACGTAGTATATAAACACAACCCACGCAGTATATAACACAGGCCATGTAGTATATACCTACAATATAATGCACGACTCCAGCAATTATAATTAACGTAATTTTATTTAATCATAAAAACATAACACAATCCATAATATAAGGGAAAACAAAAGCAGATGGATAAAAACGAGATGACACAGGGACTAATCACAATATATATAGTTCATAATGACCCATATTAAAGTCTATCATAATTTGTGAATACTGAGAAAATATATGTATGTATGTATATATATATATATATATATATATATATACGGAACACTAGAACATATAAAAATTCATATATATAGATACCCACATAAAGTAGACACAGGATCTTGTGTGACTAAAGGGCAGCGTGGCTCAAAAATTATACAAAGCTAATGTGCAAAAAATTGCAGTGAGGGATGGATTTATATGGGTCAATAGTATCATCATAGTATATATGTTAAAATTACGGTAGATTAAGAATAAGACCCATAAATCAAAAGTGTCATAGTGCAATAAAGTGCCAAAGCAGTTTATAAAGCCATAGTATGCATATTTATGCCCAATATAGCTATGAGCCAGAAACTAGGGGGTATCATCATATCAAAAAATACACATAGAGTATAATGTTAGTAATATACCCTAATATGCCCATATATATCTGTGTCTTTCACTAATAAATATACATCATAAAGAGACAAAGTGTCATAATGACCAAAAGAGAGATGAGATACAGTGGGATACTAACCGTAGAGAGAGCCCCGTGGCAGCCCGCACCTGCCATGTAGTATATAGCACAGCCCACATAGTATATTGCACAGCCCATGCAGTATATAACTGCCCACGTAGTATATAGCAGCCAGGCAGTATATAATACAGCCCACGCAGTATATAACACAGCCGACGTAGTATATAACACAGCCGACGTAGTATATAACACAACCCACATAGAATATAACACAGCCCACGTACTATATAGCACAGCCATGTAGTATATAGCACAGGCCACACAGGCTGCATAGCCAGCATCAATAGTAAAAAGTTGGTCCGGGATGGGACGACGCACTGGCACTGACTGGAGGAGAGTAGGGAGGGGCCAATTCGCGGCTGGACTAAGCCGGTTGCTGATTGGTCGCGGCCGGCTGTGACCAATCAGCGACGCGGGATTTCCATTACGGAAGTTAGTTACAGACAGACAAACAGACGGAAGTACCCCTTAGACAATTATATATATAGATAACCAAAGAATACAGCATCGCCCCCTCGTGGAAATCCTCCAAACTTCACTAGTCATTATAATTTATTAATATCACATAAAAATGCTATAAAGTGCCCAAGAATGTGTCCAATATCAGCGCTATAGAGTGCACACATAACAATACTGTGTAGAATGCAAATAATACCACTATAAAGTGTCCAATGTCAGTGTATAGAATATAATGCATAAAATACGATATAGGGGCATAAAGTGTTGAATATCAGTGGTATCCAGTAGACACAGTATCTATATATATAATTGTCTAAGGGTTTTTCCGTCTGTCTGTCTCTGTCTTTAGTTCTGTCTGTCTTTCTGTCTGTCTGTCCTGGAAATCCCACCTCTCTGATTGGTTGAGGCCGCCAGGCCTTGACCAATCAGCGACGGGCACAGCATCGACGTAGAAATCCCGCGTCTCTGATTGGTCGAGGCCTGGCGGCCTCGACCAATCAGCGACAAGCACAGCGACGATGATGTCATAAAGGACGTAGATATCCCGCGTATCTGATTGGTCGAGGCCGCCAGGCTTCGACCAATCAGCGACGGGCACAGCGACGATGATGTCATAAAGGACGTAGAAATCCCACGTTTCTGATTCAGCGACGGGCACAGTATCGACGTAGATGTCATAATGGTTGCCATGGCGACGATGATGTCATAAAGGTTGCCTCGACCAATCAGCGACGGGCACAGTCTGCCGCGAATTCTGGAATCATCATTGTCCATATACTACGGGGACATGCATATTGTAGAATACCCGATGCGTTAGAATCGGGCCACAATCTAGTAGTACTATAAACTGCACAGATAATACCGCCATTAAATGCACAAATAAGTGGTACTATTACTATGCACTATGTGCTATACCCATATAACACCACCATACTGTGCTCCAATAATTTTGCTCCCCTGTTGTCCGCGGGACGGATGTTTCACGGGTCTGCCCCCGCGTGTTGCTTTAGCATTGCACGGTTTCTCAGGTTATTAGATTGCCAGTTGTTGGGTCAGTTCTCCGTCATATGTGACACCGTGACTGTACAGGTCTGTCTTCTATGGATTATTATATGTTCTTGTCGCCCCCTGCAGGCCACTCTCAGCATGTTCGAAGACATGGGCTTCATCAGCAACTACAAGATCGACCGGATGACACTGATCAGGTCTGTACTGTACCGACATGTCAGGACAACTGTCAGGGTAACTGTGAGGAGAGCGGTCAGGAGAACAGACTGCACAACTGTGAGGGGAACTGTCAATGTAACGGTCATGAGAACAATCATGAGAAACTGTGAGGAGAATGGTGAGGGTGAGGAGAACGGCCAGGAGAACAGACTGCAGAACTGTGAGGGGAACTGTCAATGTAACGGTCATGAGAACAATCATGAGAAACTGTGAGGAGAATGGTGAGGGTGAGGAGAGCGGCCAGGAGAACGGTCAGGACACTCTCCTCTGTCTACTGTTTGATGCTGCTTGACAGTTGATTAATGATTGGACATCTTTATGTCTTTAGATTTTGCCTTATGGTGAAGAAGGGGTACAGAGACCCCCCGTATCACAACTGGATGCACGCATTCTCTGTATCGCACTTCTGCTACCTGCTCTACAAGAATCTGGAACTCATCAATTATCTGGAGTAAGTACTGTCCCCTGTAATGTACTCATCATGCTGTCACCACTAGATGGAGCCATAGTGCTGTATTATCCCAGAGGTGACACACACTGTACTACCACTAGATGGAGCCATAGTGCTGTATTATCTCAGAGGTGACACACACTGTACTACCACTAGATGGAGCCATAGTGCTGTATTATCCTAGAGGTGACACACACTGTACTACCACTAGATGGAGCCATAGTGCTGTATTATCCTAGAGGTGACACACACTGTACTACCACTAGATGGAGCCATAGTGCTGTATTATCCCAGAGGTGACACACACTGTACTACCACTAGATGGAGCCATAGTGCTGTATTATCCCAGAGGTGACACATACTGTACTACCACTAGATGGAGCCATAGTGCTGTATTATCCTAGAGGTGACACACACTATACTATAACTAGATGGAGCCATAGTGCTGTATTATCCTAGAGGTGACACACACTGTACTACCACTAGATGGAGCCATAGTGCTGTATTATCCTACAGGTGACACACACTGTACTACCACTAGATGGAGCCATAGTGCTGTATTATCCTAGAGGTGACACATACTGTACTACCACTAGATGGAGCCATAGTGCTGTATTATCCTAGAGGTGACACACACTATACTATAACTAGATGGAGCCATAGTGCTGTATTATCCTAGAGGTGACACACACTGTACTACCACTAGATGGAGCCATAGTGCTGTATTATCCTAGAGGTGACACACACTGTACTACCACTAGATGGAGCCATAGTGCTGTATTATCCCAGAGGTGACACATACTGTACTACCACTAGATGGAGCCATAGTGCTGTATTATCCTAGAGGTGACACATACTGTACTACCACTAGATGGAGCCATAGTGCTGTATTATCCTAGAGGTGACACATACTGTACTACCACTAGATGGAGCCATAGTGCTGTATTATCCTAGAGGTGACACACACTATACTATAACTAGATGGAGCCATAGTGCTGTATTATCCTAGAGATGACACATACTGTACTACCACTAGATGGAGCCATAGTGCTGTATTATCCTAGAGGTGACACACACTGTACTACCACTAGATGGAGCCATAGTGCTGTATTATCCCAGAGGTGACACATACTGTACTACCACTAGATGGAGCCATAGTGCTGTATTATCCTAGAGGTGACACATACTGTACTACCACTAGATGGAGCCATAGTGCTGTATTATCCCAGAGGTGACACATACTGTACTACCACTAGATGGAGCCATAGTGCTGTATTATCCTAGAGGTGACACACACTGTACTACCACTAGATGGAGCCATAGTGCTGTATTATCCCAGAGGTGACACATACTGTACTACCACTAGATGGAGCCATAGTGCTGTATTATCCTAGAGGTGACACACACTGTACTACCACTAGATGGAGCCATAGTGCTGTATTATCCTAGAGGTGACACACACTGTACTACCACTAGATGGAGCCATAGTGCTGTATTATCCCAGAGGTGACACATACTGTACTACCACTAGATGGAGCCATAGTGCTGTATTATCCTAGAGGTGACACATACTGTACTACCACTAGATGGAGCCATAGTGCTGTATTATCCCAGAGGTGACACATACTGTACTACCACTAGATGGAGCCATAGTGCTGTATTATCCTAGAGGTGACACACACTGTACTACCACTAGATGGAGCCATAGTGCTGTATTATCCTAGAGATGACACATACTGTACTACCACTAGATGGAGCCATAGTGCTGTATTATCCCAGAGGTGACACACACTGTACTACCACTAGATGGAGCCATAGTGCTGTATTATCCCAGAGGTGACACATACTGTACTACCACTAGATGGAGCCATAGTGCTGTATTATCCTAGAGGTGACACACACTGTACTACCACTAGATGGAGCCATAGTGCTGTATTATCCCAGAGGTGACACACACTGTACTACCACTAGATGGAGCCATAGTGCTGTATTATCCCAGAGGTGACACATACTGTACTACCACTAGATGGAGCCATAGTGCTGTATTATCCTAGAGGTGACACACACTGTACTACCACTAGATGGAGCCATAGTGCTGTATTATCCTAGAGGTGACACACACTGTACTACCACTAGATGGAGCCATAGTGCTGTATTATCCCAGAGGTGACACACACTGTACTACCACTAGATGGAGCCATAGTACTGTATTATCCTAGAGGTGACACACACTGTACTACCACTAGATGGAGCCATAGTGCTGTATTATCCCAGAGGTGACACACACTGTACTACCACTAGATGGAGCCATAGTGCTGTATTATCCCAGAGGTGACACACACTGTACTACCACTAGATGGAGCCATAGTGCTGTATTATCCTAGAGGTGACACACACTGTACTACCACTAGATGGAGCCATAGTGCTGTATTATCCTAGAGGTGACACACACTGTACTACCACTAGATGGAGCCATAGTGCTGTATTATCCTAGAGATGACACATACTGTACTACCACTAGATGGAGCCATAGTGCTGTATTATCCCAGAGGTGACACACACTGTACTACCACTAGATGGAGCCATAGTGCTGTATTATCCTAGAGGTGACACATACTGTACTACCACTAGATGGAGCCATAGTGCTGTATTATCTCAGAGGTGACACACACTGTACTACCACTAGATGGAGCCATAGTGCTGTATTATCCCAGAGGTGACACACACTGTACTACCACTAGATGGAGCCATAGTGCTATATTATCCCAGAGGTGACACATACTGTACTACCACTAGATGGCGCCATAGTGCTGTATTATCCCAGAGGTGACACACACTGTACTACCACTAGATGGAGCCATAGTGCTGTATTATCCCAGAGGTGACACATACTGTACTACCACTAGATGGAGCCATAGTGCTGTATTATCCCAGAGGTGACACACACTGTACTACCACTAGATGGAGCCATAGTGCTGTATTATCCCAGAGGTGACACACACTGTACTACCACTAGATGGAGCCATAGTGCTGTATTATCCTACAGGTGACACATACTGTACTACCACTAGATGGAGCCATAGTGCTGTATTATCCCAGAGGTGACACACACTGTACTACCACTAGATGGAGCCATAGTGCTATATTATCCCAGAGGTGACACATACTGTACTACCACTAGATGGCGCCATAGTGCTGTATTATCCCAGAGGTGACACACACTGTACTACCACTAGATGGAGCCATAGTGCTGTATTATCCCAGAGGTGACACATACTGTACTACCACTAGATGGAGCCATAGTGCTGTATTATCCTAGAGGTGACACACACTGTACTACCACTAGATGGAGCCATAGTGCTGTATTATCCTAGAGGTGACACACACTGTACTACCACTAGATGGAGCCATAGTGCTGTATTATCCTAGAGGTGACACACACTGTACTACCACTAGATGGAGTCATAGTGCTGAATTATCCCAGAGGTGACACACACTGTACTACCACTAGATGGAGCCATAGTGCTGTATTATCCTAGAGGTGACACACACTGTACTACCACTAGATGGAGCCATAGTGCTGTATTATCCCAGAGGTGACACACACTGTACTACCACTAGATGGAGCCATAGTGCTGTATTATCCTAGAGGTGACACATACTGTACTACCACTAGATGGAGCCATAGTGCTGTATTATCCCAGAGGTGACACATACTGTACTACCACTAGATGGAGCCATAGTGCTGTATTATCCTAGAGGTGACACACACTGTACTACCACTAGATGGACCCATAGTGCTGTATTATCCCAGAGGTGACACACACTGTACTACCACTAGATGGAGCCATAGTGCTGTATTATCCCAGAGGTGACACACACTGTACTACCACTAGATGGAGCCCTAGTGCTGTATTATCCTAGAGGTGACACACACTGTACTACCACTAGATGGAGCCATAGTGCTATATTATCCTAGAGGTGACACATACTGTACTACCACTAGATGGAGCCATAGTGCTGTATTATCCCAGAGGTGACACACACTGTACTACCACTAGATGGAGCCATAGTGCTGTATTATCCTAGAGGTGACACACACTGTACTACCACTAGATGGAGCCATAGTGCTGTATTATCCCAGAGGTGACACACACTGTACTACCACTAGATGGAGCCATAGTGCTGTATTATCCTAGAGGTGACACATACTGTACTACCACTAGATGGAGCCATAGTGCTGTATTATCCCAGAGGTGACACATACTGTACTACCACTAGATGGAGCCATAGTGCTGTATTATCCTAGAGGTGACACACACTGTACTACCACTAGATGGAGCCATAGTGCTGTATTATCCCAGAGGTGACACACACTGTACTACCACTAGATGGAGCCATAGTGCTGTATTATCCCAGAGGTGACACACACTGTACTACCACTAGATGGAGCCCTAGTGCTGTATTATCCTAGAGGTGACACACACTGTACTACCACTAGATGGAGCCATAGTGCTATATTATCCTAGAGGTGACACATACTGTACTACCACTAGATGGAGCCATAGTGCTGTATTATCCCAGAGGTGACACACACTGTACTACCACTAGATGGAGCCATAGTGCTGTATTATCCTAGAGGTGACACACACTGTACTACCACTAGATGGAGCCATAGTGCTGTATTATCCTAGAGGTGACACACACTGTACTACCACTAGATGGAGCCATAGTGCTGTATTATCCTAGAGGTGACACACACTGTACTACCACTAGATGGAGCCATAGTGCTGTATTATCCCAGAGGTGACACACACTGTACTACCACTAGATGGAGCCATAGTGCTGTATTATCCCAGAGGTGACACATACTGTACTACCACTAGATGGAGCCATAGTGCTGTATTATCCTAGAGGTGACACACACTATACTATAACTAGATGGAGCCATAGTGCTGTATTATCCTAGAGGTGACACACACTGTACTACCACTAGATGGAGCCATAGTGCTGTATTATCCTACAGGTGACACACACTGTACTACCACTAGATGGAGCCATAGTGCTGTATTATCCTAGAGGTGACACATACTGTACTACCACTAGATGGAGCCATAGTGCTGTATTATCCTAGAGGTGACACACACTATACTATAACTAGATGGAGCCATAGTGCTGTATTATCCTAGAGGTGACACACACTATACTATAACTAGATGGCGCCATAGTGCTGTATTATCCTACAGGTGACACACACTGTACTACCACTAGATGGAGCCATAGTGCTGTATTATCCCAGAGGTGACACATACTGTACTACCACTAGATGGAGCCATAGTGCTGTATTATCCTAGAGATGACACATACTGTACTACCACTAGATGGAGCCATAGTGCTGTATTATCCCAGAGGTGACACACACTGTACTACCACTAGATGGAGCCATAGTGCTGTATTATCCCAGAGGTGACACATACTGTACTACCACTAGATGGAGCCATAGTGCTGTATTATCCTAGAGGTGACACACACTGTACTACCACTAGATGGAGCCATAGTGCTGTATTATCCTAGAGGTGACACACACTGTACTACCACTAGATGGAGCCATAGTGCTGTATTATCCCAGAGGTGACACACACTGTACTACCACTAGATGGAGCCATAGTACTGTATTATCCTAGAGGTGACACACACTGTACTACCACTAGATGGAGCCATAGTGCTGTATTATCCCAGAGGTGACACACACTGTACTACCACTAGATGGAGCCATAGTGCTGTATTATCCCAGAGGTGACACACACTGTACTACCACTAGATGGAGCCATAGTGCTGTATTATCCTAGAGGTGACACACACTGTACTACCACTAGATGGAGCCATAGTGCTGTATTATCCCAGAGGTGACACATACTGTACTACCACTAGATGGAGCCATAGTGCTGTATTATCTCAGAGGTGACACACACTGTACTACCACTAGATGGAGCCATAGTGCTGTATTATCCTAGAGGTGACACACACTGTACTACCACTAGATGGAGCCATAGTGCTGTATTATCCCAGAGGTGACACATACTGTACTACCACTAGATGGAGCCATAGTGCTGTATTATCTCAGAGGTGACACACACTGTACTACCACTAGATGGAGCCATAGTGCTGTATTATCCCAGAGGTGACACACACTGTACTACCACTAGATGGAGCCATAGTGCTATATTATCCCAGAGGTGACACATACTGTACTACCACTAGATGGCGCCATAGTGCTGTATTATCCCAGAGGTGACACACACTGTACTACCACTAGATGGAGCCATAGTGCTGTATTATCCCAGAGGTGACACATACTGTACTACCACTAGATGGAGCCATAGTGCTGTATTATCCCAGAGGTGACACACACTGTACTACCACTAGATGGAGCCATAGTGCTGTATTATCCCAGAGGTGACACACACTGTACTACCACTAGATGGAGCCATAGTGCTGTATTATCCTACAGGTGACACATACTGTACTACCACTAGATGGAGCCATAGTGCTGTATTATCCCAGAGGTGACACACACTGTACTACCACTAGATGGAGCCATAGTGCTATATTATCCCAGAGGTGACACATACTGTACTACCACTAGATGGCGCCATAGTGCTGTATTATCCCAGAGGTGACACACACTGTACTACCACTAGATGGAGCCATAGTGCTGTATTATCCCAGAGGTGACACATACTGTACTACCACTAGATGGAGCCATAGTGCTGTATTATCCTAGAGGTGACACACACTGTACTACCACTAGATGGAGCCATAGTGCTGTATTATCCTAGAGGTGACACACACTGTACTACCACTAGATGGAGCCATAGTGCTGTATTATCCTAGAGGTGACACACACTGTACTACCACTAGATGGAGTCATAGTGCTGAATTATCCCAGAGGTGACACACACTGTACTACCACTAGATGGAGCCATAGTGCTGTATTATCCTAGAGGTGACACACACTGTACTACCACTAGATGGAGCCATAGTGCTGTATTATCCCAGAGGTGACACACACTGTACTACCACTAGATGGAGCCATAGTGCTGTATTATCCCAGAGGTGACACATACTGTACTACCACTAGATGGAGCCATAGTGCTGTATTATCCTAGAGGTGACACACACTGTACTACCACTAGATGGAGCCATAGTGCTGTATTACCCTAGAGGTGACACATACTGTACTACCACTAGATGGAGCCATAGTGCTGTATTATCCCAGAGGTGACACATACTGTACTACCACTAGATGGAGCCATAGTGCTGTATTATCCTAGAGGTGACACACACTGTACTACCACTAGATGGAGCCATAGTGCTGTATTACCCTAGAGGTGACACATACTGTACTACCACTAGATGGAGCCATAGTGCTATATTATCCTAGAGGTGACACACACTGTACTACCACTAGATGGAGCCATAGTGCTGTATTATCCTAGAGGTGACACACACTGTACTACCACTAGATGGAGCCATAGTGCTGTATTATCCCAGAGGTGACACACACTGTACTACCACTAGATGGAGCCATAGTGCTGTATTATCCTAGAGGTGACACATACTGTACTACCACTAGATGGAGCCATAGTGCTGTATTATCCCAGAGGTGACACATACTGTACTACCACTAGATGGAGCCATAGTGCTGTATTATCCTAGAGGTGACACACACTGTACTACCACTAGATGGAGCCATAGTGCTGTATTATCCCAGAGGTGACACACACTGTACTACCACTAGATGGAGCCATAGTGCTGTATTATCCCAGAGGTGACACACACTGTACTACCACTAGATGGAGCCCTAGTGCTGTATTATCCTAGAGGTGACACACACTGTACTACCACTAGATGGAGCCATAGTGCTATATTATCCTAGAGGTGACACATACTGTACTACCACTAGATGGAGCCATAGTGCTGTATTATCCCAGAGGTGACACACACTGTACTACCACTAGATGGAGCCATAGTGCTGTATTATCCCAGAGGTGACACACACTGTACTACCACTAGATGGAGCCATAGTGCTGTATTATCCCAGAGGTGACACACACTGTACTACCACTAGATGGAGCCATAGTGCTGTATTATCCCAGAGGTGACACACACTGTACTACCACTAGATGGAGCCATAGTGCTGTATTATCCCAGAGGTGACACACACTGTACTACCACTAGATGGAGCCATAGTGCTGTATTATCCTAGAGGTGACACATACTGTACTACCACTAGATGGAGCCATAGTGCTGTATTATCCCAGAGGTGACACATACTGTACTACCACTAGATGGAGCCATAGTGCTGTATTATCCTAGAGGTGACACACACTGTACTACCACTAGATGGAGCCATAGTGCTGTATTATCCTAGAGGTGACACACACTGTACTACCACTAGATGGAGCCATAGTGCTGTATTATCCCAGAGGTGACACACACTGTACTACCACTAGATGGAGCCATAGTGCTGTATTATCCCAGAGGTGACACACACTGTACTACCACTAGATGGAGCCATAGTGCTGTATTATCCCAGAGGTGACACACACTGTACTACCACTAGATGGAGCCATAGTGCTGTATTATCCCAGAGGTGACACACACTGTACTACCACTAGATGGAGCCATAGTGCTGTATTATCCTAGAGGTGACACACACTGTACTACCACTAGATGGAGCCATAGTACTGTATTATCCTAGAGCTGACACATACTGTACTACCACTAGATGGAGCCATAGTACTGTATTATCCCAGAGGTGACACACACTGTACTACCACTAGATGGAGCCATAGTGCTGTATTATCCCAGAGGTGACACATACTGTACTACCACTAGATGGAGCCATAGTGCTGTATTATCCCAGAGGTGACACATACTGTACTACCACTAGATGGAGCCATAGTGCTGTATTATCCCAGAGGTGACACACACTGTACTACCACTAGATGGAGCCATAGTGCTGTATTATCCTAGAGGTGACACACACTGTACTACCACTAGATGGAGCCATAGTACTGTATTATCCTAGAGCTGACACATACTGTACTACCACTAGATGGAGCCATAGTGCTGTATTACCCTAGAGGTGACACATACTGTACTACCACTAGATGGAGCCATAGTACTGTATTATCCCAGAGGTGACACACACTGTACTACCACTAGATGGAGCCATAGTGCTGTATTATCCCAGAGGTGACACACACTGTACTACCACTAGATGGAGCCATAGTGCTGTATTATCCCAGAGGTGACACACACTGTACTACCACTAGATGGAGCCATAGTGCTGTATTATCCTACAGGTGACACATACTGTACTACCACTAGATGGAGCCATAGTGCTGTATTATCCCAGAGGTGACACACACTGTACTACCACTAGATGGAGCCATAGTGCTGTATTATCCCAGAGGTGACACACACTGTACTACCACTAGATGGAGCCATAGTGCTGTATTATCCTAGAGGTGACACATACTGTACTACCACTAGATGGAGCCATAGTGCTGTATTATCCTAGAGGTGACACACACTGTACTACCACTAGATGGAGCCATAGTGCTGTATTATCCTAGAGGTGACACATACTGTACTACCACTAGATGGAGCCATAGTGCTGTATTATCCCAGAGGTGACACACACTGTACTACCACTAGATGGAGCCATAGTGCTGTATTATCCTAGAGGTGACACACTGTACTACCACTAGATGGAGCCATAGTGCTGTATTATCCCAGAGGAGACACATACTGTACTACCACTAGATGGAGCCATAGTGCTGTATTATCCTACAGGTGACACATACTGTACTACCACTAGATGGAGCCATAGTGCTGTATTATCCCAGAGGTGACACACACTGTACTACCACTAGATGGAGCCATAGTGCTGTATTATCCCAGAGGTGACACACACTGTACTACCACTAGATGGAGCCATAGTGCTGTATTATCCTAGAGGTGACACACACTGTACTACCACTAGATGGAGCCATAGTGCTGTATTATCCTAGAGGTGACACATACTGTACTACCACTAGATGGAGCCATAGTGCTGTATTATCCCAGAGGTGACACATACTGTACTACCACTAGATGGAGCCATAGTGCTGTATTATCCTAGAGGTGACACACACTGTACTACCACTAGATGGAGCCATAGTGCTGTATTATCCTAGAGGTGACACATACTGTACTACCACTAGATGGAGCCATAGTGCTGTATTATCCCAGAGGTGACACACACTGTACTACCACTAGATGGAGCCATAGTGCTGTATTATCCTAGAGGTGACACATACTGTACTACCACTAGATGGAGCCATAGTGCTGTATTATCCTAGAGGTGACACACACTGTACTACCACTAGATGGAGCCATAGTGCTGTATTATCCCAGAGGTGACACACACTGTACTACCACTAGATGGAGCCATAGTGCTGTATTATCCTAGAGGTGACACATACTGTACTACCACTAGATGGAGCCATAGTGCTGTATTATCCTAGAGGTGACACATACTGTACTACCACTAGATGGAGCCATAGTGCTGTATTATCCTAGAGGTGACACACACTGTACTACCACTAGATGGAGCCATAGTGCTGTATTATCCCAGAGGTGACACATACTGTACTACCACTAGATGGAGCCATAGTGCTGTATTATCCTAGAGGTGACACACACTGTACTACCACTAGATGGAGCCATAGTGCTGTATTATCCCAGAGGTGACACACACTGTACTACCACTAGATGGAGCCATAGTGCTGTATTATCCCAGAGGTGACACACACTGTACTACCACTAGATGGAGCCATAGTGCTGTATTATCCCAGAGGTGACACATACTGTACTACCACTAGATGGAGCCATAGTGCTGTATTATCCTAGAGGTGACACATACTGTACTACCACTAGATGGAGCCATAGTGCTGTATTATCCCAGAGGTGACACATACTGTACTACCACTAGATGGAGCCATAGTGCTGTATTATCCCAGAGGTGACACACACTGTACTACCACTAGATGGAGCCATAGTGCTGTATTATCCCAGAGGTGACACACACTGTACTACCACTAGATGGAGCCATAGTGCTATATTATCCTAGAGGTGACACACACTGTACTACCACTAGATGGAGCCATAGTGCTGTATTATCCCAGAGGTGACACATACTGTACTACCACTAGATGGAGCCATAGTGCTGTATTATCCTAGAGGTGACACACACTGTACTACCACTAGATGGAGCCATAGTGCTGTATTATCCCAGAGGTGACACATACTGTACTACCACTAGATGGAGCCATAGTGCTGTATTATCCCAGAGGTGACACACACTGTACTACCACTAGATGGAGCCATAGTGCTGTATTATCCCAGAGGTGACACACACTGTACTACCACTAGATGGAGCCATAGTGCTATATTATCCCAGAGGTGACACACACTGTACTACCACTAGATGGAGCCATAGTGCTGTATTATCCCAGAGGTGACACACACTGTACTACCACTAGATGGAGCCATAGTGCTGTATTATCCCAGAGGTGACACACACTGTACTACCACTAGATGGAGCCATAGTGCTGTATTATCCTAGAGGTGACACACACTGTACTACCACTAGATGGAGCCATAGTGCTGTATTATCCCAGAGGTGACACACACTGTACTACCACTAGATGGAGCCATAGTGCTGTATTATCCTAGAGGTGACACACACTGTACTACCACTAGATGGAGCCATAGTGCTGTATTATCTCAGAGGTGACACACACTGTACTACCACTAGATGGAGCCATAGTGCTGTATTATCCCAGAGGTGACACACACTGTACTACCACTAGATGGAGCCATAGTGCTGTATTATCCTAGAGGTGACACACACTGTACTACCACTAGATGGAGCCATAGTGCTGTATTATCCCAGAGGTGACACATACTGTACTACCACTAGATGGAGCCATAGTGCTGTATTATCCCAGAGGTGACACACACTGTACTACCACTAGATGGAGACATAGTGCTGTATTATCCCAGAGGTGACACACACTGTACTACCACTAGATGGAGCCATAGTGCTGTATTATCCTAGAGGTGACACACACTGTACTACCACTAGATGGAGCCATAGTGCTGTATTATCCCAGAGGTGACACACACTATACTACCACTAGATGGAGCCATAGTGCTGTATTATCCCAGAGGTTACACACACTGTACTACCACTAGATGGAGCCATAGTGCTGTATTATCCCAGAGGTGGCACAAACTGTACTACCACTAGATGGAGCCATAGTGCTGTATTATCCCAGAGGTGACACATACTGTACTACCACTAGATGGAGCTATAGTGCTGTATTATCCCAGAGGTGACACACACTGTACTTACCACTAGATGGAGCTATAGTGCTGTATTATCCCAGAGGTGACACACACTGTACTACCACTAGATGGAGCCATAGTGCTGTATTATCCTAGAGGTGACACACGGTACTACCACTAGATGGAGCCATAGTGCTGTATTATCCCAGAGGTGACACACACTGTACTAGCACTAGATGGAGCCATAGTGCTGTATTATCCTAGAGGTGACACACACTGTACTACCACTAGATGGAGCCATAGTGCTGTATTATCCTAGAGGTGACACACACTGTACTACCACTAGATGGAGCCATAGGGCTGTATTATCCCAGAGGTGACACACACTGTACTACCACTAGATGGAGCCATAGTGCTGTATTATCCCAGAGGTGACACATACTGTACTACCACTAGATGGAGCCATAGTGCTGTATTATCCCAGAGGTGACACACACTGTACTACCACTAGATGGAGCCATAGGGCTGTATTATCCCAGAGGTGACACATACTGTACTACCACTAGATGGAGCCATAGTGCTGTATTATCCTAGAGGTGACACATACTGTACTACCACTAGATGGAGCCATAGTGCTGTATTATCCCAGAGGTGACACACACTGTACTACCACTAGATGGAGCAATAGTGCTGTATTATCTCAGAGGTGACACACACTGTACTACCACTAGATGGAGCCATAGTGCTGTATTATCCCAGAGGTGACACACACTGTACTACCACTAGATGGAGCAATAGTGCTGTATTATCTCAGAGGTGACACACACTGTACTACCACTAGATGGAGCCATAGTGCTGTATTATCCCAGAGGTGACACATACTGTACTACCACTAGGTGGAGCCATAGTGCTGTATTATCCTAGAGGTGACACACACTGTACTACCACTAGATGGAGCCATAGTGCTGTATTATCCCAGAGGTGACACACACTGTACTACCACTAGATGGAGCCATAGTGCTGTATTATCCTAGAGGTGACACATACTGTACTACCACTAGATGGAGCCATAGTGCTGTATTATCCTAGAGGTGACACATACTGTACTACCACTAGATGGAGCCATAGTGCTGTATTATCCCAGAGGTGACACACACTGTACTACCACTAGATGGAGCCATAGTGCTGTATTATCCTAGAGGTGACACACACTGTACTACCACTAGATGGAGCCATAGTGCTGTATTATCCTAGAGGTGACACATACTGTACTACCACTAGATGGAGCCATAGTGCTGTATTATCCTAGAGGTGACACACACTGTACTACCACTAGATGGAGCCATAGTGCTGTATTATCCTAGAGGTGACACACACTGTACTACCACTAGATGGAGCCATAGTGCTGTATTATCCCAGAGGTGACACACACTGTACTACCACTAGATGGAGCCATAGTGCTGTATTATCCCAGAGGTGACACATACTGTACTACCACTAGATGGAGCCATAGTGCTGTATTATCCTAGAGGTGACACACACTGTACTACCACTAGATGGAGCCATAGTGCTGTATTATCCTAGAGGTGACACACACTGTACTACCACTAGATGGAGCCATAGTGCTGTATTATCCTAGAGGTGACACACACTGTACTACCACTAGATGGAGCCATAGTGCTGTATTATCCCAGAGGTGACACACACTGTACTACCACTAGATGGAGCCATAGTGCTGTATTATCCCAGAGGTGACACATACTGTACTACCACTAGATGGAGCCATAGTGCTGTATTATCCCAGAGGTGACACACACTGTACTACCACTAGATGGAGCCATAGTGCTGTATTATCCCAGAGGTGACACACACTGTACTACCACTAGATGGAGCCATAGTGCTGTATTATCCTAGAGGTGACACATACTGTACTACCACTAGATGGAGCCATAGTGCTGTATTATCCTAGAGGTGTCACATACTGTACTACCACTAGATGGAGCCATAGTGCTGTATTATCCCAGAGGTGACACACACTGTACTACCACTAGATGGAGCCATAGTGCTGTATTATCCCAGAGGTGACACATACTGTACTACCACTAGATGGAGCCATAGTGCTGTATTATCCCAGAGGTGACACACACTGTACTACCACTAGATGGAGCCATAGTGCTGTATTATCCTAGAGGTGACACATACTGTACTACCACTAGATGGAGCCATAGTGCTGTATTATCCTAGAGGTGACACACACTGTACTACCACTAGATGGAGCCATAGGGCTGTATTATCCCAGAGGTGACACACACTGTACTACCACTAGATGGAGCCATAGTGCTGTATTATCCCAGAGGTGACACACACTGTACTACCACTAGATGGAGCCATAGTGCTGCATTATCCTAGAGGTGACACACTGTACTACCACTAGATGGAGCCATAGTGCTGTATTATCCTAGAGGTGACACACTGTACTACCACTAGATGGAGCCATAGTGCTGTATTATCCCAGAGGTGACACATACTGTACTACCACTAGATGGAGCCATAGTGCTGTATTATCCTAGAGGTGACACATACTGTACTACCACTAGATGGAGCCATAGTGCTGTATTATCTCAGAGATGACACACACTGTACTACCACTAGATGGAGCCATAGTGCTGTATTATCCCAGAGGTGACACACACTGTACTACCACTAGATAGAGCCATAGTGCTGTATTATCCTAGAGGTGACACATACTGTACTACCACTAGATGGAGCCATAGTGCTGTATTATCCTAGAGGTGACACATACTGTACTACCACTAGATGGAGCCATAGTGCTGTATTATCTCAGAGATGACACACACTGTACTACCACTAGATGGAGCCATAGTGCTGTATTATCCCAGAGGTGACACACACTGTACTACCACTAGATGGAGCCATAGTGCTGTATTATCCCAGAGGTGACACACACTGTACTACCACTAGATGGAGCCATAGTGCTGTATTATCCTAGAGCTGACACATACTGTACTACCACTAGATGGAGCCATAGTGCTGTATTATCCCAGAGGTGACACATACTGTACTACCACTAGATAGAGCCATAGTGCTGTATTATCCCAGAGGTGACACATACTGTACTACCACTAGATGGAGCCATAGTGCTGTATTATCCTAGAGATGACACATACTGTACTACCACTAGATGGAGCCATAGTGCTGTATTATCCTAGAGGTGACACACACTGTACTACCACTAGATGGAGCCATAGTGCTGTATTATCCTAGAGGTGACACACACTGTACTACCACTAGATGGAGCCATAGTGCTGTATTATCCTAGAGGTGACACACACTATACTACCACTAGATGGAGCCATAGTGCTGTATTATCCCAGAGCTGACACACACTGTACTACCACTAGATGGAGCCATAGTGCTGTATTATCCCAGAGCTGACACACACTGTACTACCACTAGATGGAGCCATAGTGCTGTATTATCCTAGAGGTGACACACACTGTACTACCACTAGATGGAGCCATAGTGCTGTATTATCTCAGAGGTGACACACACTGTACTACCACTAGATGGAGCCATAGTGCTGTATTATCTCAGAGGTGACACACACTGTACTACCACTAGATGGAGCCATAGTACTGTATTATCCTAGAGGTGACACACACTGTACTACCACTAGATGGAGCCATAGTGCTGTATTATCTCAGAGGTGACACACACTGTACTACCACTAGATGGAGCCATAGTGCTGTATTATCTCAGAGGTGACACACACTGTACTACCACTAGATGGAGCCATAGTGCTGTATTATCCCAGAGCTGACACACACTGTACTACCACTAGATGGAGCCATAGTGCTGTATTACCCCAGAGCTGACACACACTGTACTACCACTAGATGGAGCCATAGTACTGTATTATCCTAGAGGTGACACACACTGTACTACCACTAGATGGAGCCATAGTGCTGTATTATTTTACAGGTGACACACACTGTACTACCACTAGATGGTGCCATAGTGCTGTATTATCCTAGAGGTGACACACACTGTACTACCACTAGATGGAGCCATAGTGCTGTATTATCCTAGAGGTGACACACACTGTACTACCACTAGATGGAGCCATAGTGCTGTATTATCCCAGAGGTGACACACACTGTACTACCACTAGATGGAGCCATAGTGCTGTATTATCCTAGAGATGACACATACTGTACTACCACTAGATGGAGCCATAGTGCTGTATTATCCTAGAGGTGACACACACTGTACTACCACTAGATGGAGCCATAGTGCTGTATTATCCTAGAGGTGACACACACTGTACTACCACTAGATGGAGCCATAGTGCTGTATTATCCTAGAGGTGACACACACTATACTACCACTAGATGGAGCCATAGTGCTGTATTATCCCAGAGCTGACACACACTGTACTACCACTAGATGGAGCCATAGTGCTGTATTATCCCAGAGCTGACACACACTGTACTACCACTAGATGGAGCCATAGTGCTGTATTATCCTAGAGGTGACACACACTGTACTACCACTAGATGGAGCCATAGTGCTGTATTATCTCAGAGGTGACACACACTGTACTACCACTAGATGGAGCCATAGTGCTGTATTATCTCAGAGGTGACACACACTGTACTACCACTAGATGGAGCCATAGTACTGTATTATCCTAGAGGTGACACACACTGTACTACCACTAGATGGAGCCATAGTGCTGTATTATCTCAGAGGTGACACACACTGTACTACCACTAGATGGAGCCATAGTGCTGTATTATCCTAGAGGTGACACACACTGTACTACCACTAGATGGAGCCATAGTGCTGTATTATCCTAGAGGTGACACACACTGTACTACCACTAGATGGAGCCATAGTGCTGTATTATCTCAGAGGTGACACACACTGTACTACCACTAGATGGAGCCATAGTGCTGTATTATCCTAGAGGTGACACACACTGTACTACCACTAGATGGAGCCATAGTGCTGTATTATCCTAGAGGTGACACACACTGTACTACCACTAGATGGAGCCATAGTGCTGTATTATCCCAGAGGTGACACACACTGTACTACCACTAGATAGAGCCATAGTACTGTATTATCCCAGAGGTGACACACACTGTACTACCACTAGATGGAGCCATAGTGCTGTATTATCCCAGAGGTGACACATACTGTACTACCACTAGATGGAGCCATAGTGCTGTATTATCCTAGAGGTGACACATACTGTACTACCACTAGATGGAGCCATAGTACTGTATTATCCTAGAGGTGACACATACTGTACTACCACTAGATGGAGCCATAGTACTGTATTATCCTAGAGGTGACACACACTGTACTACCACTAGATGGAGCCATAGTGCTGTATTATCTCAGAGGTGACACACACTGTACTACCACTAGATGGAGCCATAGTGCTGTATTATCTCAGAGGTGACACACACTGTACTACCACTAGATGGAGCCATAGTACTGTATTATCCTAGAGGTGACACACACTGTACTACCACTAGATGGAGCCATAGTGCTGTATTATCTCAGAGGTGACACACACTGTACTACCACTAGATGGAGCCATAGTGCTGTATTATCCTAGAGGTGACACACACTGTACTACCACTAGATGGAGCCATAGTGCTGTATTATCCTAGAGGTGACACATACTGTACTACCACTAGATGGAGCCATAGTACTGTATTATCCTAGAGGTGACACACACTGTACTACCACTAGATGGAGCCATAGTGCTGTATTATCCCAGAGGTGACACATACTGTACTACCACTAGATGGAGCCATAGTGCTGTATTATCCTAGAGGTGACACATACTGTACTACCACTAGATGGAGCCATAGTGCTGTATTATCCCAGAGGTGACACATACTGTACTACCACTAGATGGAGCCATAGTGCTGTATTATCCTAGAGGTGACACACACTGTACTACCACTAGATGGAGCCATAGTGCTGTATTATCTCAGAGGTGACACACACTATACTACCACTAGATGGAGCCATAGTGCTGTATTATCCCAGAGCTGACACACACTGTACTACCACTAGATGGAGCCATAGTGCTGTATTATCCCAGAGCTGACACACACTGTACTACCACTAGATGGAGCCATAGTGCTGTATTATCCTAGAGGTGACACACACTGTACTACCACTAGATGGAGCCATAGTGCTGTATTATCTCAGAGGTGACACACACTGTACTACCACTAGATGGAGCCATAGTGCTGTATTATCTCAGAGGTGACACACACTGTACTACCACTAGATGGAGCCATAGTGCTGTATTATCCTAGAGGTGACACATACTGTACTACCACTAGATGGAGCCATAGTGCTGTATTATCCTAGAGGTGACACATACTGTACTACCACTAGATGGAGCCATAGTGCTGTATTATCCTAGAGGTGACACACACTGTACTACCACTAGATGGAGCCATAGTGCTGTATTATCCCAGAGGTGACACATACTGTACTACCACTAGATGGAGCCATAGTGCTGTATTATCCTAGAGGTGACACACACTGTACTACCACTAGATGGAGCCATAGTGCTGTATTATCCCAGAGGTGACACACACTGTACTACCACTAGATGGAGCCATAGTGCTGTATTATCCCAGAGGTGACACACACTGTACTACCACTAGATGGAGCCATAGTGCTGTATTATCCCAGAGGTGACACATACTGTACTACCACTAGATGGAGCCATAGTGCTGTATTATCCTAGAGGTGACACATACTGTACTACCACTAGATGGAGCCATAGTGCTGTATTATCCCAGAGGTGACACATACTGTACTACCACTAGATGGAGCCATAGTGCTGTATTATCCCAGAGGTGACACACACTGTACTACCACTAGATGGAGCCATAGTGCTGTATTATCCCAGAGGTGACACACACTGTACTACCACTAGATGGAGCCATAGTGCTATATTATCCTAGAGGTGACACACACTGTACTACCACTAGATGGAGCCATAGTGCTGTATTATCCCAGAGGTGACACATACTGTACTACCACTAGATGGAGCCATAGTGCTGTATTATCCTAGAGGTGACACACACTGTACTACCACTAGATGGAGCCATAGTGCTGTATTATCCCAGAGGTGACACATACTGTACTACCACTAGATGGAGCCATAGTGCTGTATTATCCCAGAGGTGACACACACTGTACTACCACTAGATGGAGCCATAGTGCTGTATTATCCCAGAGGTGACACACACTGTACTACCACTAGATGGAGCCATAGTGCTATATTATCCCAGAGGTGACACACACTGTACTACCACTAGATGGAGCCATAGTGCTGTATTATCCCAGAGGTGACACACACTGTACTACCACTAGATGGAGCCATAGTGCTGTATTATCCCAGAGGTGACACACACTGTACTACCACTAGATGGAGCCATAGTGCTGTATTATCCTAGAGGTGACACACACTGTACTACCACTAGATGGAGCCATAGTGCTGTATTATCCCAGAGGTGACACACACTGTACTACCACTAGATGGAGCCATAGTGCTGTATTATCTCAGAGGTGACACACACTGTACTACCACTAGATGGAGCCATAGTGCTGTATTATCCTAGAGGTGACACACACTGTACTACCACTAGATGGAGCCATAGTGCTGTATTATCCTAGAGGTGACACACACTGTACTACCACTAGATGGAGCCATAGTGCTGTATTATCTCAGAGGTGACACACACTGTACTACCACTAGATGGAGCCATAGTGCTGTATTATCCCAGAGGTGACACACACTGTACTACCACTAGATGGAGCCATAGTGCTGTATTATCCTAGAGGTGACACACACTGTACTACCACTAGATGGAGCCATAGTGCTGTATTATCCCAGAGGTGACACATACTGTACTACCACTAGATGGAGCCATAGTGCTGTATTATCCCAGAGGTGACACACACTGTACTACCACTAGATGGAGACATAGTGCTGTATTATCCCAGAGGTGACACACACTGTACTACCACTAGATGGAGCCATAGTGCTGTATTATCCTAGAGGTGACACACACTGTACTACCACTAGATGGAGCCATAGTGCTGTATTATCCCAGAGGTGACACACACTATACTACCACTAGATGGAGCCATAGTGCTGTATTATCCCAGAGGTTACACACACTGTACTACCACTAGATGGAGCCATAGTGCTGTATTATCCCAGAGGTGGCACAAACTGTACTACCACTAGATGGAGCCATAGTGCTGTATTATCCCAGAGGTGACACATACTGTACTACCACTAGATGGAGCTATAGTGCTGTATTATCCCAGAGGTGACACACACTGTACTTACCACTAGATGGAGCTATAGTGCTGTATTATCCCAGAGGTGACACACACTGTACTACCACTAGATGGAGCCATAGTGCTGTATTATCCTAGAGGTGACACACGGTACTACCACTAGATGGAGCCATAGTGCTGTATTATCCCAGAGGTGACACACACTGTACTAGCACTAGATGGAGCCATAGTGCTGTATTATCCTAGAGGTGACACACACTGTACTACCACTAGATGGAGCCATAGTGCTGTATTATCCTAGAGGTGACACACACTGTACTACCACTAGATGGAGCCATAGGGCTGTATTATCCCAGAGGTGACACACACTGTACTACCACTAGATGGAGCCATAGTGCTGTATTATCCCAGAGGTGACACATACTGTACTACCACTAGATGGAGCCATAGTGCTGTATTATCCCAGAGGTGACACACACTGTACTACCACTAGATGGAGCCATAGGGCTGTATTATCCCAGAGGTGACACATACTGTACTACCACTAGATGGAGCCATAGTGCTGTATTATCCTAGAGGTGACACATACTGTACTACCACTAGATGGAGCCATAGTGCTGTATTATCCCAGAGGTGACACACACTGTACTACCACTAGATGGAGCAATAGTGCTGTATTATCTCAGAGGTGACACACACTGTACTACCACTAGATGGAGCCATAGTGCTGTATTATCCCAGAGGTGACACACACTGTACTACCACTAGATGGAGCAATAGTGCTGTATTATCTCAGAGGTGACACACACTGTACTACCACTAGATGGAGCCATAGTGCTGTATTATCCCAGAGGTGACACATACTGTACTACCACTAGGTGGAGCCATAGTGCTGTATTATCCTAGAGGTGACACACACTGTACTACCACTAGATGGAGCCATAGTGCTGTATTATCCCAGAGGTGACACACACTGTACTACCACTAGATGGAGCCATAGTGCTGTATTATCCTAGAGGTGACACATACTGTACTACCACTAGATGGAGCCATAGTGCTGTATTATCCTAGAGGTGACACATACTGTACTACCACTAGATGGAGCCATAGTGCTGTATTATCCCAGAGGTGACACACACTGTACTACCACTAGATGGAGCCATAGTGCTGTATTATCCTAGAGGTGACACACACTGTACTACCACTAGATGGAGCCATAGTGCTGTATTATCCTAGAGGTGACACATACTGTACTACCACTAGATGGAGCCATAGTGCTGTATTATCCTAGAGGTGACACACACTGTACTACCACTAGATGGAGCCATAGTGCTGTATTATCCTAGAGGTGACACACACTGTACTACCACTAGATGGAGCCATAGTGCTGTATTATCCCAGAGGTGACACACACTGTACTACCACTAGATGGAGCCATAGTGCTGTATTATCCCAGAGGTGACACATACTGTACTACCACTAGATGGAGCCATAGTGCTGTATTATCCTAGAGGTGACACACACTGTACTACCACTAGATGGAGCCATAGTGCTGTATTATCCTAGAGGTGACACACACTGTACTACCACTAGATGGAGCCATAGTGCTGTATTATCCTAGAGGTGACACACACTGTACTACCACTAGATGGAGCCATAGTGCTGTATTATCCCAGAGGTGACACACACTGTACTACCACTAGATGGAGCCATAGTGCTGTATTATCCCAGAGGTGACACATACTGTACTACCACTAGATGGAGCCATAGTGCTGTATTATCCCAGAGGTGACACACACTGTACTACCACTAGATGGAGCCATAGTGCTGTATTATCCCAGAGGTGACACACACTGTACTACCACTAGATGGAGCCATAGTGCTGTATTATCCTAGAGGTGACACATACTGTACTACCACTAGATGGAGCCATAGTGCTGTATTATCCTAGAGGTGTCACATACTGTACTACCACTAGATGGAGCCATAGTGCTGTATTATCCCAGAGGTGACACACACTGTACTACCACTAGATGGAGCCATAGTGCTGTATTATCCCAGAGGTGACACATACTGTACTACCACTAGATGGAGCCATAGTGCTGTATTATCCCAGAGGTGACACACACTGTACTACCACTAGATGGAGCCATAGTGCTGTATTATCCTAGAGGTGACACATACTGTACTACCACTAGATGGAGCCATAGTGCTGTATTATCCTAGAGGTGACACACACTGTACTACCACTAGATGGAGCCATAGGGCTGTATTATCCCAGAGGTGACACACACTGTACTACCACTAGATGGAGCCATAGTGCTGTATTATCCCAGAGGTGACACACACTGTACTACCACTAGATGGAGCCATAGTGCTGCATTATCCTAGAGGTGACACACTGTACTACCACTAGATGGAGCCATAGTGCTGTATTATCCTAGAGGTGACACACTGTACTACCACTAGATGGAGCCATAGTGCTGTATTATCCCAGAGGTGACACATACTGTACTACCACTAGATGGAGCCATAGTGCTGTATTATCCTAGAGGTGACACATACTGTACTACCACTAGATGGAGCCATAGTGCTGTATTATCTCAGAGATGACACACACTGTACTACCACTAGATGGAGCCATAGTGCTGTATTATCCCAGAGGTGACACACACTGTACTACCACTAGATAGAGCCATAGTGCTGTATTATCCTAGAGGTGACACATACTGTACTACCACTAGATGGAGCCATAGTGCTGTATTATCCTAGAGGTGACACATACTGTACTACCACTAGATGGAGCCATAGTGCTGTATTATCTCAGAGATGACACACACTGTACTACCACTAGATGGAGCCATAGTGCTGTATTATCCTAGAGGTGACACATACTGTACTACCACTAGATGGAGCCATAGTGCTGTATTATCCCAGAGGTGACACACACTGTACTACCACTAGATGGAGCCATAGTGCTGTATTATCCCAGAGGTGACACACACTGTACTACCACTAGATGGAGCCATAGTGCTGTATTATCCTAGAGCTGACACATACTGTACTACCACTAGATGGAGCCATAGTGCTGTATTATCCCAGAGGTGACACATACTGTACTACCACTAGATAGAGCCATAGTGCTGTATTATCCCAGAGGTGACACATACTGTACTACCACTAGATGGAGCCATAGTGCTGTATTATCCTAGAGATGACACATACTGTACTACCACTAGATGGAGCCATAGTGCTGTATTATCCTAGAGGTGACACACACTGTACTACCACTAGATGGAGCCATAGTGCTGTATTATCCTAGAGGTGACACACACTGTACTACCACTAGATGGAGCCATAGTGCTGTATTATCCTAGAGGTGACACACACTATACTACCACTAGATGGAGCCATAGTGCTGTATTATCCCAGAGCTGACACACACTGTACTACCACTAGATGGAGCCATAGTGCTGTATTATCCCAGAGCTGACACACACTGTACTACCACTAGATGGAGCCATAGTGCTGTATTATCCTAGAGGTGACACACACTGTACTACCACTAGATGGAGCCATAGTGCTGTATTATCTCAGAGGTGACACACACTGTACTACCACTAGATGGAGCCATAGTGCTGTATTATCTCAGAGGTGACACACACTGTACTACCACTAGATGGAGCCATAGTACTGTATTATCCTAGAGGTGACACACACTGTACTACCACTAGATGGAGCCATAGTGCTGTATTATCTCAGAGGTGACACACACTGTACTACCACTAGATGGAGCCATAGTGCTGTATTATCTCAGAGGTGACACACACTGTACTACCACTAGATGGAGCCATAGTGCTGTATTATCCCAGAGCTGACACACACTGTACTACCACTAGATGGAGCCATAGTGCTGTATTACCCCAGAGCTGACACACACTGTACTACCACTAGATGGAGCCATAGTACTGTATTATCCTAGAGGTGACACACACTGTACTACCACTAGATGGAGCCATAGTGCTGTATTATTTTACAGGTGACACACACTGTACTACCACTAGATGGTGCCATAGTGCTGTATTATCCTAGAGGTGACACACACTGTACTACCACTAGATGGAGCCATAGTGCTGTATTATCCTAGAGGTGACACACACTGTACTACCACTAGATGGAGCCATAGTGCTGTATTATCCCAGAGGTGACACACACTGTACTACCACTAGATGGAGCCATAGTGCTGTATTATCCTAGAGATGACACATACTGTACTACCACTAGATGGAGCCATAGTGCTGTATTATCCTAGAGGTGACACACACTGTACTACCACTAGATGGAGCCATAGTGCTGTATTATCCTAGAGGTGACACACACTGTACTACCACTAGATGGAGCCATAGTGCTGTATTATCCTAGAGGTGACACACACTATACTACCACTAGATGGAGCCATAGTGCTGTATTATCCCAGAGCTGACACACACTGTACTACCACTAGATGGAGCCATAGTGCTGTATTATCCCAGAGCTGACACACACTGTACTACCACTAGATGGAGCCATAGTGCTGTATTATCCTAGAGGTGACACACACTGTACTACCACTAGATGGAGCCATAGTGCTGTATTATCTCAGAGGTGACACACACTGTACTACCACTAGATGGAGCCATAGTGCTGTATTATCTCAGAGGTGACACACACTGTACTACCACTAGATGGAGCCATAGTACTGTATTATCCTAGAGGTGACACACACTGTACTACCACTAGATGGAGCCATAGTGCTGTATTATCTCAGAGGTGACACACACTGTACTACCACTAGATGGAGCCATAGTGCTGTATTATCCTAGAGGTGACACACACTGTACTACCACTAGATGGAGCCATAGTGCTGTATTATCCTAGAGGTGACACACACTGTACTACCACTAGATGGAGCCATAGTGCTGTATTATCTCAGAGGTGACACACACTGTACTACCACTAGATGGAGCCATAGTGCTGTATTATCCTAGAGGTGACACACACTGTACTACCACTAGATGGAGCCATAGTGCTGTATTATCCTAGAGGTGACACACACTGTACTACCACTAGATGGAGCCATAGTGCTGTATTATCCCAGAGGTGACACACACTGTACTACCACTAGATAGAGCCATAGTACTGTATTATCCCAGAGGTGACACACACTGTACTACCACTAGATGGAGCCATAGTGCTGTATTATCCCAGAGGTGACACATACTGTACTACCACTAGATGGAGCCATAGTGCTGTATTATCCTAGAGCTGACACACACTGTACTACCACTAGATGGAGCCATAGTGCTGTATTATCCTAGAGGTGACACATACTGTACTACCACTAGATGGAGCCATAGTACTGTATTATCCTAGAGGTGACACATACTGTACTACCACTAGATGGAGCCATAGTACTGTATTATCCTAGAGGTGACACACACTGTACTACCACTAGATGGAGCCATAGTGCTGTATTATCCCAGAGGTGACACATACTGTACTACCACTAGATGGAGCCATAGTGCTGTATTATCCTAGAGGTGACACATACTGTACTACCACTAGATGGAGCCATAGTGCTGTATTATCCCAGAGGTGACACATACTGTACTACCACTAGATGGAGCCATAGTGCTGTATTATCCTAGAGGTGACACACACTGTACTACCACTAGATGGAGCCATAGTGCTGTATTATCTCAGAGGTGACACACACTGTACTACCACTAGATGGAGCCATAGTGCTGTATTATCCCAGAGGTGACACACACTGTACTACCACTAGATGGAGCCATAGTGCTGTATTATCCCAGAGGTGACACACACTGTACTACCACTAGATGGAGCCATAGTGCTGTATTATCTCAGAGGTGACACACACTGTACTACCACTAGATGGAGCCATAGTGCTGTATTATCCCAGAGGTGACACATACTGTACTACCACTAGATGGAGCCATAGTGCTGTATTATCCTAGAGGTGACACATACTGTACTACCACTAGATGGAGCCATAGTATTGTATTATCCTAGAGGTGACACACACTGTACTACCACTAGATGGAGCCATAGTGCTGTATTATCCTACAGGTGACACACACTGTACTACCACTAGATGGAGCCATAGTGCTGTATTATCCCAGAGGTGACACATACTGTACTACCACTAGATGGAGCCATAGTGCTGTATTATCCTAGAGGTGACACATACTGTACTACCACTAGATGGAGCCATAGTGCTGTATTATCCTACAGGTGACACACACTGTACTACCACTAGATGGAGCCATAGTGCTGTATTATCCCAGAGGTGACACACACTGTACTACCACTAGATGGAGCCATAGTGCTGTATTATCCTAGAGGTGACACACTGTACTACCACTAGATGGAGCCATAGTGCTGTATTATCCTAGAGGTGACACACACTGTACTACCACTAGATGGTGCCATAGTGCTGTATTATCCTAGAGGTGACACACACTGTACTACCACTAGATGGAGCCATAGTGCTGTATTATCCTAGAGGTGACACACACTGTACTACCACTAGATGGAGCCATAGTGCTATATTATCCCAGAGGTGACACACACTGTACTACCACTAGATGGAGCCATAGTGCTGTATTATCCCAGAGGTGACACACACTGTACTACCACTAGATGGAGCCATAGTGCTGTATTATCCTAGAGGTGACACACACTGTACTACCACTAGATGGAGCCATAGTGCTGTATTATCCTAGAGGTGACACACACTGTACTACCACTAGATGGTGCCATAGTGCTGTATTATCCTAGAGGTGACACACACTGTACTACCACTAGATGGAGCCATAGTGCTATATTATCCCAGAGGTGACACACACTGTACTACCACTAGATGGAGCCATAGTGCTGTATTATCCCAGAGGTGACACACACTGTACTACCACTAGATAGAGCCATAGTGCTGTATTATCCCAGAGGTGACACACACTGTACTACCACTAGATGGAGCCATAGTGCTGTATTATCCTAGAGGTGACACACACTGTACTACCACTAGATGGAGCCATAGTGCTGTATTATCCCAGAGCTGACACACACTGTACTACCACTAGATGGAGCCATAGTGCTGTATTATCCTAGAGGTGACACATACTGTACTACCACTAGATGGAGCCATAGTACTGTATTATCCTAGAGGTGACACACACTGTACTACCACTAGATGGAGCCATAGTGCTGTATTATCTCAGAGGTGACACACACTGTACTACCACTAGATGGAGCCATAGTGCTGTATTATCCTAGAGGTGACACATACTGTACTACCACTAGATGGAGCCATAGTACTGTATTATCCTAGAGGTGACACACACTGTACTACCACTAGATGGAGCCATAGTGCTGTATTATCCTACAGGTGACACACACTGTACTACCACTAGATGGAGCCATAGTGCTGTATTATCTCAGAGGTGACACACACTGTACTACCACTAGATGGAGCCATAGTGCTGTATTATCCTACAGGTGACACACACTGTACTACCACTAGATGGAGCCATAGTGCTGTATTATCTCAGAGGTGACACACACTGTACTACCACTAGATGGAGCCATAGTGCTGTATTATCCTAGAGGTGACACATACTGTACTACCACTAGATGGAGCCATAGTACTGTATTATCCTAGAGGTGACACACACTGTACTACCACTAGATGGAGCCATAGTGCTGTATTATCCTACAGGTGACACACACTGTACTACCACTAGATGGAGCCATAGTGCTGTATTATCCCAGAGGTGACACACTGTACTACCACTAGATGGAGCCATAGTGCTGTATTATCCCAGAGGTGACACATACTGTACTACCACTAGATGGAGCCATAGTGCTGTATTATCCTAGAGGTGACACACACTGTACTACCACTAGATGGAGCCATAGTGCTGTATTATCCTAGAGGTGACACACACTGTACTACCACTAGATGGAGCCATAGTGCTGTATTATCCTAGAGGTGACACACACTGTACTACCACTAGATGGAGCCATAGTGCTGTATTATCCTAGAGGTGACACACACTGTACTACCACTAGATGGAGCCATAGTACTGTATTATCCTAGAGGTGACACACACTGTACTACCACTAGATGGAGCCATAGTGCTGTATTATCCCAGAGGTGACACACACTGTACTACCACTAGATGGAGCCATAGTGCTGTATTATCCTAGAGGTGACACACACTGTACTACCACTAGATGGAGCCATAATGCTGTATTATCTCAGAGGTGACACACACTGTACTACCACTAGATGGAGCCATAGTGCTGTATTATCCCAGAGGTGACACACACTGTACTACCACTAGATGGAGCCATAGTGCTGTATTATCCCAGAGGTGACACACACTGTACTACCACTAGATGGAGCCATAGTGCTGTATTATCCTAGAGGTGACACACACTGTACTACCACTAGATGGAGCCATAGTGCTGTATTATCCTAGAGGTGACACACACTGTACTACCACTAGATGGAGCCATAGTGCTGTATTATCCTAGAGGTGACACACACTGTACTACCACTAGATGGAGCCATAGTGCTGTATTATCCCAGAGGTGACACACACTGTACTACCACTAGATGGAGCCATAGTGCTGTATTATCCTAGAGGTGACACATACTGTACTACCACTAGATGGAGCCAAAGTGCTGTATTATCCTAGAGGTGACACACACTGTACTACCACTAGATGGAGCCATAGTGCTGTATTATCCCAGAGGTGACACACACTGTACTACCACTAGATGGAGCCATAGTGCTGTATTATCCTAGAGGTGACACATACTGTACTACCACTAGATGGAGCCAAAGTGCTGTATTATCCTAGAGGTGACACACACTGTACTACCACTAGATGGAGCCATAGTGCTGTATTATCCCAGAGGTGACACACACTGTACTACCACTAGATGGAGCCATAGTGCTATATTATCCCAGAGGTGACACACACTGTACTACCACTAGATGGAGCCATAGTGCTGTATTATCCTAGAGGTGACACATACTGTACTACCACTAGATGGAGCCATAGTGCTGTATTATCCTAGAGGTGACACACACTGTACTACCACTAGATGGAGCCATAGTGCTGTATTATCTCAGAGGAGACACACACTGTACTACCACTAGATGGAGCCATAGTGCTGTATTATCCCAGAGGTGACACACACTGTACTACCACTAGATGGAGCCATAGTACTGTATTATCCTAGAGGTGACACATACTGTACTACCACTAGATGGAGCCATAGTGCTGTATTATCCTAGAGGTGACACATACTGTACTACCACTAGATGGAGCCAAAGTGCTGTATTATCCTAGAGGTGACACACACTGTACTACCACTAGATGGAGCCATAGTGCTGTATTATCCTAGAGGTGACACACACTGTACTACCACTAGATGGAGCCATAGTGCTGTATTATCCCAGAGGTGACACACACTGTACTACCACTAGATGGAGCCATAGTACTGTATTATCCTAGAGGTGACACATACTGTACTACCACTAGATGGAGCCATAGTGCTGTATTATCCTAGAGGTGACACATACTGTACTACCACTAGATGGAGCCATAGTGCTGTATTATCCTAGAGGTGACACACACTGTACTACCACTAGATGGAGCCATAGTGCTGTATTATCCCAGAGGTGACACACACTGTACTACCACTAGATGGAGCCATAGTGCTGTATTATCCTAGAGGTGACACACACTGTACTACCACTAGATGGAGCCATAGTGCTGTATTATCCCAGAGGTGACACACACTGTACTACCACTAGATGGAGCCATAGTGCTGTATTATCCCAGAGGTGACACATACTGTACTACCACTAGATGGAGCCATAGTGCTGTATTATCCCAGAGGTGACACACACTGTACTACCACTAGATGGAGCCATAGTGCTGTATTACCCTAGAGGTGACACACACTGTACTACCACTAGATGGAGCCATAGTGCTATATTATCCCAGAGGTGACACACACTGTACTACCACTAGATGGAGCCATAGTACTGTATTATCCTAGAGGTGACACATACTGTACTACCACTAGATGGAGCCATAGTGCTGTATTATCCCAGAGGTGACACATACTGTACTACCACTAGATGGAGCCATAGTGCTATATTATCCCAGAGGTGACACACACTGTACTACCACTAGATGGAGCCATAGTGCTGTATTATCCTAGAGGTGACACATACTGTACTACCACTAGATGGAGCCATAGTGCTGTATTATCCTAGAGGTGACACATACTGTACTACCACTAGATGGAGCCATAGTGCTGTATTATCCTAGAGGTGACACACACTGTACTACCACTAGATGGAGCCATAGTGCTGTATTATCTCAGAGGAGACACACACTGTACTACCACTAGATGGAGCCATAGTACTGTATTATCCTAGAGGTGACACACACTGTACTACCACTAGATGGAGCCATAGTGCTGTATTATCCCAGAGGTGACACACACTGTACTACCACTAGATGGAGCCATAGTGCTGTATTATCCTAGAGGTGACACACACTGTACTACCACTAGATGGAGCCATAGTGCTATATTATCCTAGAGGTGACACACTGTACTACCACTAGATGGAGCCATAGTGCTGTATTATCCTAGAGGTGACACATACTGTACTACCACTAGATAGAGCCATAGTGCTGTATTATCCTAGAGGTGACACACACTGTACTACCACTAGATGGAGCCATAGTGCTGTATTATCCTAGAGGTGACACATACTGTACTACCACTAGATGGAGCCATAGTGCTGTATTATCCTAGAGGTGACACACACTGTACTACCACTAGATGGAGCCATAGTGCTGTATTATCCTAGAGGTGACACATACTGTACTACCACTAGATGGAGCCATAGTGCTGTATTATCCTAGAGGTGACACACACTGTACTACCACTAGATGGAGCCATAGTGCTGTATTATCCCAGAGGTGACACACTGTACTACCACTAGATGGAGCCATAGTGCTGTATTATCCCAGAGGTGACACACTGTACTACCACTAGATGGAGCCATAGTGCTGTATTATCCTAGAGGTGACACATACTGTACTACCACTAGATGGAGCCATAGTGCTGTATTATCCTAGAGGTGACACATACTGTACTACCACTAGATGCAGCCATAGTGCTGTATTATCCCAGAGGTGACACACACTGTACTACCACTAGATGGAGCCATAGTACTGTATTATCCTAGAGGTGACACACACTGTACTACCACTAGATGGAGCCATAGTGCTGTATTATCCTAGAGGTGACACACACTGTACTACCACTAGATGGAGCCATAGTGCTATATTATCCCAGAGGTGACACACACTGTACTACCACTAGATGGAGCCATAGTGCTGTATTACCCTAGAGGTGACACACACTGTACTACCACTAGATGGAGCCATAGTGCTGTATTATCCTAGAGGTGACACACACTGTACTACCACTAGATGGAGCCATAGTGCTGTATTATCCTAGAGGTGACACACACTGTACTACCACTAGATGGAGCCATAGTGCTGTATTATCCTAGAGGTGACACATACTATACTACCATTAGATGGAGCCATAGTGCTGTATTATCCCAGAGGTGACACACACTGTACTACCACTAGATGGAGCCATAGTGCTGTATTATCCCAGAGGTGACACACACTGTACTACCACTAGATGGAGCCATAGTGCTGTATTATCCTAGAGGTGACACACACTGTACTACCACTAGATGGAGCCATAGTGCTGTATTATCCTAGAGGTGACACACACTGTACTACCACTAGATGGAGCCATAGTGCTGTATTATCTCAGAGGTGACACACACTGTACTACCACTAGATGGAGCCATAGTGCTGTATTATCTCAGAGGTGACACATACTGTACTACCACTAGATGGAGCCATAGTGCTGTATTATCCTAGAGGTGACACACACTGTACTACCATTAGATGGAGCCATAGTGCTGTATTATCCTAGAGGTGACACATACTGTACTACCACTAGATGGAGCCATAGTGCTGTATTATCCTAGAGGTGACACACACTGTACTACCATTAGATGGAGCCATAGTGCTGTATTATCCTAGAGGTGACACACACTGTACTACCATTAGATGGAGCCATAGTGCTGTATTATCCTAGAGGTGACACACACTGTACTACCACTAGATGGAGCCATAGTGCTGTATTATCCCAGAGGTGACACACACTGTACTACCACTAGATGGAGCCATAGTGCTGTATTATCCTAGAGGTGACACACACTGTACTACCATTAGATGGAGCCATAGTGCTGTATTATCCTATAGGTGACACATACTATACTACCACTAGATGGAGCCATAGTGCTGTATTATCCTAGAGGTGACACACACTGTACTACCACTAGATGGAGCCATAGTGCTGTATTATCCCAGAGGTGACACACACTGTACTACCACTAGATGGAGCCATAGTGCTGTATTATCCTAGAGGTGACACACACTGCACTACCACTAGATGGAGCCATAGTGCTGTATTATCCCAGAGGTGACACACACTGTACTACCACTAGATGGAGCCATAGTGCTGTATTATCCCAGAGGTGACACACACTGTACTACCACTAGATGGAGCCATAGTGCTGTATTATCCCAGAGGTGACACACACTGTACTACCACTAGATGGAGCCATAGTGCTGTATTATCCCAGAGGTGACACATACTGTACTACCACTAGATGGAGCCATAGTGCTGTATTATCCCAGAGGTGACACACACTGTACTACCACTAGATGGAGCCATAGTGCTGTATTATCCCAGAGGTGACACACACTGTACTACCACTAGATGGAGCCATAGTGCTGTATTATCCCAGAGGTGACACACACTGTACTACCACTAGATGGAGCCATAGTGCTGTATTATCCCAGAGGTGACACACACTGTACTACCACTAGATGGAGCCATAGTGCTGTATTATCCCAGAGGTGACACACACTGTACTACCACTAGATGGAGCCATAGTGCTGTATTATCCCAGAGGTGACACACACTGTACTACCACTAGATGGAGCCATAGTGCTGTATTATCCCAGAGGTGACACATACTGTACTACCACTAGATGGAGCCATAGTGCTGTATTATCCCAGAGGTGACACATACTGTACTACCACTAGATGGAGCCATAGTGCTGTATTATCCCAGAGGTGACACACACTGTACTACCACTAGATGAAGCCATAGTGCTGTATTATCCTAGAGGTGACACACACTGTACTACCACTAGATGGAGCCATAGTGCTGTATTATCCCAGAGGTGACACACACTGTACTACCACTAGATGGAGCCATAGTGCTGAATTATCCCAGAGCTGACACACACTGTACTACCACTAGATGGAGCCATAGTACTGCATTATCCTAGAGGTGACACACACTGTACTACCACTAGATGGAGCCATAGTGCTGTATTATCCTAGAGGTGACACACACTGTACTACCACTAGATGGAGCCATAGTGCTGTATTATCCCAGAGGTGACACACACTGTACTACCACTAGATGGAGCCATAGTGCTGTATTATACCAGAGGTGACACACACTGTACTACCACTAGATGGAGCCATAGTGCTGTATTATCCCAGAGGTGACACACACTGTACTACCACTAGATGGAGCCATAGTGCTGAATTATCCCAGAGCTGACACACACTGTACTACCACTAGATGGAGCCATAGTACTGTATTATCCTAGAGGTGACACACACTGTACTACCACTAGATGGAGCCATAGTACTGTATTACCCTAGAGGTGACACACACTGTACTACCACTAGATGGAGCCATAGTGCTGTATTATCCTAGAGGTGACACACACTGTACTACCACTAGATGGAGCCATAGTACTGTATTACCCTAGAGGTGACACACACTGTACTACCACTAGATGGAGCCATAGTGCTGTATTATCCCAGAGGTGACACACACTGTACTACCACTAGATGGAGCCATAGTACTGTATTACCCTAGAGGTGACACACACTGTACTACCACTAGATGGAGCCATAGTGCTGTATTATCCTAGAGGTGACACACACTGTACTACCACTAGATGGAGCCATAGTGCTGTATTATCCCAGAGGTGACACACACTGTACTACCACTAGATGGAGCCATAGTACTGTATTACCCTAGAGGTGACACACACTGTACTACCACTAGATGGAGCCATAGTGCTGTATTATCCCAGAGGTGACACACACTGTACTACCACTAGATGGAGCCATAGTACTGTATTACCCTAGAGGTGACACACACTGTACTACCACTAGATGGAGCCATAGTGCTGTATTATCCTAGAGGTGACACACACTGTACTACCACTAGATGGAGCCATAGTGCTGTATTATCCCAGAGGTGACACACACTGTACTACCACTAGATGGAGCCATACTGCTGTATTATCCCAGAGGTGACACACTGTACTACCACTAGATGGAGCCATAGTGCTGTATTATCCTAGAGGTGACACACACTGTACTACCACTAGATGGAGCCATAGTGCTGTATTATCCTAGAGGTGACACACACTGTACTACCATTAGATGGAGCCATAGTGCTGTATTATCCTAGAGGTGACACATACTATACTACCACTAGATGGAGCCATAGTGCTGTATTATCCTAGAGGTGACACACACTGTACTACCACTAGATGGAGCCATAGTGCTGTATTATCCCAGAGGTGACACACTGTACTACCACTAGATGGAGCCATAGTGCTGTATTATCCCAGAGGTGACACACACTGTACTACCACTAGATGGAGCCATAGTGCTGTATTATCCTAGAGGTGACACATACTGTACTACCACTAGATGGAGCCATAGTGCTGTATTATCCTAGAGGTGACACATACTGTACTACCACTAGATGGAGCCATAGTGCTGTATTATCCTAGAGGTGACACATACTGTACTACCACTAGATGGAGCCATAGTGCTGTATTATCCCAGAGGTGACACACTGTACTACCACTAGATGGAGCCATAGTGCTGTATTATCCCAGAGGTGACACACACTGTACTACCACTAGATGGAGCCATAGTGCTGTATTATCCTAGAGGTGACACATACTGTACTACCACTAGATGGAGCCATAGTGCTGTATTATCCCAGAGGTGACACACACTGTACTACCACTAGATGGAGCCATAGTGCTGTATTATCCCAGAGGTGACACATACTGTACTACCACTAGATGGAGCCATAGTGCTGAATTATCCCAGAGCTGACACACACTGTACTACCACTAGATGGAGCCATAGTGCTGTATTATCCTAGAGGTGACACACACTGTACTACCACTAGATGGAGCCATAGTCCTGTATTACCCTAGAGGTGACACACACTGTACTACCACTAGATGGAGCCATAGTACTGTATTATCCTAGAGGTGACACACACTGTACTATCACTAGATGGAGCCATAGTGCTGTATTATCCCAGAGGTGACACACACTGTACTATCACTAGATGGAGCCATAGTACTGTATTACCCTAGAGGTGACACACACTGTACTACCACTAGATGGAGCCATAGTGCTGTATTATCCTAGAGGTGACACACACTGTACTACCACTAGATGGAGCCATAGTGCTGTATTATCCCAGAGGTGACACACACTGTACTACCACTAGATGGAGCCATAGTGCTGTATTATCCCAGAGGTGACACACTGTACTACCACTAGATGGAGCCATAGTACTGTATTATCCTAGAGGTGACACACACTGTACTACCACTAGATGGAGCCATAGTGCTGTATTATCCTAGAGGTGACACACACTGTACTACCACTAGATGGAGCCATAGTGCTGTATTATCCTAGAGGTGACACACACTGTACTACCACTAGATGGAGCCATAGTGCTGTATTATCCTAGAGGTGACACACACTGTACTATCACTAGATGGAGCCATAGTGCTGTATTATCCCAGAGGTGACACACACTGTACTATCACTAGATGGAGCCATAGGGCTGTATTATCCCAGAGGTGACACACACTGTACTACCACTAGATGGAGCCATAGTGCTGTATTATCCTAGAGGTGACACACACTGTACTACCACTAGATGGAGCCATAGTGCTGTATTATCCCAGAGGTGACACACACTGTACTACCACTAGATGGAGCCATAGTGCTGTATTATCCCAGAGGTGACACACTGTACTACCACTAGATGGAGCCATAGTACTGTATTATCCTAGAGGTGACACACACTGTACTACCACTAGATGGAGCCATAGTGCTGTATTATCCTAGAGGTGACACACACTGTACTACCACTAGATGGAGCCATAGTGCTGTATTATCCTAGAGGTGACACACACTGTACTACCACTAGATGGAGCCATAGTGCTGTATTATCCTAGAGGTGACACACACTGTACTACCACTAGATGGAGCCATAGTGCTGTATTATCCTAGAGGTGACACACACTGTACTACCACTAGATGGAGCCATAGTGCTGTATTATCCTAGAGGTGACACACACTGTACTACCACTAGATGGAGCCATAGTGCTGTATTATCCCAGAGGTGACACACACTGTACTACCACTAGATGGAGCCATAGTGCTGTATTATCCTAGAGGTGACACACACTGTACTACCACTAGATGGAGCCATAGTGCTGTATTATCCTAGAGGTGACACACACTGTACTACCACTAGATGGAGCCATAGTGCTGTATTATCCCAGAGGTGACACACACTGTACTACCACTAGATGGAGCCATAGTGCTGTATTATCCCAGAGGTGACACACACTGTACTACCACTAGATGGAGCCATAGTGCTGTATTATCCCAGAGGTGACACACACTGTACTACCACTAGATGGAGCCATAGTGCTGTATTATCCTAGAGGTGACACACACTGTACTACCACTAGATGGAGTCATAGTACTGTATTATCCTAGAGGTGACACACACTGTACTACCACTAGATGGAGCCATAGTGCTGTATTATCCTAGAGGTGACACATACTGTACTACCACTAGATGGAGCCATAGTGCTGTATTATCCTAGAGGTGACACACACTGTACTACCACTAGATGGTGCCATAGTGCTGTATTATCCTAGAGGTGACACACACTGTACTACCACTAGATGGTGCCATAGTGCTGTATTATCCTAGAGGTGACACACACTGTACTACCACTAGATGGAGCCATAGTGCTGTATTATCCTAGAGGTGACACATACTGTACTACCACTAGATGGAGCCATAGTGCTGTATTATCCCAGAGGTGACACACACTGTACTACCACTAGATGGAGCCATAGTGCTGTATTATCCTAGAGGTGACACACACTGTACTACCACTAGATGGAGCCATAGTGCTGTATTATCCTAGAGGTGACACACACTGTACTACCACTAGATGGAGCCATAGTGCTGTATTATCCTAGAGGTGACACACACTGTACTACCACTAGATGGAGCCATAGTGCTATATTATCCCAGAGGTGACACACTGTACTACCACTAGATGGAGCCATAGTGCTGTATTATCCTAGAGGTGACACATACTGTACTACCACTAGATGGAGCCATAGTGCTGTATTATCCCAGAGGTGACACACACTGTACTACCACTAGATGGAGACATAGTGCTGTATTATCCTAGAGGTGACACACACTGTACTACCACTAGATGGAGCCATAGTGCTGTATTATCCCAGAGGTGACACATACTGTACTACCACTAGATGGAGCCATAGTGCTGTATTATCCTAGAGGTGACACACACTGTACTACCACTAGATGGAGCCATAGTGCTGTATTATCCTAGAGGTGACACATACTGTACTACCACTAGATGGAGCCATAGTGCTGTATTATCCCAGAGGTGACACACACTGTACTACCACTAGATGGAGACATAGTGCTGTATTATCCCAGAGGTGACACACACTGTACTACCACTAGATGGAGACATAGTGCTGTATTATCCTAGAGGTGACACACACTGTACTACCACTAGATGGAGCCATAGTGCTGTATTATCCTAGAGGTGACACATACTGTACTACCACTAGATGGAGCCATAGTGCTGTATTATCCTAGAGGTGACACATACTGTACTACCACTAGATGGAGCCATAGTGCTGTATTATCCCAGAGGTGACACACACTGTACTACCACTAGATGGAGCCATAGTACTGTATTATCCTAGAGGTGACACATACTGTACTACCACTAGATGGAGCCATAGTGCTGTATTATCCTACAGGTGACACATACTGTACTACCACTAGATGGAGACATAGTGCTGTATTATCCCAGAGGTGACACACACTGTACTAGCACTAGATGGAGCCATAGTGCTGTATTATCCTAGAGGTGACACATACTGTACTACCACTAGATGGAGCCATAGTGCTGTATTATCCTAGAGGTGACACATACTGTACTACCACTAGATGGAGCCATAGTGCTGTATTATCCCAGAGGTGACACACACTGTACTACCACTAGATGGAGCCATAGTGCTGTATTATCCCAGAGGTGACACACACTGTACTACCACTAGATGGAGCCATAGTACTGTATTATCCCAAAGGTGACACACACTGTACTACCACTAGATGGAGCCATAGTGCTGTATTATCCCAGAGGTGACACATACTGTACTACCACTAGATGGAGCCATAGTGCTGTATTATCCTAGAGGTGACACACTGTACTACCACTAGATGGAGCCATAGTGCTGTATTATCCCAGAGGTGACACATACTGTACTACCACTAGATGGAGCCATAGTGCTGTATTACCCTAGAGGTGACACACACTGTACTACCACTAGATGGAGCCATAGTGCTGTATTATCCTAGAGGTGACACACACTGTACTACCACTAGATGGAGCCATAGTGCTGTATTATCCTAGAGGTGACACATACTGTACTACCACTAGATGGAGCCATAGTGCTGTATTATCCTAGAGGTGACACATACTGTACTACCACTAGATGGAGCCATAGTGCTGTATTATCCTAGAGGTGACACATACTGTACTACCACTAGATGGAGCCATAGTGCTGTATTATCCTAGAGGTGACACATACTGTACTACCACTAGATGGAGCCATAGTGCTGTATTATCCCAGAGGTGACACACACTGTACTACCACTAGATGGAGCCATAGTGCTGTATTATCCCAGAGGTGACACACACTGTACTACCACTAGATAGAGCCATAGTGCTGTATTATCCTAGAGGTGACACACACTGTACTACCACTAGATGGAGCCATAGTGCTGTATTATCCCAGAGGTGACACACACTGTACTACCACTAGATGGAGCCATAGTGCTGTATTATCCCAGAGGTGACACACACTGTACTACCACTAGATGGAGCCATAGTGCTGTATTATCCCAGAGGTGACACACACTGTACTACCACTAGATAGAGCCATAGTGCTGTATTATCCTAGAGGTGACACACACTGTACTACCACTAGATGGAGCCATAGTGCTGTATTATCCCAGAGGTGACACATACTGTACTACCACTAGATGGAGCCATAGTGCTGTATTATCCCAGAAGTGACACACACTGTACTACCACTAGATGGAGCCATAGTGCTGTATTATCCCAGAGGTGACACACACTGTACTACCACTAGATGGAGCCATAGTGCTGTATTATCCTAGAGGTGACACATACTGTACTACCACTAGATGGAGCCATAGTGCTGTATTATCCTAGAGGTGACACATACTGTACTACCACTAGATGGAGCCATAGTGCTGTATTATCCCAGAGGTGACACACACTGTACTACCACTAGATGGAGCCATAGTACTGTATTATCCTAGAGGTGACACACACTGTACTACCACTAGATGGAGCCATAGTGCTGTATTATCCTAGAGGTGACACACACTGTACTACCACTAGATGGAGCCATAGTGCTGTATTATCCCAGAGGTGACACACACTGTACTACCACTAGATGGAGCCATAGTGCTGTATTACCCTAGAGGTGACACACACTGTACTACCACTAGATGGAGCCATAGTGCTATATTATCCCAGAGGTGACACACACTGTACTACCACTAGATGGAGCCATAGTACTGTATTATCCTAGAGGTGACACATACTGTACTACCACTAGATGGAGCCATAGTGCTGTATTATCCCAGAGGTGACACATACTGTACTACCACTAGATGGAGCCATAGTGCTATATTATCCCAGAGGTGACACACACTGTACTACCACTAGATGGAGCCATAGTGCTGTATTATCCTAGAGGTGACACATACTGTACTATCACTAGATGGAGCCATAGTGCTGTATTATCCTAGAGGTGACACATACTGTACTACCACTAGATGGAGCCATAGTGCTGTATTATCCTAGAGGTGACACACACTGTACTACCACTAGATGGAGCCATAGTGCTGTATTATCTCAGAGGAGACACACACTGTACTACCACTAGATGGAGCCATAGTACTGTATTATCCTAGAGGTGACACACACTGTACTACCACTAGATGGAGCCATAGTGCTGTATTATCCCAGAGGTGACACACACTGTACTACCACTAGATGGAGCCATAGTGCTGTATTATCCTAGAGGTGACACACACTGTACTACCACTAGATGGAGCCATAGTGCTATATTATCCTAGAGGTGACACACTGTACTACCACTAGATGGAGCCATAGTGCTGTATTATCCTAGAGGTGACACATACTGTACTACCACTAGATGGAGCCATAGTGCTGTATTATCCTAGAGGTGACACACACTGTACTACCACTAGATGGAGCCATAGTGCTGTATTATCCTAGAGGTGACACATACTGTACTACCACTAGATGGAGCCATAGTGCTGTATTATCCTAGAGGTGACACACACTGTACTACCACTAGATGGAGCCATAGTGCTGTATTATCCTAGAGGTGACACATACTGTACTACCACTAGATGGAGCCATAGTGCTGTATTATCCTAGAGGTGACACATACTGTACTACCACTAGATGCAGCCATAGTGCTGTATTATCCCAGAGGTGACACATACTGTACTACCACTAGATGGAGCCATAGTGCTGTATTATCCTAGAGGTGACACACACTGTACTACCACTAGATGGAGCCATAGTGCTGTATTATCCCAGAGGTGACACACACTGTACTACCACTAGATGGAGCCATAGTACTGTATTATCCTAGAGGTGACACACACTGTACTACCACTAGATGGAGCCATAGTGCTGTATTATCCTAGAGGTGACACACACTGTACTACCACTAGATGGAGCCATAGTGCTATATTATCCCAGAGGTGACACACACTGTACTACCACTAGATGGAGCCATAGTGCTGTATTACCCTAGAGGTGACACACACTGTACTACCACTAGATGGAGCCATAGTACTGTATTATCCTAGAGGTGACACACACTGTACTACCACTAGATGGAGCCATAGTGCTGTATTATCCTAGAGGTGACACACACTGTACTACCACTAGATGGAGCCATAGTGCTATATTATCCCAGAGGTGACACACACTGTACTACCACTAGATGGAGCCATAGTGCTGTATTACCCTAGAGGTGACACACACTGTACTACCACTAGATGGAGCCATAGTGCTGTATTATCCTAGAGGTGACACACACTGTACTACCACTAGATGGAGCCATAGTGCTGTATTATCCTAGAGGTGACACACACTGTACTACCACTAGATGGAGCCATAGTGCTGTATTATCCTAGAGGTGACACACACTGTACTACCACTAGATGGAGCCATAGTGCTGTATTATCCTAGAGGTGACACATACTATACTACCATTAGATGGAGCCATAGTGCTGTATTATCCCAGAGGTGACACATACTGTACTACCACTAGATGGAGCCATAGTGCTGTATTATCCCAGAGGTGACACACACTGTACTACCACTAGATGGAGCCATAGTGCTGTATTATCCTAGAGGTGACACACACTGTACTACCACTAGATGGAGCCATAGTGCTATATTATCCCAGAGGTGACACACACTGTACTACCACTAGATGGAGCCATAGTGCTGTATTATCCTAGAGGTGACACACACTGTACTACCACTAGATGGAGCCATAGTGCTGTATTATCTCAGAGGTGACACACACTGTACTACCACTAGATGGAGCCATAGTGCTGTATTATCCTAGAGGTGACACACACTGTACTACCACTAGATGGAGCCATAGTGCTGTATTATCCCAGAGGTGACACACACTGTACTACCATTAGATGGAGCCATAGTGCTGTATTATCCCAGAGGTGACACATACTGTACTACCACTAGATGGAGCCATAGTGCTGTATTATCCCAGAGGTGACACACACTGTACTACCCCTAGATGGAGCCATAGTGCTGTATTACCCTACAGGTGACACACACTGTACTACCACTAGATGGAGCCATAGTGCTGTATTATCCCAGAGGTGACACATACTGTACTACCACTAGATGGAGCCATAGTGCTGTATTATCCCAGAGGTGACACACACTGTACTACCACTAGATGGAGCCATAGTGCTGTATTATCCTAGAGGTGACACACACTGTACTACCATTAGATGGAGCCATAGTGCTGTATTATCCTAGAGGTGACACATACTATACTACCACTAGATGGAGCCATAGTGCTGTATTATCCTAGAGGTGACACACACTGTACTACCACTAGATGGAGCCATAGTGCTGTATTATCCCAGAGGTGACACACTGTACTACCACTAGATGGAGCCATAGTGCTGTATTATCCTAGAGGTGACACATACTGTACTACCACTAGATAGAGCCATAGTGCTGTATTATCCTAGAGGTGACACACACTGTACTACCACTAGATGGAGCCATAGTGCTGTATTATCCCAGAGGTGACACATACTGTACTACCACTAGATGGAGCCATAGTGCTGTATTATCCTAGAGGTGACACACACTGTACTACCACTAGATGGAGCCATAGTGCTGTATTATCCCAGAGGTGACACACACTGTACTACCACTAGATGGAGACATAGTGCTGTATTATCCTAGAGGTGACACACACTGTACTACCACTAGATGGAGCCATAGTGCTGTATTATCCCAGAGGTGACACATACTGTACTACCACTAGATGGAGCCATAGTGCTGTATTATCCCAGAGGTGACACACACTGTACTACCACTAGATGGAGCCATAGTGCTGTATTATCCCAGAGGTGACACACACTGTACTACCACTAGATGGAGCCATAGTGCTGTATTATCCTAGAGGTGACACACACTGTACTACCACTAGATGGAGCCATAGTGCTGTATTATCCTAGAGGTGACACATACTGTACTACCACTAGATGGAGCCATAGTGCTGTATTATCCCAGAGGTGACACACACTGTACTACCACTAGATGGAGACATAGTGCTGTATTATCCCAGAGGTGACACACACTGTACTACCACTAGATGGAGACATAGTGCTGTATTATCCTAGAGGTGACACACACTGTACTACCACTAGATGGAGCCATAGTGCTGTATTATCCTAGAGGTGACACATACTGTACTACCACTAGATGGAGCCATAGTGCTGTATTATCCTAGAGGTGACACATACTGTACTACCACTAGATGGAGCCATAGTGCTGTATTATCCCAGAGGTGACACACACTGTACTACCACTAGATGGAGCCATAGTACTGTATTATCCTAGAGGTGACACATACTGTACTACCACTAGATGGAGCCATAGTGCTGTATTATCCTACAGGTGACACATACTGTACTACCACTAGATGGAGACATAGTGCTGTATTATCCCAGAGGTGACACACACTGTACTAGCACTAGATGGAGCCATAGTGCTGTATTATCCTAGAGGTGACACATACTGTACTACCACTAGATGGAGCCATAGTGCTGTATTATCCTAGAGGTGACACATACTGTACTACCACTAGATGGAGCCATAGTGCTGTATTATCCCAGAGGTGACACATACTGTACTACCACTAGATGGAGACATAGTGCTGTATTATCCCAGAGGTGACACACACTGTACTAGCACTAGATGGAGCCATAGTGCTGTATTATCCTAGAGGTGACACATACTGTACTACCACTAGATGGAGCCATAGTGCTGTATTATCCTAGAGGTGACACATACTGTACTACCACTAGATGGAGCCATAGTGCTGTATTATCCCAGAGGTGACACACACTGTACTACCACTAGATGGAGCCATAGTACTGTATTATCCCAGAGGTGACACACACTGTACTACCACTAGATGGAGCCATAGTGCTGTATTATCCTAGAGGTGACACACACTGTACTACCACTAGATGGAGCCATAGTGCTGTATTATCCTAGAGGTGACACACACTGTACTACCACTAGATGGAGCCATAGTGCTGTATTATCCCAGAGGTGACACACACTGTACTACCACTAGATGGAGCCATAGTGCTGTATTATCCCAGAGGTGACACACACTGTACTACCACTAGATAGAGCCATAGTGCTGTATTGTCCTAGAGGTGACACACACTGTACTACCACTAGATGGAGCCATAGTGCTGTATTATCCCAGAGGTGACACATACTGTACTACCACTAGATGGAGCCATAGTGCTGTATTATCCCAGAGGTGACACACACTGTACTACCACTAGATGGAGCCATAGTGCTGTATTATCCCAGAGGTGACACACACTGTACTACCACTAGATGGAGCCATAGTGCTGTATTATCCTAGAGGTGACACATACTGTACTACCACTAGATGGAGCCATAGTGCTGTATTATCCTAGAGGTGACACATACTGTACTACCACTAGATGGAGCCATAGTGCTGTATTATCCCAGAGGTGACACACACTGTACTACCACTAGATGGAGCCATAGTACTGTATTATCCTAGAGGTGACACACACTGTACTACCACTAGATGGAGCCATAGTGCTGTATTATCCCAGAGGTGACACACACTGTACTACCACTAGATGGAGCCATAGTGCTGTATTACCCTAGAGGTGACACACACTGTACTACCACTAGATGGAGCCATAGTGCTATATTATCCCAGAGGTGACACACACTGTACTACCACTAGATGGAGCCATAGTACTGTATTATCCTAGAGGTGACACATACTGTACTACCACTAGATGGAGCCATAGTGCTGTATTATCCCAGAGGTGACACATACTGTACTACCACTAGATGGAGCCATAGTGCTATATTATCCCAGAGGTGACACACACTGTACTACCACTAGATGGAGCCATAGTGCTGTATTATCCTAGAGGTGACACATACTGTACTATCACTAGATGGAGCCATAGTGCTGTATTATCCTAGAGGTGACACATACTGTACTACCACTAGATGGAGCCATAGTGCTGTATTATCCTAGAGGTGACACACACTGTACTACCACTAGATGGAGCCATAGTGCTGTATTATCTCAGAGGAGACACACACTGTACTACCACTAGATGGAGCCATAGTACTGTATTATCCTAGAGGTGACACACACTGTACTACCACTAGATGGAGCCATAGTGCTGTATTATCCCAGAGGTGACACACACTGTACTACCACTAGATGGAGCCATAGTGCTGTATTATCCTAGAGGTGACACACACTGTACTACCACTAGATGGAGCCATAGTGCTATATTATCCTAGAGGTGACACACTGTACTACCACTAGATGGAGCCATAGTGCTGTATTATCCTAGAGGTGACACATACTGTACTACCACTAGATGGAGCCATAGTGCTGTATTATCCTAGAGGTGACACACACTGTACTACCACTAGATGGAGCCATAGTGCTGTATTATCCTAGAGGTGACACATACTGTACTACCACTAGATGGAGCCATAGTGCTGTATTATCCTAGAGGTGACACATACTGTACTACCACTAGATGCAGCCATAGTGCTGTATTATCCCAGAGGTGACACACACTGTACTACCACTAGATGGAGCCATAGTGCTGTATTACCCTAGAGGTGACACACACTGTACTACCACTAGATGGAGCCATAGTGCTGTATTATCCTAGAGGTGACACACACTGTACTACCACTAGATGGAGCCATAGTGCTGTATTATCCTAGAGGTGACACATACTATACTACCATTAGATGGAGCCATAGTGCTGTATTATCCCAGAGGTGACACATACTGTACTACCACTAGATGGAGCCATAGTGCTGTATTATCCCAGAGGTGACACACACTGTACTACCACTAGATGGAGCCATAGTGCTGTATTATCCTAGAGGTGACACACACTGTACTACCACTAGATGGAGCCATAGTGCTATATTATCCCAGAGGTGACACACACTGTACTACCACTAGATGGAGCCATAGTGCTGTATTATCCTAGAGGTGACGCACACTGTACTACCACTAGATGGAGCCATAGTGCTGTATTATCTCAGAGGTGACACACACTGTACTACCACTAGATGGAGCCATAGTGCTGTATTATCCTAGAGGTGACACACACTGTACTACCACTAGATGGAGCCATAGTGCTGTATTATCCCAGAGGTGACACACACTGTACTACCATTAGATGGAGCCATAGTGCTGTATTATCCCAGAGGTGACACATACTGTACTACCACTAGATGGAGCCATAGTGCTGTATTATCCCAGAGGTGACACACACTGTACTACCACTAGATGGAGCCATAGTGCTGTATTATCCTAGAGGTGACACACACTGTACTACCACTAGATGGAGCCATAGTGCTGTATTACCCTACAGGTGACACACACTGTACTACCACTAGATGGAGCCATAGTGCTGTATTATCCCAGAGGTGACACACACTGTACTACCACTAGATGGAGCCATAGTGCTGTATTATCCCAGAGGTGACACATACTGTACTACCACTAGATGGAGCCATAGTGCTGTATTATCCCAGAGGTGACACACACTGTACTACCACTAGATGGAGCCATAGTGCTGTATTATCCTAGAGGTGACACACACTGTACTACCATTAGATGGAGCCATAGTGCTGTATTATCCTAGAGGTGACACATACTATACTACCACTAGATGGAGCCATAGTGCTGTATTATCCTAGAGGTGACACACACTGTACTACCACTAGATGGAGCCATAGTGCTGTATTATCCCAGAGGTGACACACTGTACTACCACTAGATGGAGCCATAGTGCTGTATTATCCCAGAGGTGACACACACTGTACTACCCCTAGATGGAGCCATAGTGCTGTATTACCCTACAGGTGACACACACTGTACTACCACTAGATGGAGCCATAGTGCTGTATTATCCCAGAGGTGACACATACTGTACTACCACTAGATGGAGCCATAGTGCTGTATTATCCCAGAGGTGACACACACTGTACTACCACTAGATGGAGCCATAGTGCTGTATTATCCTAGAGGTGACACACACTGTACTACCATTAGATGGAGCCATAGTGCTGTATTATCCTAGAGGTGACACACACTGTACTACCACTAGATGGAGCCATAGTGCTGTATTATCCCAGAGGTGACACATACTATACTACCACTAGATGGAGCCATAGTGCTGTATTATCCTAGAGGTGACACACACTGTACTACCACTAGATGGAGCCATAGTGCTGTATTATCCCAGAGGTGACACACTGTACTACCACTAGATGGAGCCATAGTGCTGTATTATCCTAGAGGTGACACACACTGTACTACCACTAGATGGAGCCATAGTGCTGTATTATCCTAGAGGTGACACACACTGTACTACCATTAGATGGAGCCATAGTGCTGTATTATCCTAGAGGTGACACACACTGTACTACCACTAGATGGAGCCATAGTGCTGTATTATCCTAGAGGTGACACATACTATACTACCACTAGATGGAGCCATAGTGCTGTATTATCCTAGAGGTGACACACACTGTACTACCACTAGATGGAGCCATAGTGCTGTATTATCCCAGAGGTGACACACTGTACTACCACTAGATGGAGCCATAGTGCTGTATTATCCCAGAGGTGACACACACTGTACTACCACTAGATGGAGCCATAGTGCTGTATTATCCTAGAGGTGACACACACTGCACTACCACTAGATGGAGCCATAGTGCTGTATTATCCCAGAGGTGACACACACTGTACTACCACTAGATGGAGCCATAGTGCTGTATTATCCCAGAGGTGACACACACTGTACTACCACTAGATGGAGCCATAGTGCTGTATTATCCCAGAGGTGACACACACTGTACTACCACTAGATGGAGCCATAGTGCTGTATTATCCTAGAGGTGACACATACTGTACTACCACTAGATGGAGCCATAGTGCTGTATTATCCCAGAGGTGACACACACTGTACTACCACTAGATGGAGCCATAGTGCTGTATTATCCCAGAGGTGACACATACTGTACTACCACTAGATGGAGCCATAGTGCTGTATTATCCCAGAGGTGACACATACTGTACTACCACTAGATGGAGCCATAGTGCTGTATTATCCCAGAGGTGACACACACTGTACTACCACTAGATGGAGCCATAGTGCTGAATTATCCCAGAGCTGACACACACTGTACTACCACTAGATGGAGCCATAGTACTGTATTATCCTAGAGGTGACACACACTGTACTACCACTAGATGGAGCCATAGTACTGTATTACCCTAGAGGTGACACACACTGTACTACCACTAGATGGAGCCATAGTGCTGTATTATCCTAGAGGTGACACACACTGTACTACCACTAGATGGAGCCATAGTGCTGTATTATCCCAGAGGTGACACACACTGTACTACCACTAGATGGAGCCATAGTGCTGTATTATCCCAGAGGTGACACACACTGTACTACCACTAGATGGAGCCATAGTACTGTATTACCCTAGAGGTGACACACACTGTACTACCACTAGATGGAGCCATAGTGCTGTATTATCCCAGAGGTGACACACACTGTACTACCACTAGATGGAGCCATAGTACTGTATTACCCTAGAGGTGACACACACTGTACTACCACTAGATGGAGCCATAGTGCTGTATTATCCTAGAGGTGACACACACTGTACTACCACTAGATGGAGCCATAGTGCTGTATTATCCCAGAGGTGACACACACTGTACTACCACTAGATGGAGCCATACTGCTGTATTATCCCAGAGGTGACACACTGTACTACCACTAGATGGAGCCATAGTGCTGTATTATCCCAGAGGTGACTCACACTGTACTACCACTAGATGGAGCCATAGTGCTGTATTATCCTAGAGGTGACACACACTGTACTACCACTAGATGGAGCCATAGTGCTGTATTATCCTAGAGGTGACACACACTGTACTACCACTAGATGGAGCCATAGTGCTGTATTATCCTAGAGGTGACACACACTGTACTACCATTAGATGGAGCCATAGTGCTGTATTATCCTAGAGGTGACACATACTATACTACCACTAGATGGAGCCATAGTGCTGTATTATCCTAGAGGTGACACACACTGTACTACCACTAGATGGAGCCATAGTGCTGTATTATCCCAGAGGTGACACACTGTACTACCACTAGATGGAGCCATAGTGCTGTATTATCCCAGAGGTGACACACACTGTACTACCACTAGATGGAGCCATAGTGCTGTATTATCCTAGAGGTGACACATACTGTACTACCACTAGATGGAGCCATAGTGCTGTATTATCCCAGAGGTGACACACTGTACTACCACTAGATGGAGCCATAGTGCTGTATTATCCCAGAGGTGACACATACTGTACTACCACTAGATGGAGCCATAGTGCTGTATTATCCCAGAGGTGACACACACTGTACTACCACTAGATGGAGCCATAGTGCTGTATTATCCCAGAGGTGACACATACTGTACTACCACTAGATGGAGCCATAGTGCTGTATTATCCCAGAGGTGACACACACTGTACTACCACTAGATGGAGCCATAGTGCTGTATTATCCCAGAGGTGACACATACTGTACTACCACTAGATGGAGCCATAGTGCTGTATTATCCCAGAGGTGACACACACTGTACTACCACTAGATGGAGCCATAGTGCTGTATTATCCCAGAGGTGACACATACTGTACTACCACTAGATGGAGCCATAGTGCTGAATTATCCCAGAGCTGACACACACTGTACTACCACTAGATGGAGCCATAGTGCTGTATTATCCTAGAGGTGACACACACTGTACTACCACTAGATGGAGCCATAGTCCTGTATTACCCTAGAGGTGACACACACTGTACTACCACTAGATGGAGCCATAGTACTGTATTATCCTAGAGGTGACACACACTGTACTATCACTAGATGGAGCCATAGTGCTGTATTATCCCAGAGGTGACACATACTGTACTACCACTAGATGGAGCCATAGTACTGTATTATCCTAGAGGTGACACACACTGTACTACCACTAGATGGAGCCATAGTACTGTATTATCCTAGAGGTGACACACACTGTACTATCACTAGATGGAGCCATAGTACTGTATTACCCTAGAGGTGACACACACTGTACTACCACTAGATGGAGCCATAGTGCTGTATTATCCTAGAGGTGACACACACTGTACTACCACTAGATGGAGCCATAGTGCTGTATTATCCCAGAGGTGACACACACTGTACTACCACTAGATGGAGCCATAGTGCTGTATTATCCCAGAGGTGACACACTGTACTACCACTAGATGGAGCCATAGTACTGTATTATCCTAGAGGTGACACACACTGTACTACCACTAGATGGAGCCATAGTGCTGTATTATCCTAGAGGTGACACACACTGTACTACCACTAGATGGAGCCATAGTGCTGTATTATCCTAGAGGTGACACACACTGTACTACCACTAGATGGAGCCATAGTGCTGTATTATCCTAGAGGTGACACACACTGTACTATCACTAGATGGAGCCATAGTGCTGTATTATCCCAGAGGTGACACACACTGTACTATCACTAGATGGAGCCATAGGGCTGTATTATCCCAGAGGTGACACACACTGTACTACCACTAGATGGAGCCATAGTGCTGTATTATCCTAGAGGTGACACACACTGTACTACCACTAGATGGAGCCATAGTGCTGTATTATCCCAGAGGTGACACACACTGTACTACCACTAGATGGAGCCATAGTGCTGTATTATCCCAGAGGTGACACACTGTACTACCACTAGATGGAGCCATAGTACTGTATTATCCTAGAGGTGACACACACTGTACTACCACTAGATGGAGCCATAGTGCTGTATTATCCCAGAGGTGACACACACTGTACTACCACTAGATGGAGCCATAGTGCTGTATTATCCCAGAGGTGACACACACTGTACTACCACTAGATGGAGCCATAGTGCTGTATTATCCTAGAGGTGACACACACTGTACTACCACTAGATGGAGCCATAGTGCTGTATTATCCTAGAGGTGACACACACTGTACTACCACTAGATGGAGCCATAGTGCTGTATTATCCTAGAGGTGACACACACTGTACTACCACTAGATGGAGCCATAGTGCTGTATTATCCTAGAGGTGACACACACTGTACTACCACTAGATGGAGCCATAGTGCTGTATTATCCTAGAGGTGACACACACTGTACTACCACTAGATGGAGCCATAGTGCTGTATTATCCCAGAGGTGACACACACTGTACTACCACTAGATGGAGCCATAGTGCTGTATTATCCTAGAGGTGACACACACTGTACTACCACTAGATGGAGCCATAGTGCTGTATTATCCTAGAGGTGACACACACTGTACTACCACTAGATGGAGCCATAGTGCTGTATTATCCCAGAGGTGACACACACTGTACTACCACTAGATGGAGCCATAGTGCTGTATTATCCCAGAGGTGACACACACTGTACTACCACTAGATGGAGCCATAGTGCTGTATTATCCCAGAGGTGACACACACTGTACTACCACTAGATGGAGCCATAGTGCTGTATTATCCCAGAGGTGACACACACTGTACTACCACTAGATGGAGCCATAGTGCTGTATTATCCTAGAGGTGACACACACTGTACTACCACTAGATGGAGCCATAGTGCTGTATTATCCCAGAGGTGACACACACTGTACTACCACTAGATGGAGCCATAGTGCTGTATTATCCCAGAGGTGACACATACTGTACTACCACTAGATGGAGCCATAGTGCTGTATTATCCTAGAGGTGACACACACTGTACTACCACTAGATGGAGCCATAGTGCTGTATTATCCTAGAGGTGACACATACTGTACTACCACTAGATGGAGCCATAGTGCTGTATTATCCCAGAGGTGACACACACTGTACTACCACTAGATGGAGCCATAGTGCTGTATTATCCCAGAGGTGACACACACTGTACTACCACTAGATGGAGCCATAGTGCTGTATTATCCCAGAGGTGACACACACTGTACTACCACTAGATGGCGCCATAGTGCTGTATTATCCTAGAGGTGACACACACTGTACTACCACTAGATGGAGCCATAGTGCTGTATTATCCCAGAGGTGACACACACTGTACTACCACTAGATGGAGCCATAGTGCTGTATTATCCTAGAGGTGACACATACTGTACTAGCACTAGATGGAGCCATAGTGCTGTATTATCCCAGAGGTGACACATACTGTACTACCACTAGATGGAGCCATAGTGCTGTATTATCCTAGAGGTGACACACACTGTACTACCACTAGATGGAGCCATAGTGCTGTATTATCCTAGAGGTGACACACACTGTACTACCACTAGATGGAGCCATAGTGCTGTATTATCCTAGAGGTGACACATACTGTACTACCACTAGATGGAGCCATAGTGCTGTATTATCCCAGAGGTGACACACACTGTACTACCACTAGATGGAGCCATAGTACTGTATTATCCTAGAGGTGACACACACTGTACTACCACTAGATGGAGCCATAGTGCTGTATTATCCTAGAGGTGACACATACTGTACTACCACTAGATGGAGCCATAGTGCTGTATTATCCCAGAGGTGACACACACTGTACTACCACTAGATGGAGTCATAGTACTGTATTATCCTAGAGGTGACACACACTGTACTACCACTAGATGGAGCCATAGTGCTGTATTATCCTAGAGGTGACACATACTGTACTACCACTAGATGGAGCCATAGTGCTGTATTATCCTAGAGGTGACACACACTGTACTACCACTAGATGGTGCCATAGTGCTGTATTATCCTAGAGGTGACACATACTGTACTACCACTAGATGGAGCCATAGTGCTGTATTATCCCAGAGGTGACACACACTGTACTACCACTAGATGGAGCCATAGTGCTGTATTATCCCAGAGGTGACACACACTGTACTACCACTAGATGGAGCCATAGTGCTGTATTATCCCAGAGGTGACACACACTGTACTACCACTAGATAGAGCCATAGTGCTGTATTATCCCAGAGGTGACACACACTGTACTACCACTAGATGGAGCCATAGTGCTGTATTATCCTAGAGGTGACACACACTGTACTACCACTAGATGGAGCCATAGTGCTGTATTATCCCAGAGGTGACACACACTGTACTACCACTAGATGGAGCCATAGTGCTGTATTATCCTAGAGGTGACACATACTGTACTACCACTAGATGGAGCCATAGTGCTGTATTATCCCAGAGGTGACACACACTGTACTACCACTAGATGGAGCCATAGTGCTGTATTATCCTAGAGGTGACACATACTGTACTACCACTAGATGGAGCCATAGTGCTGTATTATCCTAGAGGTGACACACACTGTACTACCACTAGATGGAGCCATAGTGCTGTATTATCCCAGAGGTGACACACACTGTACTACCACTAGATGGAGCCATAGTGCTGTATTATCCTAGAGGTGACACACACTGTACTACCACTAGATGGAGCCATAGTGCTGTATTATCCTAGAGGTGACACATACTGTACTACCACTAGATGGAGCCATAGTGCTGTATTATCCTAGAGGTGACACACACTGTACTACCACTAGATGGAGCCATAGTGCTGTATTATCCCAGAGGTGACACACACTGTACTACCACTAGATGGAGCCATAGTGCTGTATTATCCCAGAGGTGACACACACTGTACTACCACTAGATAGAGCCATAGTGCTGTATTATCCTAGAGGTGACACACACTGTACTACCACTAGATGGAGCCATAGTGCTGTATTATCCCAGAGGTGACACACACTGTACTACCACTAGATAGAGCCATAGTGCTGTATTATCCTAGAGGTGACACACACTGTACTACCACTAGATGGAGCCATAGTGCTGTATTATCCCAGAGGTGACACACACTGTACTACCACTAGATGGAGCCATAGTGCTGTATTATCCTAGAGGTGACACATACTGTACTACCACTAGATGGAGCCATAGTGCTGTATTATCCTACAGGTGACACATACTGTACTACCACTAGATGGAGCCATAGTACTGTATTATCCTAGAGGTGACACATACTATACTACCACTAGATGGAGCCATAGTGCTGTATTATCCCAGAGGTGACACACACTGTACTACCACTAGATGGAGCCATAGTACTGTATTATCCTAGAGGTGACACATACTATACTACCACTAGATGGAGCCATAGTGCTGTATTATCCTAGAGGTGACACACACTGTACTACCACTAGATGGAGCCATAGTGCTGTATTATCCCAGAGGAGACACACACTGTACTACCACTAGATGGAGCCATAGTGCTGTATTATCCCAGAGGTGACACACACTGTACTACCACTAGATGGAGCCATAGTGCTGTATTATCCCAGAGGTGACACACACTGTACTACCACTAGATGGAGCCATAGTGCTGTATTATCCTAGAGGTGACACACACTGTACTACCACTAGATGGTGCCATAGTGCTGTATTATCCCAGAGGTGACACACACTGTACTACCACTAGATGGAGCCATAGTGCTGTATTATCCCAGAGGTGACACACACTGTACTACCACTAGATGGAGCCATAGTGCTGTATTATCCTAGAGGTGACACATACTGTACTACCACTAGATAGAGCCATAGTGCTGTATTATCCTAGAGGTGACACACACTGTACTACCACTAGATGGAGCCATAGTGCTGTATTATCCCAGAGGTGACACACACTGTACTACCACTAGATGGAGCCATAGTGCTGTATTATCCCAGAGGTGACACACACTGTACTACCACTAGATGGAGCCATAGTGCTGTATTATCCTAGAGGTGACACATACTGTACTACCACTAGATAGAGCCATAGTGCTGTATTATCCCAGAGGTGACACATACTGTACTACCACTAGATGGAGCCATAGTGCTGTATTATCCCAGAGGTGACACACACTGTACTACCACTAGATGGAGCGATAGTGCTGTGTTATCCCAGAGGTGACACACACTGTACTACCACTAGATGGAGCCATAGTGCTGTATTATCCTAGAGGTGACAGATACTGTACTACCACTAGATGGAGCCATAATGCTGTATTATCCCAGAGGTGACACACACTGTACTACCACTAGATGGAGCCATAGTGCTGTATTATCCCAGAGGTGACACACACTGTACTACCACTAGATGGAGCCATAGTGCTGTATTATCCTAGAGGTGACACACACTGTACTACCACTAGATGGAGCCATAGTGCTGTATTATCTCAGAGGTGACACACACTGTACTACCACTAGATGGAGCCATAGTGCTGTATTATCCTAGAGGTGACACACACTGTACTACCACTAGATGGAGCCATAGTGCTGTATTATCTCAGAGGTGACACACACTGTACTACCACTAGATGGAGCCATAGTGCTGTATTATCCTAGAGGTGACACACACTGTACTACCACTAGATGGAGCCATAGTGCTGTATTATCTCAGAGGTGACACACACTGTACTACCACTAGATGGAGCCATAGTGCTGTATTATCCTAGAGGTGACACATACTGTACTACCACTAGATGGAGCCATAGTGCTGTATTATCCCAGAGGTGACACATACTGTACTACCACTAGATGGAGCCATAGTGCTGTATTATCCTAGAGGTGACACACACTGTACTACCACTAGATGGAGCCATAGTGCTGTATTATCCTAGAGGTGACACATACTGTACTACCACTAGATGGAGCCATAGTGCTGTATTATCCTAGAGGTGACACACACTGTACTACCACTAGATGGAGCCATAGTGCTGTATTATCCTAGAGGTGACACATACTGTACTACCACTAGATGGAGCCATAGTACTGTATTATCCTACAGGTGACACACACTGTACTACCACTAGATGGAGCCATAGTGCTGTATTATCCCAGAGGTGACACACACTATACTACCACTAGATGGAGCCATAGTGCTGTATTATCCCAGAGGTGACACACACTGTACTACCACTAGATGGAGCCATAGTGCTGTATTATCTCAGAGGTGACACACACTGTACTACCACTAGATGGAGCCATAGTGCTGTATTATCCTAGAGGTGACACACACTGTACTACCACTAGATGGAGCCATAGTGCTGTATTATCCCAGAGGTGACACATACTGTACTACCACTAGATGGAGCCATAGTGCTGTATTATCCCAGAGGTGACACACACTGTACTACCACTAGATGGAGCCATAGTGCTGTATTATCCTAGAGGTGACACACTGTACTACCACTAGATGGAGCCATAGTGCTGTATTATCCCAGAGGTGACACACACTGTACTACCACTAGATGGAGCCATAGTGCTGTATTATCCTAGAGGTGACACACACTGTACTACCACTAGATGGAGCCATAGTGCTGTATTATCCTAGAGGTGACACACACTGTACTACCACTAGATGGAGCCATAGCGCTGTATTATCCCAGAGGTGACACACACTGTACTACCACTAGATGGAGCCATAGTGCTGTATTATCCCAGAGGTGACACACACTGTACTACCACTAGATGGAGCCATAGTGCTGTATTATCCTAGAGGTGACACACACTGTACTACCACTAGATGGAGCCATAGCGCTGTATTATCCCAGAGGTGACACACACTGTACTACCACTAGATGGAGCCATAGTGCTGTATTATCCTAGAGGTGACACACACTGTACTACCACTAGATGGAGCCATAGTGCTGTATTATCCTAGAGGTGACACACACTGTACTACCACTAGATGGAGCCATAGTGCTATATTATCCCAGAGGTGACACACACTGTACTACCACTAGATGGAGCCATAGTGCTGTATTATCCCAGAGGTGACACACACTGTACTACCACTAGATGGAGCCATAGTGCTGTATTATCCCAGAGGTGACACACACTGTACTACCACTAGATGGAGCCATAGTGCTGTATTATCCTAGAGGTGACACACACTGTACTACCACTAGATGGAGCCATAGTGCTGTATTATCCTAGAGGTGACACATACTGTACTACCACTAGATGGAGCCATAGTGCTGTATTATCCCAGAGGTGACACACACTGTACTACCACTAGATGGAGCCATAGTGCTGTATTATCCTAGAGGTGACACACACTGTACTACCACTAGATGGAGCCATAGTGCTGTATTATCCTAGAGGTGACACACACTGTACTACCACTAGATGGAGCCATAGTGCTGTATTATCCTAGAGGTGACACATACTGTACTACCACTAGATGGAGCCATAGTGCTGTATTATCCCAGAGGAGACACACACTGTACTACCACTAGATGGAGCCATAGTGCTGTATTATCCTAGAGGTGACACACACTGTACTACCACTAGATGGAGCCATAGTGCTGTATTATCCTAGAGGTGACACATACTGTACTACCACTAGATGGAGCCATAGTGCTGTATTATCCCAGAGGAGACACACACTGTACTATCACTAGATGGAGCCATAGCGCTGTATTATCCTAGAGGTGACACACACTGTACTACCACTAGATGGAGCCATAGCGCTGTATTATCCCAGAGGTGACACACACTGTACTACCACTAGATGGAGCCATAGTGCTGTATTATCCCAGAGGTGACACACACTGTACTACCACTAGATGGAGCCATAGCGCTGTATTATCCCAGAGGTGACACACACTGTACTACCACTAGATGGAGCCATAGTGCTGTGTTATCCTAGAGGTGACACACACTGTACTACCACTAGATGGAGCCATAGTGCTGTATTATCCCAGAGGTGACACACACTGTACTACCACTAGATGGAGCCATAGCGCTGTATTATCCCAGAGGTGACACACACTGTACTACCACTAGATGGAGCCATAGTGCTGTATTATCCCAGAGGTGACACACACTGTACTACCACTAGATGGAGCCATAGTGCTGTATTATCCTAGAGGTGACACACACTGTACTACCACTAGATGGAGCCATAGCGCTGTATTATCCCAGAGGTGACACACACTGTACTACCACTAGATGGAGCCATAGTGCTGTATTATCCTAGAGGTGACACACACTGTACTACCACTAGATGGAGCCATAGTGCTGTATTATCCTAGAGGTGACACACACTGTACTACCACTAGATGGAGCCATAGTGCTGTATTATCCTAGAGGTGACACACACTGTACTACCACTAGATGGAGCCATAGTGCTATATTATCCCAGAGGTGACACACACTGTACTACCACTAGATGGAGCCATAGTACTGTATTATCCTAGAGGTGACACACACTGTACTACCACTAGATGGAGCCATCGTGCTATATGATCCCAGAGGTGACACACACTGTACTACCACTAGATGGAGCCATAGTGCTGTATTATCCCAGAGGTGACACACACTGTACTACCACTAGATGGAGCCATAGTACTGTATTATCCTAGAGGTGACACACACTGTACTACCACTAGATGGAGCCATAGTGCTATATTGTCCCAGAGGTGACACACACTGTACTACCACTAGATGGAGCCATAATGCTGTATTATCCTAGAGGTGACACACACTGTACTACCACTAGATGGAGCCATAGTGCTGTATTATCCCAGAGGTGACACATACTGTACTACCACTAGATGGAGCCATAGTGCTGTATTATCCCAGAGGTGACACACACTGTACTACCACTAGATGGAGCCATAGTGCTGTATTATCCTAGAGGTGACACACACTGTACTACCACTAGATGGAGCCATAGTGCTGTATTATCCCAGAGGTGACACACACTGTACTACCACTAGATGGAGCCATAGTGCTGTATTATCCCAGAGGTGACACACACTGTACTACCACTAGATGGAGCCATAGTGCTGTATTATCCTAGAGGTGACACACACTGTACTACCACTAGATGGAGCCATAGTGCTGTATTATCCTAGAGGTGACACACACTGTACTACCACTAGATGGAGCCCTAGTGCTGTATTATCCCAGAGGTGACACACACTGTACTACCACTAGATGGAGCCATAGTGCTGTATTATCCTAGAGGTGACACACTGTACTACCACTAGATGGAGCCCTAGTGCTGTATTATCCCAGAGGTGACACATACTGTACTACCACTAGATGGAGCCATAGTACTGTATTATCCCAGAGGTGACACATACTGTACTACCACTAGATGGAGCCCTAGTGCTGTATTATCCCAGAGGTGACACATACTGTACTACCACTAGATGGAGCCATAGTGCTGTATTATCCCAGAGGTGACACATACTGTACTACCACTAGATGGAGCCCTAGTGCTGTATTATCCCAGAGGTGACACATACTGTACTACCACTAGATGGAGCCATAGTGCTGTATTATCCCAGAGGTGACACACACTGTACTACCACTAGATGGGGCCATAGTGCTGTATTATCTCAGAGATGACACACACTGTACTACCACTAGATGGAGCCATAGTGCTGTATTATCCTAGAGGTGACACACTGTACTACCACTAGATGGAGCCATAGTGCTGTATTATCCCAGAGCTGACACACACTGTACTACCACTAGATGGAGCCATAGTACTGTATTATCCCAGAGGTGACACACACTGTACTACCACTAGATGGAGCCATAGTGCTGTATTATCCTAGAGGTGACACACACTGTACTACCACTAGATGGAGCCATAGTGCTGTATTATCCCAGAGCTGACACACACTGTACTACCACTAGATGGAGCCATAGTGCTGTATTATCCCAGAGGTGACACATACTGTACTACCACTAGATGGAGCCATAGTGCTGTATTATCCCAGAGGTGACACACACTGTACTACCACTAGATGGAGCCATAGTGCTGTATTATCCCAGAGGTGACACACACTGTACTACCACTAGATGGAGCCATAGTGCTGTATTATCCTAGAGGTGACACATACTGTACTACCACTAGATGGAGCCATAGTGCTGTATTATCCTAGAGGTGACACATACTGTACTACCACTAGATGGAGCCATAGTGCTGAATTATCCCAGAGGTGACACACACTGTACTACCACTAGATGGAGCCATAGTGCTGTATTATCCTAGAGGTGACACATACTGTACTACCACTAGATGGAGCCATAGTGCTGAATTATCCCAGAGGTGACACATACTGTACTACCACTAGATGGAGCCATAGTGCTGTATTATCCCAGAGGTGACACACACTGTACTACCACTAGATGGAGCCATAGTGCTTAATTATCCCAGAGCTGACACACACTGTACTACCACTAGATGGAGCCATAGTACTGTATTATCCTAGAGGTGACACACTGTACTACCACTAGATGGAGCCATAGTGCTGTATTATCCCAGAGGTGACACACACTGTACTACCACTAGATGGAGCCATAGTGCTGTATTATCCTAGAGGTGACACACTGTACTACCACTAGATGGAGCCATAGTGCTGTATTATCCCAGAGGTGACACATACTGTACTACCACTAGATGGAGCCCTAGTGCTGTATTATCCCAGAGGTGACACATACTGTACTACCACTAGATGGAGCCATAGTGCTGTATTATCCCAGAGGTGACACATACTGTACTACCACTAGATGGAGCCATAGTGCTGTATTATCCCAGAGGTGACACACACTGTACTACCACTAGATGGAGCCATAGTGCTGTATTATCCTAGAGGTGACACACACTGTACTACCACTAGATGGAGCCATAGTGCTGTATTATCCCAGAGGTGACACACACTGTACTACCACTAGATGGAGCCATAGTGCTGTATTATCCCAGAGGTGACACATACTGTACTACCACTAGATGGAGCCATAGTGCTGTATTATCCTAGAGGTGACACACACTGTACTACCACTAGATGGAGCCCTAGTGCTGTATTATCCCAGAGGTGACACATACTGTACTACCACTAGATGGAGCCATAGTGCTGTATTATCCTAGAGGTGACACATACTGTACTACCACTAGATGGAGCCATAGTGCTGTATTATCCCAGAGGTGACACACACTGTACTACCACTAGATGGAGCCATAGTGCTGTATTATCCCAGAGGTGACACACACTGTACTACCACTAGATGGGGCCATAGTGCTGTATTATCCTAGAGGTGACACACACTGTACTACCACTAGATGGAGCCATAGTGCTGTATTATCCTAGAGGTGACACACACTGTACTACCACTAGATGGAGCCATAGTACTGTATTATCCCAGAGGTGACACACACTGTACTACCACTAGATGGAGCCATAGTGCTGTATTATCCTAGAGGTGACACACACTGTACTACCACTAGATGGAGCCATAGTGCTGTATTATCCTAGAGGTGACACACACTGTACTACCACTAGATGGAGCCATAGTGCTGTATTATCCCAGAGGTGACACACACTGTACTACCACTAGATGGGGCCATAGTGCTGTATTATCCCAGAGGTGACACACACTGTACTACCACTAGATGGAGCCATAGTGCTGTATTATTCCAGAGGTGACACACACTGTACTACCACTAGATGGAGCCATAGTGCTGTATTATCCTAGAGGTGACACACTGTACTACCACTAGATGGAGCCATAGTGCTGTATTATCCCAGAGGTGACACACACTGTACTACCACTAGATGGAGCCATAGTGCTGTATTATCCTAGAGGTGACACACACTGTACTACCACTAGATGGAGCCATAGTGCTGTATTATCCCAGAGGTGACACATACTTTACTTCCTCTAGATGGAGCCATAGTGCTGTATTATCCCAGAGGTGACACATACTGTACTACCACTAGATGGAGCCATAGTGCTGTATTATCCCAGAGGTGACACACACTGTACTACCACTAGATGGAGCCATAGTACTGTATTATCCTAGAGGTGACACACACTGTACTACCACTAGATGGAGCCATAGTGCTGAATTATCCCACAGCTGACACACACTGTACTACCACTAGATGCAGCCATAGTGCTGTATTATCCCAGAGGTGACACACACTGTACTACCACTAGATGGGGCCATAGTGCTGTATTATTCCAGAGGTGACACACTGTACTACCACTAGATGGAGCCATAGTGCTGTATTATCCTAGAGGTGACACACACTGTACTACCACTAGATGGAGCCATAGTGCTGTATTATCCCAGAGGTGACACATACTGTACTACCACTAGATGGAGCCATAGTGCTGTATTATCCTAGAGGTGACACACTGTACTACCACTAGATGGAGCCATAGTGCTGTATTATCCCAGAGGTGACACATACTGTACTACCACTAGATGGAGCCATAGTGCTGTATTATCCCAGAGGTGACACACACTGTACTACCACTAGATGGAGCCATAGTGCTATATTATCCCAGAGGTGACACATACTGTACTACCACTAGATGGCGCCATAGTGCTGTATTATCCTAGAGGTGACACACACTGTACTACCACTAGATGGAGCCATAGTGCTGTATTATCCTAGAGGTGACACACACTGTACTACCACTAGATGGAGCCATAGTACTGTATTATCCCAGAGGTGACACACACTGTACTACCACTAGATGGAGCCATAGTGCTGTATTATCCTAGAGGTGACACACACTGTACTACCACTAGATGGAGCCATAGTGCTGTATTATCCCAGAGGTGACACATACTGTACTACCACTAGATGGAGCCATAGTACTGTATTATCCTAGAGGTGACACACACTGTACTACCACTAGATGGAGCCATAGTACTGTATTATCCTAGAGGTGACACACACTGTACTACCACTAGATGGAGCCATAGTGCTGAATTATCCCACAGCTGACACACACTGTACTACCACTAGATGCAGCCATAGTGCTGTATTATCCCAGAGGTGACACACACTGTACTACCACTAGATGGGGCCATAGTGCTGTATTATTCCAGAGGTGACACACTGTACTACCACTAGATGGAGCCATAGTGCTGTATTATCCTAGAGGTGACACACACTGTACTACCACTAGATGGAGCCATAGTGCTGTATTATCCCAGAGGTGACACATACTGTACTACCACTAGATGGAGCCATAGCGCTGTATTATCCTAGAGGTGACACACACTGTACTACCACTAGATGGAGCCATAGTGCTGTATTATCTCAGAGGTGACACATACTGTACTACCACTAGATGGAGCCATAGTGCTGTATTATCTCAGAGGTGACACATACTGTACTACCACTAGATGGAGCCATAGTGCTGTATTATCCCAGAGGTGACACATACTGTACTACCACTAGATGGAGCCATAGTGCTGTATTATCCTAGAGGTGACACATACTGTACTACCACTAGATGGAGCCATAGTGCTGTATTATCCCAGAGGTGACACATACTGTACTACCACTAGATGGAGCCATAGTGCTGTATTATCCCAGAGGTGACACACACTGTACTACCACTAGATGGAGCCATAGTGCTGTATTATCCTAGAGGTGACACACACTGTACTACCACTAGATGGAGCCATAGTACTGTATTATCCTAGAGGTGACACACACTGTACTACCACTAGATGGAGCCATAGTGCTATATTATCCCAGAGGTGACACACACTGTACAACCACTAGATGGAGCCATAGTGCTGTATTATCCTAGAGGTGACACACTGTACTACCACTAGATGGAGCCCTAGTGCTGTATTATCCCAGAGGTGACACACACTGTACTACCACTAGATGGAGCCATAGTGCTGTATTATCCTAGAGGTGACACACTGTACTACCACTAGATGGAGCCCTAGTGCTGTATTATCCCAGAGGTGACACATACTGTACTACCACTAGATGGAGCCATAGTGCTGTATTATCCCAGAGGTGACACACGCTGTACTACCACTAGATGGAGCCATAGTGCTGTATTATCTCAGAGATGACACACACTGTACTACCACTAGATGGAGCCATAGTGCTGTATTATCCTAGAGGTGACACACTGTACTACCACTAGATGGAGCCATAGTGCTGTATTATCCCAGAGCTGACACACACTGTACTACCACTAGATGGAGCCATAGTGCTGTATTATCCTAGAGGTGACACACACTGTACTACCACTAGATGGAGCCCTAGTGCTGTATTATCCCAGAGGTGACACATACTGTACTACCACTAGATGGAGCCATAGTGCTGTATTATCCCAGAGGTGACACATACTGTACTACCACTAGATGGAGCCATAGTGCTGTATTATCCTAGAGGTGACACACACTGTACTACCACTAGATGGAGCCATAGTGCTGTATTATCCCAGAGGTGACACATACTGTACTACCACTAGATGGAGCCATAGTGCTGTATTATCCCAGAGGTGACACACACTGTACTACCACTAGATGGAGCCATAATGCTGTATTATCCCAGAGGTGACACATACTGTACTACCACTAGATGGAGCCATAGTGCTGTATTATCCTAGAGGTGACACACACTGTACTACCACTAGATGGAGCCTTAGTGCTGTATTATCCTAGAGGTGACACACACTGTACTACCACTAGATGGAGCCATAGTGCTGTATTATCCCAGAGGTGACACATACTGTACTACCACTAGATGGAGCCATAGTGCTGTATTATCCCAGAGGTGACACACACTGTACTACCACTAGATGGAGCCATAGTGCTGTATTATCCTAGAGGTGACACACACTGTACTACCACTAGATGGAGCCATAGTGCTGTATTATCCCAGAGGTGACACATACTGTACTACCACTAGATGGAGCCATAGTGCTGTATTATCCCAGAGGTGACACACACTGTACTACCACTAGATGGAGCCATAGTGCTGTATTATCCCAGAGGTGACACATACTGTACTACCACTAGATGGAGCCATAGTGCTGTATTATCCCAGAGGTGACACACACTGTACTACCACTAGATGGAACCATAGTGCTGTATTATCCCAGAGGTGACACACACTGTACTACCACTAGATGGAGCCATAGTGCTGTATTATCCCAGAGGTGACACACACTGTACTACCACTAGATGGAGCCATAGTGCTGTATTATCCCAGAGGTGACACACACTGTACTACCACTAGATGGAGCCATAGTGCTGTATTATCCCAGAGGTGACACACACTGTACTACCACTAGATGGAGCCATAGTACTGTATTATCCCAGAGGTGACACACACTGTACTACCACTAGATGGAGCCATAGTGCTGTATTATCCCAGAGGTGACACACACTGTACTACCACTAGATGGAGCCATAGTGCTGTATTATCCCAGAGGTGACACATACTGTACTACCACTAGATGGAGCCATAGTGCTGTATTATCCCAGAGGTGACACACACTGTACTACCACTAGATGGAGCCATAGTGCTGTATTATCCCAGAGGTGACACACACTGTACTACCACTAGATGGAGCCATAGTGCTGTATTATCCTAGAGGTGACACACACTGTACTACCACTAGATGGAGCCATAGTGCTGTATTATCCCAGAGGTGACACACACTGTACTACCACTAGATGGAGCCATAGTGCTGTACTATCCTAGAGGTGACACACACTGTACTACCACTAGATGGAGCCATAGTGCTGTATTATCCCAGAGGTGACACACACTGTACTACCACTAGATGGAGCCATAGTGCTGTATTATCCCAGAGGTGACACACACTGTACTACCACTAGATGGAGCCATAGTGCTGTATTATCCTAGAGGTGACACACACTGTACTACCACTAGATGGAGCCATAGTGCTGTATTATCCTAGAGGTGACACACACTGTACTACCACTAAATGGAGCCATAGTGCTGTATTATCCCAGAGGTGACACACACTGTACTACCACTAGATGGAGCCATAGTGCTGTATTATCCCAGAGGTGACACATACTGTACTACCACTAGATGGAGCCATAGTGCTGTATTATCCTAGAGGTGACACACACTGTACTACCACTAGATGGAGCCATAGTGCTGTATTATCCTAGAGGTGACACACACTGTACTACCACTAGATGGAGCCATAGTGCTGTATTATCCCAGAGGTGACACACACTGTACTACCACTAGATGGAGCCATAGTGCTGTATTATCCTAGAGGTGACACACACTGTACTACCACTAGATGGAGCCATAGTGCTGTATTATCCCAGAGGTGACACACACTGTACTACCACTAGATGGAGCCATAGTGCTGTATTATCCCAGAGGTGACACACACTGTACTACCACTAGATGGAGCCATAGTGCTGTATTATCCTAGAGGTGACACACACTGTACTACCACTAGATGGAGCCATAGTGCTGTATTATCCCAGAGGTGACACACACTGTACTACCACTAGATGGAGCCATAGTGCTGTATTATCCTAGAGGTGACACATACTGTACTACCACTAGATGGAGCCATAGTGCTGTATTATCCCAGAGGTGACACACACTGTACTACCACTAGATGGAGCCATAGTGCTGTATTATCCCAGAGGTGACACACACTGTACTACCACTAGATGGAGCCATAGTGCTGTATTATCCCAGAGGTGACACACACTGTACTACCACTAGATGGAGCCATAGTGCTGTATTATCCTAGAGGTGACACATGCTGTACTACCACTAGATGGAGCCATAGTGCTGTATTATCCCAGAGGTGACACACTGTACTACCACTAGATGGAGCCATAGTGCTGTATTATCCCAGAGGTGACACACACTGTACTACCACTAGATGGAGCCATAGTGCTGTATTATCCTAGAAGTGACACATACTGTACTACCACTAGATGGAGCCATAGTGCTGTATTATCCCAGAGGTGACACATACTGTACTACCACTAGATGGAGCCATAGTGCTGTATTATCTCAGAGGTGACACACACTGTACTACCACTAGATGGAGCCATAGTGCTGTATTATCCTAGAGGTGACACATACTGTACTACCACTAGATGGAGCCATAGTGCTGTATTATCCCAGAGGAGACACATACTGTACTACCACTAGATGGCGCCATAGTGCTGTATTATCCTAGAGGTGACACACACTGTACTACCACTAGATGGAGCCATAGTGCTGTATTATCCCAGAGGTGACACACACTGTACTACCACTAGATGGAGCCATAGTGCTGTATTATCCTAGAGGTGACACACACTGTACTACCACTAGATGGAGCCATAGTGCTGTATTATCCCAGAGGTGACACACACTGTACTACCACTAGATGGAGCCATAGTGCTGTATTATCCTAGAGGTGACACATACTGTACTACCACTAGATGGAGCCATAGTGCTGTATTATCTCAGAGGTGACACACACTGTACTACCACTAGATGGAGCCATAGTGCTGTATTATCCTAGAGATGACACACACTGTACTACCACTAGATGGAGCTATAGTGCTGTATTATCCTAGAGGTGACACACACTGTACTACCACTAGATGGAGCCATAGTGCTGTATTATCCCAGAGCTGACACACACTGTACTACCACTAGATGGAGCCATAGTGCTGTATTATCCCAGAGGTGACACACTGTACTACCACTAGATGGAGCCATAGTGCTGTATTATTCCAGAGGTGACACACAGTGTACTACCACTAGATGGAGCCATAGTGCTGTATTATCCTAGAGGTGACACACACTGTACTACCACTAGATGGAGCCATAGTGCTGTATTATTCCAGAGGTGACACACACTGTACTACCACTAGATGGAGCCATAGTGCTGTATTACCCCAGGGGTGACACACACTGTACTACCACTAGATGGAGCCATAGTGCTGTATTATTCCAGAGGTGACTCACACTGTACTACCACTAGATGGAGCCATAGTGCTGTATTATCCTAGAGGTGACACACACTGTACTACCACTAGATGGAGCCATAGTGCTGTATTATTCCAGAGGTGACACACACTGTACTACCACTAGATGGAGCCATAGTGCTGTATTATCCTAGAGGTGACACACACTGTACTACCACTAGATGGAGCCATAGTGCTGTATTATCCTAGAGGTGACACATACTGTACTACCACTAGATGGAGCCATAGTGCTGTATTATCTCAGAGGTGACACACACTGTACTACCACTAGATGGAGCCATAGTGCTGTATTATCCTAGAGATGACACACACTGTACTACCACTAGATGGAGCTATAGTGCTGTATTATCCTAGAGGTGACACACACTGTACTACCACTAGATGGAGCCATAGTGCTGTATTATCCCAGAGCTGACACACACTGTACTACCACTAGATGGAGCCATAGTGCTGTATTATCCCAGAGGTGACACACTGTACTACCACTAGATGGAGCCATAGTGCTGTATTATTCCAGAGGTGACACACAGTGTACTACCACTAGATGGAGCCATAGTGCTGTATTATCCTAGAGGTGACACACACTGTACTACCACTAGATGGAGCCATAGTGCTGTATTATTCCAGAGGTGACACACACTGTACTACCACTAGATGGAGCCATAGTGCTGTATTACCCCAGGGGTGACACACACTGTACTACCACTAGATGGAGCCATAGTGCTGTATTATTCCAGAGGTGACTCACACTGTACTACCACTAGATGGAGCCATAGTGCTGTATTATCCTAGAGGTGACACACACTGTACTACCACTAGATGGAGCCATAGTGCTGTATTATTCCAGAGGTGACACACACTGTACTACCACTAGATGGAGCCATAGTGCTGTATTATCCTAGAGGTGACACACACTGTACTACCACTAGATGGAGCCATAGTGCTGTATTATTCCAGAGGTGACACACACTGTACTACCACTAGATGGAGCCATAGTGCTGTATTACCCCAGGGGTGACACACACTGTACTACCACTAGATGGAGCCATAGTGCTGTATTATCCCAGAGGTGACACACTGTACTACCACTAGATGGAGCCATAGTGCTGTATTATCCCAGAGGTGACACACACTGTACTACCACTAGATGGAGCCATAGTGCTGTATTATCCTAGAGGTGACACACACTGTACTACCACTAGATGGAGCCATAGTGCTGTATTACCCCAGAGGTGACACACACTGTACTACCACTAGATGGAGCCATAGTGCTGTATTATCCTAGAGGTGACACACACTGTACTACCACTAGATGGAGCCATAGTGCTGTATTATCCTAGAGGTGACACACACTGTACTACCACTAGATGGAGCCATAGTGCTGTATTATCCTAGAGGTGACACACACTGTACTACCACTAGATGGAGCCATAGTACTGTATTATCGTAGAGGTGACACACACTGTACTACCACTAGATGGAGCCATAGTGCTATATTATCCCAGAGGTGACACACACTGTACTACCACTAGATGGAGCCATAGTGCTGTATTATCCCAGAGGTGACACACACTGTACTACCACTAGATGGAGCCATAGTGCTGTATTATCCTAGAGGTGACACACACTGTACTACCACTAGATGGAGCCATAGTGCTGTATTATTCCAGAGGTGACACACACTGTACTACCACTAGATGGAGCCATAGTGCTGTATTATCCTAGAGGTGACACACACTGTACTACCACTAGATGGAGCCATAGTGCTGTATTATTCCAGAGGTGACACACACTGTACTACCACTAGATGGAGCCATAGTGCTGTATTACCCCAGGGGTGACACACACTGTACTACCACTAGATGGAGCCATAGTGCTGTATTATCCCAGAGGTGACACACTGTACTACCACTAGATGGAGCCATAGTGCTGTATTATCCCAGAGGTGACACACACTGTACTACCACTAGATGGAGCCATAGTGCTGTATTACCCCAGAGGTGACACACACTGTACTACCACTAGATGGAGCCATAGTGCTGTATTATCCTAGAGGTGACACACACTGTACTACCACTAGATGGAGCCATAGTGCTGTATTATCCTAGAGGTGACACACACTGTACTACCACTAGATGGAGCCATAGTGCTGTATTATCCTAGAGGTGACACACACTGTACTACCACTAGATGGAGCCATAGTGCTGTATTATCCTAGAGGTAACACACACTGTACTACCACTAGATGGAGCCATAGTGCTGTATTATCGTAGAGGTGACACACACTGTACTACCACTAGATGGAGCCATAGTGCTGTATTATCCCAGAGGTGACACACACTGTACTACCACTAGATGGAGCCATAGTGCTGTATTATCCCAGAGGTGACACATACTGTACTACCACTAGATGGAGCCATAGTGCTGTATTATCCTAGAGGTGACACATACTGTACTACCACTAGATGGAGCCATAGTGCTGTATTATCCCAGAGGTGACACACACTGTACTACCACTAGATGGAGCCATAGTGCTGTATTATCCCAGAGGTGACACACACTGTACTACCACTAGATGGAGCCATAGCGCTGTATTATCCTAGAGGTGACACATACTGTACTACCACTAGATGGAGCCATAGTGCTGTATTATCCCAGAGGTGACACACACTGTACTACCACTAGATGGAGCCATAGTGCTGTATTATCCCAGAGGTGACACACACTGTACTACCACTAGATGGAGCCATAGTGCTGTATTATCCCAGAGGTGACACACACTGTACTACCACTAGATGGAGCCATAGTACTGTATTATCCCAGAGGTGACACACACTGTACTACCACTAGATGGAGCCATAGTGCTGTATTATCCCAGAGGTGACACATACTGTACTACCACTAGATGGAGCCATAGTGCTGTATTATCCTAGAGGTGACACACACTGTACTACCACTAGATGGAGCCATAGTGCTGTATTATCCCAGAGGTGACACACACTGTACTACCACTAGATGGAGCCATAGTGCTGTATTATCCTAGAGGTGACACACACTGTACTACCACTAGATGGAGCCATAGTACTGTATTATCCCAGAGGTGACACACACTGTACTACCACTAGATGGAGCCATAGTGCTGTATTATCCCAGAGGTGACACACACTATACTACCACTAGATGGAGCCATAGTGCTGTATTATCCCAGAGGTGACACACACTGTACTACCACTAGATGGAGCCATAGTGCTGTATTATCCCAGAGGTGACACACACTGTACTACCACTAGATGGAGCCATAGTGCTGTATTATCCTAGAGGTGACACACACTGTACTACCACTAGATGGAGCCATAGTGCTGTATTATCCCAGAGGTGACACACACTGTACTACCACTAGATGGAGCCATAGTGCTGTATTATCCTAGAGGTGACACATACTGTACTATCACTAGATGGAGCCATAGTGCTGTATTATCCCAGAGGTGACACACACTGTACTACCACTAGATGGAGCCATAGTGCTGTATTATCCTAGAGGTGACACACACTGTACTACCACTAGATGGAGCCATAGTGCTGTATTATCCTAGAGGTGACACACACTGTACTACCACTAGATGGAGCCATAGTGCTGTATTATCCTAGAGGTGACACACACTGTACTACCACTAGATGGAGCCATAGTGCTGTATTATCCCAGAGGTGACACACACTGTACTACCACTAGATGGAGCCATAGTGCTGTATTATCCTAGAGGTGACACACACTGTACTACCACTAGATGGAGCCAAAGTGCTGTATTATCCTAGAGGTGACACACACTGTACTACCACTAGATGGAGCCATAGTGCTGTATTATCCTAGAGGTGACACACACTGTACTACCACTAGATGGAGCCATAGTGCTGTATTATCCTAGAGGTGACACACACTGTACTACCACTAGATGGAGCCATAGTGCTGTATTATCCTAGAGGTGACACACACTGTACTACCACTAGATGGAGCCATAGTGCTGTATTATCCTAGAGGTGACACACACTGTACTACCACTAGATGGAGCCATAGTGCTGTATTATCCCAGAGGTGACACACACTGTACTACCACTAGATGGAGCCATAGTGCTGTATTATCCTAGAGGTGACACACACTGTACTACCACTAGATGGAGCCATAGTGCTGTATTATCCTAGAGGTGACACACACTGTACTACCACTAGATGGAGCCATAGTGCTGTATTATCCCAGAGCTGACACACACTGTACTACCACTAGATGGAGCCATAGTGCTGTATTATCCCAGAGCTGACACACACTGTACTACCACTAGATGGAGCCATAGTGCTGTATTATCCCAGAGGTGACACATACTGTACTACCACTAGATGGAGCCATAGTGCTGTATTACCCCAGAGGTGACACACACTGTACTACCACTAGATGGAGCCATAGTGCTGTATTATCCTAGAGGTGACACACACTGTACTACCACTAGATGGAGCCATAGTGCTGTATTATCCTAGAGGTGACACACACTGTACTACCACTAGATGGAGCCATAGTGCTGTATTATCCTAGAGGTGACACACACTGTACTACCACTAGATGGAGCCATAGTACTGTATTATCGTAGAGGTGACACACACTGTACTACGACTAGATGGAGCCATAGTGCTATATTATCCCAGAGGTGACACACACTGTACTACCACTAGATGGAGCCATAGTGCTGTATTATCCCAGAGGTGACACACACTGTACTACCACTAGATGGAGCCATAGCGCTGTATTATCCTAGAGGTGACACATACTGTACTACCACTAGATGGAGCCATAGTGCTGTATTATCCCAGAGGTGACACACACTGTACTACCACTAGATGGAGCCATAGTGCTGTATTATCCCAGAGGTGACACATACTGTACTACCACTAGATGGAGCCATAGTGCTGTATTATCCTAAAGGTGACACACACTGTACTACCACTAGATGGAGCCATAGTGCTGTATTATCCCAGAGGTGACACACACTGTACTACCACTAGATGGAGCCATAGTGCTGTATTATCCCAGAGGTGACACACACTGTACTACCACTAGATGGAGCCATAGTGCTGTATTATCTCAGAGGTGACACACACTGTACTACCACTAGATGGAGCCATAGTGCTGTATTATCCTAGAGGTGACACATACTGTACTACCACTAGATGGAGCCATAGTGCTGTATTATCCTAAAGGTGACACACACTGTACTACCACTAGATGGAGCCATAGTGCTGTATTATCCCAGAGGTGACACACACTGTACTACCACTAGATGGAGCCATAGTGCTGTATTATCTCAGAGGTGACACACACTGTACTACCACTAGATGGAGCCATAGTGCTGTATTATCCTAGAGGTGACACATACTGTACTACCACTAGATGGAGCCATAGTACTGTATTATCCTAGAGGTGACACATACTGTACTACCACTAGATGGAGCCATAGTGCTGTATTATCCCAGAGGTGACACACACTGTACTACCACTAGATGGAGCCATAGTGCTGTATTATCCTAGAGGTGACACACACTGTACTACCACTAGATGGAGCCATAGTGCTGTATTATCCCAGAGGTGACACACACTGTACTACCACTAGATGGAGCCATAGCGCTGTATTATCCTAGAGGTGACACATACTGTACTACCACTAGATGGAGCCATAGTGCTGTATTATCCCAGAGGTGACACACACTGTACTACCACTAGATGGAGCCATAGTGCTGTATTATCCCAGAGGTGACACATACTGTACTACCACTAGATGGAGCCATAGTGCTGTATTATCCTAAAGGTGACACACACTGTACTACCACTAGATGGAGCCATAGTGCTGTATTATCCTAGAGGTGACACACACTGTACTACCACTAGATGGAGCCATAGTGCTGTATTATCCTAGAGGTGACACACACTGTACTACCACTAGATGGAGCCATAGTGCTGTATTATCCTAGAGGTGACACACACTGTACTACCACTAGATGGAGCCATAGTGCTGTATTATCCCAGAGGTGACACACACTGTACTACCACTAGATGGAGCCATAGTACTGTATTATCCCAGAGGTGACACACACTGTACTACCACTAGATGGAGCCATAGTGCTGTATTATCCCAGAGGTGACACACACTATACTACCACTAGATGGAGCCATAGTGCTGTATTATCCCAGAGGTGACACACACTGTACTACCACTAGATGGAGCCATAGTGCTGTATTATCTCAGAGGTGACACACACTGTACTACCACTAGATGGAGCCATAGTGCTGTATTATCCCAGAGGTGACACACACTGTACTACCACTAGATGGAGCCATAGTGCTGTATTATCCCAGAGGTGACACATACTGTACTACCACTAGATGGAGCCATAGTGCTGTATTATCCTAGAGGTGACACACACTGTACTACCACTAGATGGAGCCATAGTGCTGTATTATCTCAGAGGTGACACACACTGTACTACCACTAGATGGAGCCATAGTGCTGTATTATCCTAGAGGTGACACATACTGTACTACCACTAGATGGAGCCATAGTACTGTATTATCCTAGAGGTGACACATACTGTACTACCACTAGATGGAGCCATAGTGCTGTATTATCCCAGAGGTGACACACACTGTACTACCACTAGATGGAGCCATAGTGCTGTATTATCCTAGAGGTGACACACACTGTACTACCACTAGATGGAGCCATAGTGCTGTATTATCCCAGAGGTGACACACACTGTACTACCACTAGATGGAGCCATAGTGCTGTATTATCCTAGAGGTGACACACACTGTACTACCACTAGATGGAGCCATAGTGCTGTATTATCTCAGAGGTGACACACACTGTACTACCACTAGATGGAGCCATAGTGCTGTATTATCCTAGAGGTGACACATACTGTACTACCACTAGATGGAGCCATAGTGCTGTATTATCCTAGAGGTGACACACACTGTACTACCACTAGATGGAGCCATAGTGCTGTATTATCCCAGAGGTGACACATACTGTACTACCACTAGATGGAGCCATAGTGCTGTATTATCCTAGAGGTGACACACACTGCACTACCACTAGATGGAGCCATAGTACTGTATTATCCTACAGGTGACACACACTGTACTACCACTAGATGGAGCCATAGTGCTGTATTATCCCAGAGGTGACACACACTATACTACCACTAGATGGAGCCATAGTGCTGTATTATCCCAGAGGTGACACACACTGTACTACCACTAGATGGAGCCATAGTGCTGTATTATCTCAGAGGTGACACACACTGTACTACCACTAGATGGAGCCATAGTGCTGTATTATCCTAGAGGTGACACATACTGTACTACCACTAGATGGAGCCATAGTACTGTATTATCCTAGAGGTGACACATACTGTACTACCACTAGATGGAGCCATAGTGCTGTATTATCCTAGAGGTGACACATACTGTACTACCACTAGATGGAGCCATAGTGCTGTATTATCCTAGAGGTGACACATACTGTACTACCACTAGATGGAGCCATAGTGCTGTATTATCCTAGAGGTGACACATACTGTACTACCACTAGATGGAGCCATAGTACTGTATTATCCCAGAGGTGACACACACTATACTACCACTAGATGGAGCCATAGTGCTGTATTATCCCAGAGGTGACACACACTGTACTACCACTAGATGGAGCCATAGTGCTGTATTATCTCAGAGGTGACACACACTGTACTACCACTAGATGGAGCCATAGTGCTGTATTATCCTAGAGGTGACACACACTGTACTACCACTAGATGGAGCCATAGTGCTGTATTATCCTAGAGGTGACACACACTGTACTACCACTAGATGGAGCCATAGTGCTGTATTATCCTAGAGGTGACACACACTGTACTACCACTAGATGGAGCCATAGTGCTGTATTATCCTAGAGGTGACACACACTGTACTACCACTAGATGGAGCCATAGTGCTGTATTATCCTAGAGGTGACACACACTGTACTACCACTAGATGGAGCCATAGTGCTGTATTATCCCAGAGGTGACACACACTGTACTACCACTAGATGGAGCCATAGTGCTGTATTATCCCAGAGGTGACACACACTGTACTACCACTAGATGGAGCCATAGTGCTGTATTATCCTAGAGGTGACACACACTGTACTACCACTAGATGGAGCCATAGTACTGTATTATCCTACAGGTGACACACACTGTACTACCACTAGATGGAGCCATAGTACTGTATTATCCTAGAGGTGACACATACTGTACTACCACTAGATGGAGCCATAGTGCTGTATTATCCCAGAGGTGACACACACTGTACTACCACTAGATGGAGCCATAGTGCTGTATTATCCTAGAGGTGACACACACTGTACTACCACTAGATGGAGCCATAGTGCTGTATTATCCTAGAGGTGACACACACTGTACTACCACTAGATGGAGCCATAGTGCTGTATTATCTCAGAGGTGACACACACTGTACTACCACTAGATGGAGCCATAGTGCTGTATTATCCTAGAGGTGACACATACTGTACTACCACTAGATGGAGCCATAGTGCTGTATTATCCTAGAGGTGACACACACTGTACTACCACTAGATGGAGCCATAGTGCTGTATTATCCCAGAGGTGACACACACTGCACTACCACTAGATGGAGCCATAGTACTGTATTATCCTACAGGTGACACACACTGTACTACCACTAGATGGAGCCATAGTGCTGTATTATCCCAGAGGTGACACACACTATACTACCACTAGATGGAGCCATAGTGCTGTATTATCCCAGAGGTGACACACACTGTACTACCACTAGATGGAGCCATAGTGCTGTATTATCCCAGAGGTGACACACACTGTACTACCACTAGATGGAGCCATAGTGCTGTATTATCCCAGAGGTGACACATACTGTACTAGCACTAGATGGAGCCATAGTGCTGTATTATCCTAGAGGTGACACACACTGTACTACCACTAGATGGAGCCATAGTGCTGTATTATCCTAGAGGTGACACATACTGTACTACCACTAGATGGAGCCATAGTGCTGAATTATCCTAGAGGTGACACACACTGTACTACCACTAGATGGAGCCATAGTGCTGTATTATCCCAGAGATGACACATACTGTACTACCACTAGATGGCGCCATAGTGCTGTATTATCTCAGAGGTGACACACACTGTACTACCACTAGATGGAGCCATAGTGCTGTATTATCCTAGAGGTGACACATACTGTACTACCACTAGATGGAGCCATAGTGCTGTATTATCCCAGAGGTGACACACACTGTACTACCACTAGATGGAGCCATAGTGCTGTATTATCCCAGAGGTGACACACACTGTACTACCACTAGATGGAGCCATAGTGCTGTATTATCCTAGAGGTGACACACACTGTACTACCACTAGATGGAGCCATAGTGCTGTATTATCCCAGAGGTGACACACACTGTACTACCACTAGATGGAGCCATAGTGCTGTATTATCCCAGAGATGACACATACTGTACTACCACTAGATGGCGCCATAGTGCTGTATTATCCCAGAGGTGACACATACTGTACTACCACTAGATGGAGCCATAGTGCTGTATTATCCTAGAGATGACACATACTGTACTACCACTAGATGGAGCCATAGTGCTGTATTATCCCAGAGGTGACACATACTGTACTACCACTAGATGGAGCCATAGTGCTGTATTATCCTAGAGGTGACACATACTGTACTACCACTAGATGGAGCCATAGTGCTGTATTATCCCAGAGGTGACACACACTGTACTACCACTAGATGGAGCCATAGTGCTGTATTATCCCAGAGGTGACACATACTGTACTACCACTAGATGGAGCCATAGTGCTGTATTATCCCAGAGGTGACACACACTGTACTACCACTAGATGGAGCCATAGTTCTGTATTATCCTAGAGGTGACACACACTGTACTACCACTAGATGGAGCCATAGTGCTGTATTATCCCAGAGGTGACACATACTGTACTACCACTAGATGGAGCCATAGTGCTGTATTATCCTAGAGGTGACACATACTGTACTACCACTAGATGGAGCCATAGTGCTGTATTATCCCAGAGGTGACACACACTGTACTACCACTAGATGGAGCCATAGTGCTGTATTATCCTAGAGGTGACACATACTGTACTACCACTAGATGGAGCCATAGTGCTGTATTATCCCAGAGGTGACACACACTGTACTACCACTAGATGGAGCCATAGTGCTGTATTATCCCAGAGGTGACACACACTGTACTACCACTAGATGGAGCCATAGTGCTGTATTATCCTAGAGGTGACACACACTGTACTACCACTAGATGGAGCCATAGTGCTGTATTATCCTAGAGGTGACACACACTGTACTACCACTAGATGGAGCCATAGTGCTGTATTATCTCAGAGGTGACACACACTGTACTACCACTAGATGGAGCCATAGTGCTGTATTATCCCAGAGGTGACACACACTGTACTACCACTAGATGGAGCCATAGTGCTGTATTATCCCAGAGGTGACACATACTGTACTACCACTAGATGGCGCCATTGTACAGTGTTATTCTAGAGGTCCCACTAGGTGGCGCTGTGGCACATGCCGCTTTTTACCATTTATTTGTCATTTTCATGATTTCTTGTTTTTTTTCCTCTGATTTTCTTTTTACTTTTTTCAGGGATATTGAAATTTTTGCCTTGTTTGTGTCGTGTATGTGCCACGATCTGGATCACAGGGGGACTAACAATTCCTTCCAGGTGGCCTCGGTAAGTTTTCGGGCTCGCTCCTCGTAGCGGAGTCCTCCTGGCCGGTGTCTACATCTCACCGAATATTATTTCCTTCTTTGCATCCAGAAATCGGTTCTGGCGGCTTTGTACAGCTCCGAGGGCTCCGTAATGGAGGTGAGTAGGCTGCAACCCTCCCAGTAATGAGTCCTATAGGGCACATTATAATGCTGAGTTAAATGCTGTGCTTTACTCTAGTCACATCCAAAGCTGCATCCACATTGCTATGCCATAATGCACAGGTCACTGCGGTTCTGCATTGTCAGAGATGTCAATGGCAGCAACCAGATGTGAGACCTGCAAACCGAGAGTTATAGGAAAGCAGCAGAATTCTGGCTGCAGCTCTGGGTGTGACTGGAGTCATGATATGAACCATAATGAGGATTCTGTCTTCCTCCCGGCAGAGACATCACTTTGCTCAGGCCATCGCCATCCTCAACTCACAGGGGTGTAACATCTTCGAACAGTTTTCCAGAAAGGTGAATAAAAGTGCGGATGATGAACCCGTGAAATCCTCGTGGGTCTCAGCGGGGGGATACTGCCCCCTTTATGTCCTGATGTAAGCAGCGATGCCATTCTTCTTGTGTCCCCCCTACAGGATTATCAGAGGATGCTGGACCTCATGCGAGAAATCATCTTGGCCACAGATTTGGCGCATCATCTGCGTATCTTTAAAGAGCTTCAGAAAATGGCGTCCGGTGAGCGCAGCGCAGCGCCAGATAAGTGTCGTCTTCTGCCCACTAGGGGGCGCACTGTCACCACATCCCCCCACATCTTACACTGCACAGACACAGGCTGCAGTCAGCCCCAGCACTGCTGCCCCCCGGAGGTCACTCTGCCCCATCACTGTTTATGGAGATGGAAATTTCTGTTCTTCACATATGAAATAAAAAATATGTTTCTAATACATGTTACCAATAAAAACTAAAAAGAGTTAGAGGCGAGGGTAGGAGGCAGAAGCTGGAGGCAGGAGTAGGAGGTAAACCTCCCTTTAGAGGCAGGAGTTAGAGGCAGGAGTTAGAGGCAGGAGTTAGAGGCAGGAGTCAGAGGCAGGAGTCAGAGGCAGGAGTCAGAGGCAGGAGTCAGAGGCAGGAGTCAGAGGCAGGAGTTAGAGGTAAACCTTCCTTTAGAAGCAGGAGTCAGAGGCAGGAGTCAGAGGCAGGAGTCAGAGGCAGGAGTCGGAGGCAGGAGTCGGAGGCAGGAGTAGGAGGTAAAGCTCCCTTTAGAGGCAGGAGTCGGAGGCAGGAGTCGGAGGCAGGAGTTAGAGGTAAACCTTCCTTTAGAGGCAGGAGTTGGAGGCAGGAGCTGGAGGCAGGAGTAGGAGGTAAACCTCCCTTTAGAGGCAGGAGTAGGAGGCAGGAGTAGGAGGTAAACCTCCCTTTAGAGGCAGGAGTCGGAGGCAGGAGTCGAAGGCAGGAGTCGGAGGCAGGAGTCGGAGGCAGGAGTCGAAGGCAGTAGTCGGAGGCAGGAGTCGGAGGCAGGAGTCGGAGGCAGGAGTCGGAGGCAGGAGTCGGAGGCAGGAGTCGGAGGAAGGAGTCGGAGGAAGGAGTCGGAGGCAGGAGTCAGAGGCAGGAGTCGGAGGCAGGAGTTAGAGGTAAAGCTCCCTTTAGAGGCAAGAGTCGGCGGCAGGAGTCGGAGGCAGGAGTTAGAGGTAAAGCTCCCTTTAGAGGCAGGAGTCGGAGGCAGGAGTAGGAGGTAAACCTCTCTTTAGAGGCAGGAGTCGGAGGCAGGAGTTGGAGGCAGGAGTTAGAGGTAAACCTTCCTTTAGAGGCAGGAGTCAGAGGCAGGAGTCGGAGGCAGGAGTTGGAGGCAGGAGTTAGAGGTAAACCTTCCTTTAGAGGCAGGAGTCGGAGGCAGGAGTCGGAAACAGGAGTTAGAGGTAAAGCTCCCTTTAGAGACAGGAGTCAGAGGCAGGAGTCAGAGGCAGGAGTCAGAGGCAGGAGTTAGAGGCAGGAGTCGGAGGCAGGAGTAGGAGGTAAAGCTCCCTTTAGAGGCAGGAGTCGGAGGCAGGAGTCGGAGGCAGATGTCGGAGGCAGGAGTCGGAGGCAGGAGTCGGAGGTAAAGCTCCCTTTAGAGGCAGGAGTCAGAGGCAGGAGTTAGAGGCAGGAGTCGGAGGCAGGAGTAGGAGGTAAAGCTCCCTTTAGAGGCAGGAGTCGGAGGCAGAAGTTAGAGGCAGGAGTTAGAGGCAGGACTTAGAGGCAGGAGTTAGAGGCAGGAGTTAGAGGTAAACCTTCCTTTAGAGGCAGGAGTCGGAGGCAGGAGTCGGAAACAGGAGTTAGAGGTAAAGCTCCCTTTAGAGACAGGAGTCAGAGGCAGGAGTCAGAGGCAGGAGTCAGAGGCAGGAGTCAGAGGCAGGAGTTAGAGGCAGGAGTTAGAGGCAGGAGTTAGAGGCAGGAGTAGGAGGTAAAGCTCCCTTTAGAGGCAGGAGTCGGAGGCAGGAGTCGGAGGCAGATGTCGGAGGCAGGAGTCGGAGGCAGGAGTCGGAGGCAGGAGTCGGAGGTAAAGCTCCCTTTAGAGGCAGGAGTCAGAGGCAGGAGTCAGAGGCAGGAGTTAGAGGCAGGAGTCGGAGGCAGGAGTAGGAGGTAAAGCTCCCTTTAGAGGCAGGAGTCGGAGGCAGGAGTTAGAGGCAGGAGTTAGAGGCAGGACTTAGAGGCAGGAGTTAGAGGCAGGAGTTAGAGGCAGAAGTTAGAGGCAGAAGTTAGAGGCAGAAGTAGGAGGTAAAGCTCCCTTTAGAGGCAGGAATCGGAGGCAGGAGTCGGAGGCAGATGTCGGAGGCAGGAGTCGGAGGCAGGAGTCAGAGGCAGGAGTCAGAGGTAGGAGTTAGAGGCAGGAGTTAGAGGCAGGAGTTAGAGGCAGGAGTAGGAGGTAAAGCTCCCTTTAGAGGCAGGAGTCAGAGGCAGGAGTTAGAGGCAGGAGTAGGAGGTAAAGCTCCCTTTAGAGGAAGGAGTCGGAGGCAGAAGTCGGAGGCAGGAGTTAGAGGTAAAGCTCCCTTTAGAGGAAGGAGTCGGAGGCAGGAGTCGGAGGCAGGAGTTAGAGGCAGGAGTAGGAGGTAAAGCTCCCTTAAGAGGCAGGAATCGGAGGCAGGAGTCGGAGGCAGGAGTCGGAGGCAGGAGTCGGAGGTAAAGCTCCCTTTAGAGGAAGGAGTCGGAGGCAGGAGTCGGAGGCAGGAGTTAGAGGTAAAGCTCCCTTTAGAGGAAGGAGTCGGAGGCAGGAGTCGGAGGCAGGAGTTAGAGGCAGGAGTAGGAGGTAAAGCTCCCTTAAGAGGCAGGAATCGGAGGCAGGAGTCGGAGGCAGGAGTCGGAGGCAGGAGTCGGAGGTAAAGCTCCCTTTAGAGGAAGGAGTCGGAGGCAGGAGTTGGAGGCAGGAGTTAGAGGCAGGAGTTAGAGGCAGGAGTAGGAGGTAAAGCTCCCTTTAGAGGCAGGAGTCGGAGGCAGGAGTCGGAGGCAGGAGTCGGAGGCAGGAGTCAGAGGCAGGAGTCAGAGGCAGGAGTCAGAGGCAGGAGTAGGAGGTAAAGCTCCCTTTAGAGGCAGGAGTCGGAGGCAGGAGTTAGAGGCAGGAGTTAGAGGTAAACCTTCCTTTAGAGGCAGGAGTTGGAGGCAGGAGTCAGAGGCAGGAGTCAGAGGCAGGAGTCAGAGGCAGGAGTCAGAAGCAGGAGTCAGAGGCAGGAGTCAGAGGCAGGAGTCAGAGGCAGGAGTCAGAGGCAGGAGTAGGAGGTAAAGCTCTCTTTAGAGGCAGGAGTCGGAGGCAGGAGTTAGAGGCAGGAGTTAGAGGTAAACCTTCCTTTAGAGGCAGGAGTTGGAGGCAGGAGTTGGAGGCAGGAGTCAGAGGCAAACCTCCCTTTATTCCTGCCGGGAGTTGGCAGCGTTCAGCCATGATGCCGGCGGCTATCACAGTCAGTGCTGACAGTTGGCGCACTATGGAGGTAACCGCGTCCGACACTTTGATTGACAGATGCTCCGCAGATTTGCCCGCATTCTCCACCACCAGCAAAGGCAGATGATGAAGACTCACTCAGTTTAAGGATCATTTTATGCACAAAAGATCTAAATCCGGTTCTCACCCCAATAACAAAGTCGTCATTTTGTCCTACAGTCGTAGACGAGACGTCTCTGTGCAGAGAAAGGAGGAACGTGTCACACCCCATAATACACGATAAGGAGGGGATTATTAATGTGTGATATTGGCAGCGCAGAGATTATCACAGCTGGACTGAGTGATATATTACTGTTACTCCACTTTATCCACAATGTAATGTCCCAATGTGATCTGCAAAATCTCAGGAAGGTCAGAGGAGGAAGAGGAGGAACTTCTGCTGTGTTGTTAAATGCTGCCCTCTAGTGACAAAAAGGAGAACCGCAAAAGAAGAAAAAATTACCAGTTATAAATGGTGCAGAGATGCAAAAGTACAATCTCCAGTGACTGCACCAGCAGAATAGTGAGTGCAGCTCTGGAGTATAATACAGGATGTAACTCAGGATCAGTAATGTAATGTATGTACACAGTGACTGCACCAGCAGAATAGTGAGTGCAGCTCTGGGGTATAATACAGGATGTAACTCAGGATCAGTAATGTAATGTATGTACACAGTGACTGCACCAGCAGAATAGTGAGTGCAGCTCTGGGGTATAATACAGGATGTAACTCAGGATCAGTAATGTAATGTATGTACACAGTGACTGCACCAGCAGAATAGTGAGTGCAGCTCTGGGGTATAATACAGGATGTAACTCAGGATCAGTAATGTAATGTATGTACACAGTGACTGCACCAGCAGAATAGTGAGTGCAGCTCTGGGGTATAATACAGGATGTAACTCAGGATCAGTAATGTAATGTATGTACACAGTGACTGCACCAGCAGAATAGTGAGTGCAGCTCTGGAGTATAATACAGGATGTAACTCAGGATCAGTAATGTAATGTATGTACACAGTGACTACACCAGCAGAATAGTGAGTGCAGCTCTGGAGTATAATACAGGATGTAACTCAGGATCAGTAATGTAATGTATGTACACAGTGACTGCACCAGCAGAATAGTGAGTGCAGCTCTGGAGTATAATACAGGATGTAACTCAGGATCAGTAATGTAATGTATGTACACAGTGACTGCACCAGCAGAATAGTGAGTGCAGCTCTGGAGTATAATACAGGATGTAACTCAGGATCAGTAATGTAATGTATGTACACAGTGACTGCAAAAAAAGGAAAATCCAGCTCAACGAGGCAGTGAAAAGTAAAATTGAGTACTTTATTCACTTCATATTGGAAGCAGAGGATAAAACATCAGCACAAGGTAATAAAAACACTATCTACGCGTTTCAGGTGGCAAAGCACCCTTAATCATGATATCTAGTGTAAGGCCTGTTCCGTGCTTTTTATATTGGCACCCGGTAAAAACCGGTGCAATAATCAGAGGAGGGTAATCTGCTGAAGGTGAAAACACCTGATGGTGAATGTGAACCACCAATTGGACATCTAAAGATAAAAAATTCACGGAACAGGCAGCAAAAGAAAAAACAAAACAAAACACACATGTATACTTTGGCTGTACATAGAAAAATGTGGAACATAACAAAACTCATTACATATATATATATTTATGCAACGATAATAATTCTCTACAATAACAATGTCCGAGATCAAAGGGAGACTCACACAGAGAAGCTATAGCAAATGGTGCTTACATAGGGCAGAAAAAATAGTTGAAAAGAAATCTCGGTTTAAACCCCAACAAAATAAAATAACATCTGCCATTAATCCCATCACTCTGGTTCTCCAATATAGTAATCAGTTTGCTCCCATTAGCCAGTTGATCAGAAATAATCTTACCATATTAAGAGAGGATCCTGACATCGCTGCTGTACTTAAATATGGATGTAGAATTGTATGTAGAAAAGCGCCATCTCTAGGTGATAGTCTCTCCCAGCTCGCTCAATAAGTCTTATGCACAACTGGCTTAGCACAAAGGGCTTTCATAAATGCGGTGCCTCAGTTTGCAAAACTTGTAAATATGCACAAAAGCGTTCTAATTTTACAGATGCGAATGACCAGAATACATGTCAAATTAAAACATTTCTTCATTGTAATACTAACAACGTAGTTTACATTATGGAATGCACGATTTGTCATCTCAAATACGTGGGAAGCACCATACGTCCATTAAAAACTAGAATACGCGAGCATATCTATGATATTGATAATGTCAATATCCACAGAAACATATCGCAAGTATCACAACATTTTATCAATCTCCATCAATCCAATCTTGATTCCCTCAGAGTCTATGCAATTGAAAAAACGCATAGACCTTTTAGAGGGGGGGACATTGAGGTAACTTTGAGAAATAGAGAGACATGGTGGATATTCAAATTGGGAACCAGAACACCAAATGGCCTGAACATAAAGAAAGATATCATGCTTTTCTATTAGTCCTGTTGCTCCTTATATGTACCTTGTGTTCCCGTGTGCCTTCTGCGTGTTCGTGCGCTACGTATGCGCTTGTTGGCCCACTCATGCTCGGCATTGCGCCGCTGGGTATATGTGATCATCTGGCTTTCCCTTGTTCAGATTCTATTTCCCGTGACCTATTTTAGTGCTAGTAATATGAGTTGTTAATGTTTCAGCTTTCGGGTTTATACCTTTCATACCCAGCAATTTGTGTATCGCTTTTACAGGGTAATTAGCCATTGTATGCATATATTCGAGTTTGTCTATTTCCTAGCGAGTAGATCCTTTTTTTTTTTTTTTTTCCTGTTTGCCTATGTTCGCACATATATATTTTCACAGGTCTTGGATTTATCATACTATCACTACTATAATGTATGTACCCAGTGACTGCACCAGCAGAATAGTGAGTGCAGCTCTGGAGTATAATACAGGATGTAACTCAGGATCAGTAATGTAATGTATATACACAGTGACTGCACCAGCAGAATAGTGAGTGCAGCTCTGGGGTATAATACAGGATGTAACTCAGGATCAGTAATGTAATGTATGTACACAGTGACTGCACCAGCAGAATAGTGAGTGCAGCTCTGGAGTATAGTACAGGATGTAACTCAGGATCAGTAATGTAAAGTATGTACACAGTGACTGCACCAGCAGAATAGTGAGTGCAGCTCTGGGGTATAATGCAGGATGTAACTCAGGATCAGTAATGTAATGTATGTACACAGTGACTGCACCAGCAGAATAGTGAGTGCAGCTCTGGAGAATAATACAGGATGTAACTCAGGATCAGTAATGTAATGTATGTACACAGTGACTGCACCAGCAGAATAGTGAGTGCAGCTCTGGAGTATAATACAGGATGTAACTCAGGATCAGTAATGTAATGTATGTACACAGTGACTGCACCAGCAGAATAGTGAGTGCAGCTCTGGGGTATAATGCAGGATGTAACTCAGGATCAGTAATGTAATGTATGTACACAGTGACTGCACCAGCAGAATAGGGAGTGCAGCTCTGGAGTATAATACAGGATGTAACTCAGGATCAGTAATGTATGTACACAGTGACTGCACCAGCAGAATAGTGAGTGCAGCTCTGGAGTATAATACAGGATGTAACTCAGGATCAGTAATGTAATGTATGTACACAGTGACTGCACCAGCAGAATAGTGAGTGCAGCTCTGGAGAATAATACAGGATGTAACTCAGGATCAGTAATATAATGTATGTACACAGTGACTGCACCAGCAGAATAGTGAGTGCAGCTCTGGAGTATAATACAGGATGTAACTCAGGATCAGTAATGTAATGTATGTACACAGTGACTGCACCAGCAGAATAGTGAGTGCAGCTCTGGAGTATAATACAGGAGGTAACTCAGGATCAGTAATGTAATGTATGTACACAGTGACTGCACCAGCAGAATAGTGAGTGCAGCTCTGGAGTATAATACAGGAGGTAACTCAGGATCAGTAATGTAATGTATGTACACAGTGACTGCACCAGCAGAATAGTGAGTGCAGCTCTGGGGTATAATACAGGATGTAACTCAGGGTCAGTAATGTAATGTATGTACACAGTGACTGCACCAACAGAATAGTGAGTGCAGCTCTGGGGTATAATACAGGAGGTAACTCAGGATCAGTAATGTAATGTATGTACACAGTGACTGCACCAGCAGAATAGTGAGTGCAGCTCTGGAGGATAATACAGGAGGTAACTCAGGATCAGTAATGTAATGTATGTACACAGTGACTGCACCAGCAGAATAGTGAGTGCAGCTCTGGAGGATAATACAGGATGTAACTCAGGATCAGTAATGTATGTACACAGTGACTCCACCAGCAGAATAGTGAGTGCAGCTCTGGAGTATAATACAGGAGGTAACTCAGGATCAGTAATGTAATGTATGTACACAGTGACTGCACCAGCAGAATAGTGAGTGCAGCTCTGGAGGATAATACAGGAGGTAACTCAGGATCAGTAATGTAATGTATGTACACAGTGACTGCACCAGCAGAATAGTGAGTGCAGCTCTGGAGGATAATACAGGAGGTAACTCAGGATCAGTAATGTAATGTATGTACACAGTGACTGCACCAGCAGAATAGTGAGTGCAGCTCTGGAGGATAATACAGGATGTAACTCAGGATCAGTAATGTTTGTACACAGTGACTGCACCAGCAGAATAGTGAGTGCAGCTCTGGAGTATAATACAGGATGCAACTCAGGATCAGTAATGTAATGTATGTACACAGTGACTGCACCAGCAGAATAGTGAGTGCAGCTCTGGGGTATAATACAGGACCAGTAATGTAATGTATGTACACAGTGACTGCACCAGCAGAATAGTGAGTGCAGCTCTGGGGTATAATTCAGGATGCTGTCAAGAGCATGTCTGGAGGATGCAGCCTGTAATCCCAGTTGAATGTTGAGACAAAATTACCCTGCGACCTCCAGTAGACGAGAAGACCCCATTTCATCTCCCCCACTTCTTTCTTTGTTTGTTGATATGTGTGTGTATTGCAGACGGTTATGATCCCAAAAACAAGCACCACCACGACCTTCTGCTCTGCCTCCTCATGACCTCATGTGACCTCTCTGATCAAACCAAAGGCTGGAAAACCACCAGAAAGATTGCTGTGAGTGTCCGCTCCTGAAATCCTCTGTGACGCTGCGGTTTCTGCTTCTTATTAGTGGTTAGAATTTGCTAGAACTTGTATAAAAGAGACTGAAAATATTCTGTGGTTTCAGGAGCTGATTTACAAAGAATTCTTCTCTCAGGGAGACCTGGTGAGTGACTCCACGAGCACGGCACATACAGGACCTCCACCACATGTACGGCACATGCACGACCTCCACCACATGTACGGCACATACAGGACCTCCACCACATGTACGACACATACACAACCTCCACCACATGTACGGCACATACACGACCCCCACCACATGTACGGCACATACAGGACCTCCACCACATGTACGGCACATACACGACCTCCACCACATGTACGGCACATACAGGACCTCCACCACATGTACGGCACATGCACGACCTCCACCACATGTACGGCACATACAGGACCTCCACCACATGTACGGCACATGCACGACCTCCACCACATGTACGGCACATACACGACCCCCACCACATGTACGGCACATACAGGACCTCCACCACATGTACGGCACATACACGACCTCCACCACATGTACGGCACATACAGGACCTCCACCACATGTACGACACATACACAACCTCCACCACATGTACGGCACATACACACGACCTCCACCACATGTACGGCACATACACACGACCTCCACCACATGTTCTGCACATACACGACCTCCACCACATGTACGACACATACACGACCTCCACCACATGTACGGCACATACACACGACCTCCACCACATGTACGGCACATACACGACCTCCACCACATGTACGGCACATACACGACCTCCACCGCATGTACGACACATACACGACCTCCACCACATGTACGACACATACACGACCTCCACCACATGTACGGCACGTACACGACCTCCACCACATGTACGGCACATACACGACCTCCACCACATGTACGGCACATACACGACCTCCACCGCATGTACGACACATACACGACCTCCACATGTACGACACATACACGACCTCCACCACATGTACGGCACATACAGGACCTCCACCACATGTACGGCACATACACACGACCTCCACCACATGTACGGCACATACACACGACCTCCACCACATGTACGGCACATACACGACCTCCACCACATGTACGGCACATACAGGACCTCCACCACATGTACGGCACATACACGACCTCCACCACATGTACGGCACATACACGACCTGCACCGCATGTACGACACATACACGACCTCCACATGTACGACACATACACGACCTCCACCACATGTACGGCACATACAGGACCTCCACCACATGTACGGCACATACACACGACCTCCACCACATGTACGGCACATACACACGACCTCCACCACATGTACGGCACATACACGACCTCCACCACATGTACGGCACATACAGGACCTCCACCACATGTACGGCACATACACGACCTCCACCACATGTACGGCACATACAGGACCTCCACCACATGTACGGCACATACACGACCTCCACCACATGTACGGCACATACACGACCTCCACCTGCATCCCATGTGCAGACGATGCTGGTAGACATTCCTCACCTGCTTATTGACTTGTCACCTCTTTACTTTGCTTCGCCCGCAGGAGAAAGCCATGGGGAACCGGCCGAGCGAGATGATGGACCGGGAGAAGGCGTACATCCCCGAGCTGCAGATCAGCTTCATGGAGCACATCGCCATGCCCATCTACAAGTGAGCGTCGCAGCCGCAGCATGATGATCGGCCCAGAGTAGTGGGTGTAGGGGATTATCCCAGCAGTCAAGGAAGTGATCTAGGGGTGTCAACTAGCACCAATGAGCCCCTTGTAATTATTTGCTTTGATTAACATCATGTGTTATCTCTAGTCACATCCAGAGCTGCATTCATACTTCAGCTTCTTACCATAAGCCATCTGAATGTCTCACTGCTGCTCCTGCTGGCTGTGTATATGCATGGCACGCTTGGTTCTGCAGCATTACCACAAAGCATCACAGCGGAATAGAAAAATTACATTGGAAATAAAATGCAGCTCTGGCTGTAACTAGAGTATTAGATGTGAAGATGATATGTCCTCAGCTGTGTTATCAGGATGGTCTGCATCTACTTTTTCCCCCTTTTGTTGTTGTACAAATCCATTGAGGAAAAAAAAATACAAATACCAAAAGTACAATGCTGTGGTTGCATAAGTGTGAGCACCCTCTTTTAATCGGGGCTGTGGTTGTGCTGAGAAGCATCCAATCACATTCCCCCATGTTACATAGTAGTCAGCGCTCGGCCACTGTCATGTACAGTGATTCTGATTAACCCCAGAGAAAGTGTCGCTGCTCCAGGACGATTTTCCTGACATTTTCTCGTTTGTAAACAGCTGATAACACAGCAAAGGATCTGATTGTGGAAAGTTGTCAGAAAGGACAAAGATAAAAAATAATTTCCAAGGCGTTAGATCTACCATGGACACTGTGAAGATGTCATCAAGTAGTGACTGAAATTTGGTCCAACAGTAACATCACCTAGAAGTGGACGTCCCTCAAAAACAAATGAAAAGTCGAGAAGAAAATTGGTCCAGGAAAATGAGAAGAGGCCGACAGCAACAGTAAAGGAGCTGCAGGAATTTTTAACCAGTTCTGGTTGTGTCCTGCATGTCACAACAATCTCCTGTATTCTTCATATATCCGGCCCGTGGTGTCGGGGTCAAGACGAAAGCCTTACAAAGAAAAATATCCAGGCCCGTCAATGTGTTACCAAAACTTCCATCATTTTACCAAAATCAGGAAATGTGTTCTGACGATTATTCTAAAAGGTATGTATGGTGAGAAACTAACACTGCGCATCACCAGAAGATCACCATCCCCACAGTGAGGCATGATGAGGGCAGCATTGTGCATCACCAGACGATCACCATCCCCACAGTGAGGCATGATGAGGGCAGCATTGTGCATCACCAGAAGATCACCATCCTCACAGTGAGGCATGATGAGGGCAGCATTGTGCATCACCAGAATATCACCATCCCCACAGAGAGGCATGATGAGGGCAGCATTGTGCATCACCAGAAGATCACCATCCCCACAGTGAGGCATGATGAGGGCAGCATTGTGCATCACCAGAAGATCACCATCCCCACAGTGAGGCATGATGAGGGCAGCATTGTGCATCACCAGAATATCACCATCCCCACAGTGAGGCATGATGAGGGCAGCATTGTGCATCACCAGAAGATCACCATTCCCACAGTGAGGCATGATGAGGGCAGCATTGTGCATCACCAGAAGATCACCATCCCCACAGTGAGGCATGATGAGGGCAGCATTGTGCATCACCAGAAGATCACCATCCCCATAGTGAGTCATGGTGAGGGCAGCATTTTGCATCACCAGAAGATCACCATCCCCACAGTGAGGCATGGTGGAGGCAACATTGTGCTTTGGGGCTGTTTTTCAGAAACTGCAACTGGGACTTTAGTGAGGAGGGGAGAATTATGAACAGCTTCAAATATCAGTCAATGTTGTATGAAAACTTTCAGGTATCTGCTGAAAAGCTGGAGATGAGGAGGAATTTCATCTTTCAGCACAACAACGACCCTAAGTGATCAGGTCAGCAAAAGAACGGCTCCAGGAGAAGATGGATGTTCTGGAAAAGCCGAACTCCAGACCTGAACCCAAGGGGCAATCTGGGGTGACCTGAGGAGGGCGCTGTACACAGGAGATGTCCCCGCAATCTGGGGTGACCTGAGGAGGGCGCTGTACACAGGAGATGCCCCCGCAATCTGTGGTGACCTGAAGAGGACGCTGTACACAGGAGATGTCCCGCAATCTGTGGTGACCTGAAGAGGGCGCTGCACACAGGAGATGACCCCGCAATCTGTGGTGACCTGAAGAGGGCGCTGTACACAGGAGATGCCCCCGCAATCTGTGGTGACCTGAAGAGGACGCTGTACACAGGAGATGCTCCCGCAATCTGTGGTGACCTGAAGAGGACGCTGTACACAGGAGATGCCCCCGCAATCTGTGGTGACCTGAAGAGGACGCTGTACACAGGAGATGCCCCCGCAATCTGTGGTGACCTGAAGAGGACGCTGTACACAGGAGATGTCCCCGCAATCTGTGGTGACCTGAAGAGGGCGCTGTACACAGGAGATGCCCCCGCAATCTGTGGTGACCTGAAGAGGGCGCTGTACACAGGAGATGCCCCCGCAATCTGTGGGCCCTGAAGAGGGCGCTGTACACAGGAGATGTCCCCGCAATCTGTGGTGACCTGAAGAGGACGCTGTACACAGGAGATGTCCCCGCAATCTGTGGTGTCCTGAAGAGGGCGCTGTACACAGGAGATGTCCCCGCAATCTGTGGGCCCTGAAGAGGGCGCTGTACACAGGAGATGTCCCCGCAATCTGTGGTGTCCTGAAGAGGACGCTGTACACAGGAGATGTCCCCGCAATCTGTGGTGACCTGAAGAGGACGCTGTACACAGGAGATGTCCCCGCAATCTGTGGTGACCTGAAGAGGGCGCTGTACACAGGAGATGTCCCCGCAATCTGTGGTGTCCTGAAGAGGCCGCCGTACACAGGAGATGTCCCCGCAATCTGACAGATGTGGAGCTGCTGCCATGAGGAGTTGGCAAATATCATCAGTCCTAGATGGGCCCAGCGATAGACCCCGACCCTAAAACACTGAATGTCAGATAAGTAATAGTATAAGGGTGTGCAGATTTACGCAACCACATTATTTTACTCCTTTCTTTTCCCATCTGAAGAGATTGAAGTTTGTTTCTCGATGGATTTGTACAGATTACGGGCAACAGCTTGGGGGGGGGGGGGGAGTTCTGAAATGCGTTTTCTAGGCAGGATCTTGCTGGGGTGTGTAGACTTTTTATATCCCCGCTTCTGTCTGTGTCCAGGCTGCTGAAGGACCTGTTCCCGCGATCGGCGGAGCTCTACGAGATCGTGGCTTCTAACCGCGTGAAGTGGAATCGTGTCTCCCACAAGTTCACCATCCGGGGTCTGCCCAGTAACAACTCGCTGGACTTCCTGGACGAGGAGTACGACATTCAGGAGAGCCTGGACGACGACTACAACAGACTGAACGGGGTGAACGGCTCCCTGGAGGCGGAGTGACCCCACGCCGCGCGGACCCTCTGTACACACACATATCTGTACGTCCCGCGTCAGGACCGTCGATTGTGCGCCGTGCTCCGGGTTGTTTTGCCGTCAGTGTGCAGTGCAATGTATGTTACACCAGATGGCGCTGTGGAGCCGCGGACCGATCCTTCCTGCGCGCCTCGCCTCAAATTCACACCCAGCGCCCCCGCAGGCGCAGAACTTCGCGGGGGCGGATACTTGCTGCAGATTTTTCCTGAACTGAATGTTGGGATTTTTTTTTTTTTCATGTAAGTCATTATCCGGGGTCCCCGCTGCTGACCGGACCGCACCCCCGACACCGGTTATAATGTTGAGTATCTTTGTAAATATTTGACACTTTTATACTTTGGGTTCAGCGTTCCATCTCGTCTCCAGTCACAGCCAAAGCTGCATTCACTATTCTCTTGGTTATAATTTATCCAGATTCTCTGTGTGCCAGAAAAAAAAACACCACAATGCAGGACACTGAACCAGGGGAGGTTGGAGAGAAGACACAGCTCTGGCTGGGATTGGAGGATGAGATATGACAGCAGATCTGGGTGTGATTGGAGTATAATATGATGGAGTAGTGATGAGCTGTCGATGCAGCTCTGGCTGCGATTGGAGTGTAATATGTGATAGAAGAGTTGAGCTGTCGAAGCAGCTCTGGCTGGGATTGGAGTATAATACGTGGTAGTGGAATGGAGCTGTCGATGCAGCTCTGTCTGGGATTGGAGTATAATAGGTGGTAGAAGAATGGAGCTGTCAATGCAGCTCTGGCCGGGATTGGAAAATAATAGGTGGTAGAAGAGTTGAGCTGTCGGTGCAGCTCTGGTTGGGATTGGAGGATCAGATATGATAACAGATCTGGGTGTGACTGGAGTATAATATGATGGAGTAGTGATGAGCTGTCGTTCCAGCTCTGGCTGGGATTGGAGAATAGGCGATAGAAGAGTTGAGCTGTCGTTGCAGCTCTGTAGGTGATTATGACATGGCAGAACAGTAGAGTTTTCATTGCAGCTCTTGCTGTGGTTGGAGTAGAAGACTTGATGGAACTTAAAAGGGTTTTCCAGGCAGAACATTATGCTAACCGATCCCTGGGATTGGAGGGGCTCTGACACCCCCACTGATCAGCAGCCACTAAATGCGCACACTGAACAGAGCTACTAAGCACAGCGCCACTCAGCGTGTAGTGGCCGCCGCAGGTACTGCAGGACGTCTCCTAGTGAAGAGTACACTGGAGAATGCGCGATGTGCTGCAGTACCTGCGGCGGCCTCTGCACATGGAGTGGAGCTGTTGTCTCTGTTGTCAGGGGGCCGGGTGTCGGAGCCCCACCGATCCCACCGCTCACCAGTACTTAATACATGGACAACCCCTTTAAGATCAGTATAAGAGAAGAATTACATTTGCTGGTTTCCTTTAATCCACTGAAGGATTAACCTTTTTAGTGCTGGACACAATGAGAAATTTCCTGCAGAGGCTGATTACAGTGATGGAGACAGTCAGCAGGTTGGATGATGGCGATGGTCAATGATTCTAGGGCAGTAAATTATGACCATCGTTAGCCCCGGGCCGGCACCGATCCAGGGGTCCATCAGCGACACTCTTCAGATGCACATTCAGCTGAAATGCATCGCAGTGTGGAGATCCATCGGATCCCTGCCCTCCCCCAATCAGGGGCAGGCAGCTGACGTCGGCGTGCCTTTCACGGGCCGTGCATGGCGGTGACTCTACCAATGGAGGGCGCTGAAGTCATCTGCCGGCTCCTGCACCGGCTATAGAAGAAGTGGGGGATATTATTACTGGAAGGGGCAAGAAAAGAGGACATTAGTATAGGGAGGGGCTAAGAATGAGAGACTTTATACTGGAAGGGGCTTAGGATGACTGACATTACTATAAGAAGGGGCCCAGGATGGGGGATATTATTATAGGAAGGGTCTATGATGGGGGATATTATTACTGGAAGTGGTAAGGACAGAGGATATTACTATAGGAAGGGGCCCAGGATAGGAGACATTATTATAGGAAGGGTCCATGATGGGGGTATTTGTTATGATGCGGTGGTCTAGGAGCAACATGGAACGAGCTCTGAAGGAAGTGGTAACTGTACTGACCGCAGTCCCTAAGCTCAACACAACACTAGAAGTAGCCGTGGAATGCTCCTAACTCTCCCTAGGCACCTCGTCACAGCCTAAGATCTAACTACCCCTAAAGAAAGAAGCAGGAAGCTATCTTGCCTCAGAGAAAATCCCCAAAGGATAGATTAGCCCCCCACAAATAATGACTGTGAGTGGAGAGGGAAAAGACATACACAGAATGAAACCAGGATGAGCACAGGAGGCCAGTCTAGCTTGATAGATAGGACAGGATGGAATACTGTGCGGTCAGTATAAAACACTACAAAAATCCACGCAGAGTTTACAAAAAAAATCTCCACACCTGACTAAAGGTGTGGAGGGAAAATCTGCTTCCCAGAGCTTCCAGCAAGACAGAATGAATTCACACTGATAAGCTGGACAAACATAGAAAGCACAGAACAGATAAGTCCACAACCTGTGAACAGAAAAGCGCAAGCAAAAACTTAGCTTTGCTGAACTGGTCAGGATAACAGGGAACTCCAAAGAGATGTGAATCCAACCAGGAACCATTTACAAGTGGCACTGGCTGAAGGAAAGAGCCAGACTTAAATAGCCGAGCAGAAGAGACGATAAGTGGAGGCAGCTGATGACAGCTAACTCCAAGGAGCAGCCATACCACTAGAAACCACAAGAGGGAGCCGAAGAGCAGAACTCACAAAAGTGCCACTTACAACCACCGGAGGGAGCCCAAGAGCGGAATTCACAACAGGTATTATTACTGGAAGGGGCTCAGGATGAGAGACATTATACTGGAAGGGGCCTAGAATGGCCAGCATTACTATAGGAAGGTGCCCAGGATATGAGACATTATTATAGGAAGGGTTCAGGATGGAAGAAATTATTATTGGAAGGGTCTGGGATGGGGGACATTATATTGGAAGGGGCCCAGGATAGGAGACATTATACTGGAAGTGGCTTACGATGGCCAACATTACTATAGGAAGAAGCCCAGGATGGGAAACATAATAGGAAGGGTTCAGGATGGGGGACATTATTATAGGAAGGGGCCCAGAATGGCAGACATTATTACTGGAAATGGCCAAGGATGAAGGACATTATTGTAGGAAGGAGCTCAGGATGGAGGAAATTATTATAGGAAAGGTTCAGGATGTGGGACATTATTATAGGAAGGGGCCCAGGATGGGAGACATTACAGGAACGGGCCCAGAATGGCAGACATTATTACAGGAAGGGGCCTAGGATGAAGGACATTGTAGGAAGGAGCTCAGGATGGAGGACATTATAGGAAGGGTCCAGGATGGGGGACATTATTATAGGAAGGGTCCAGGATGGGGGACATTATTATAGGAAGGGTCCAGGATGGGGGAGCATTATTACCAGAAAGGGCGATGGATGAAGGACATTATTACTGGAGGTGGCCAGGATGGAGAATAAAGGGGCCTAGAATGGGAAACATTCCTAGGAGATGGTGCCAGGATGGAGGACACATCTATAGGATGAGGAACATTATTAGAGGAAAGGGCCAGAATGGGGACATGATACCAGGATGGGTGGCATTATTTTATAGGAAGGGGCCCATCACAGAGGACATTATTAAATAAAGGGGCCAGGACGCAGGACATTATTATAAGATATGGCCCAGGATGGCGGACATTATTGAAGGGGCTAAGATGGAGGACAATAATACAGGAAGTGGCCCAGGATTGGGGACATCATCACAGGAAGGAGTCTAGGATGGGGACATTATTAAATAATGGGCCAGAATGGAAGCATTATACCAGGATGTTATTCAAGGGCCCATACATCTGACTAATATGCAGGTGGGGGGCCCAGGTCCAAATTTTGCATCGAGGCCCCATGGAATAGTGAGTGCAGCTCTGAAGTATAATACAGGATGTAACTCTCAGGATCAGTAATGTAATGTATGTACACAGTGACTGCACCAGCAGAATAGTGAGTGCAGCTCTGGGGTATAAGGCTAGGGTCACATTGCGTTAGTGCAATCCGTTTAACGCTAGCGCTAGCGGATTGCGCTAACGCAATGTTTTTTATGGGGCCGCGTTCGGGGTCGCGGTAACGTCCCCGCTCTCGCAGATCCCCGATCTGCGAGAGCGGGGAACGGACCGCGGGCGCGCCTCAGACGCTGCAAGCAGCGTCCGCGGCGCGCCAGGAATCTCCGGCGCGTCGCTAGCGCGTGCCGAACATGGCACGCGCTAGTGTAGCGCGTTCACATTAGCGTGAATGGGCGCGTTAACGGACGCGTTGCACAGCGTTAATTTCGCCGTGCAACGCTGTCCGTTTAACGCGGTCCCATAACGCAATGGGAACCCAGCCTAATACAGGATGTAACTCAGAATAAGTAATGTAATGTATGTACACAGTGACTGCACCAGCAGAATAGTGAGTGCAGCTCTGGGGTATAATACAGGAGGTAACTCAGGATCAGTAATGTAATGTATGTACACAGTGACTGCACCAGCAGAATAGTGAGTGCAGCTCTGGGGTATAATACAGGATGTAACTCAGGATCAGTAATGTAATGTATGTACACAGTGACTGCACCAGCAGAATAGAGAGTGCAGCTCTGGAGTATAATACAGGAGGTAACTCAGGATCAGTAATGTAATGTATGTACACAGTGACTGCACCAGCAGAATAGTGAGTGCAGCTCTGGGGTATAATACAGGTGGTAACTCAGGATCAGTAATGTAATGTATGTACACAGTGACTGCACCAGCAGAATAGTGAGTGCAGCTCTGGAGTATAATACAGGATGTAACTCAGGATCAGTAATGTATGTACACAGTGACTGCACCAGCAGAATAGTGAGTGCAGCTCTGGAGTATAATACAGGATGTAACTCAGGATCAGTAATGTAATGTATGTACACAGTGACTGCACCAGCAGAATAGTGAGTGCAGCTCTGGGGTATAATACAGGAGGTAACTCAGGATCAGTAATGTAATGTATGTACACAGTGACTGCACCAGCAGAATAGTGAGTGCAGCTCTGGGGTATAATACAGGATGTAACTCAGGATCAGTAATGTAATGTATGTACACAGTGACTGCACCAGCAGAATAGTGAGTGCAGCTCTGGGGTATAATACAGGTGGTAACTCAGGATCAGTAATGTAATGTATGTACACAGTGACTGCACCAGCAGAATAGTGAGTGCAGCTCTGGAGTATAATACAGGATGTAACTCAGGATCAGTAATGTATGTACACAGTGACTGCACCAGCAGAATAGTGAGTGCAGCTCTGGAGTATAATACAGGATGTAACTCAGGATCAGTAATGTAATGTATGTACACAGTGACTGCACCAGCAGAATAGTGAGTGCAGCTCTGGGGTATAATACAGGAGGTAACTCAGGATCAGTAATGTAATGTATGTACACAGTGACTGCACCAGCAGAATAGTGAGTGCAGCTCTGGGGTATAATACAGGATGTAACTCAGGATCAGTAATGTAATGTATGTACACAGTGACTGCACCAGCAGAATAGTGAGTGCAGCTCTGGAGTATAATACAGGAGGTAACTCAGGATCAGTAATGTAATGTATGTACATAGTGACTGCACCAGCAGAATAGTGAGTGCAGCTCTGGAGTATAATACAGGAGGTAACTCAGGATCAGTAATGTAATGTATGTACACAGTGACTGCACCAGCAGAATAGTGAGTGCAGCTCTGGGTTATGTATAGAGATGAGTGAACCCAAATTTAACAGTTGGGGGTTCGTACCAGACAGCTGGACTTTTCCCTGAACTGTCGCGATGTTCGGAGTTCCGGGAGGAGAGAGAGTTTTTCCAGCTCTAAACTTCGGGTTCCCATTATTTTCAACGGGTTTCGGGTTCTGGTTCTGGTACATTTCTGGTAGCCGATCTGAACTTTGACATAGAGATTGGTTCGGCTCGTCCCTCGTTGTGGATAACACTGGACGTTGCTGAGAATCCATGGATGGAATGTTGTGATTTATTTACAATGTGACTCAGCTCTTTCTAATGTGACACCCGGTGTTGGGGGCTGTGAATTCTGTACTTTATACTTTGTAACATCGCTCGTCCCTCCAGTTGACGGACATTTTTCGACATCTCTATACCATGAACAGTGAGGGAGACCGCAGGACATCGCCCCACCCCCTTCTCCTTTTTCTGCACCCACTGGCAACATTTTGTTACTTTTGATATTTTATCTTAAAGGTGCAGTACCAGCTTTTTCAGATTGATGATATGACTGAAGGTGAAGACATAATACAGTTCATGATCTTTCGTATTTACACCATTATGACTCTGCAGATATTGTGGAACTACATTTCCCAGCATGCCCTTTTTTAATCCAGGTTTTAACCATTTTACTGCTAGGGAGATACAATGTCCTCATTTTTACAGTCGGATGGAATCTATTTTTAATAATACCTTTTACTCTATGGACATAACCACTTGTTGATATCACTGTATGTTGTGTGGACCTGGTGCAGTGGGTGAGACCCCGGATAATGGCGTATCATAAGCAGGGGCGGAGCCTGGACATCGGCCAGAGGACGGAGCGCGCCTGGTGTCGCCGTTGCTGTGTGTTCACTGTGTGTATATAATTGTAGATGATGTAAAGCAGTGTGATCGTAGGAGCCTATCCGCTAATGTGTGAATTTCGGCTAATAGCGTCACTTCTGATGTCGTCTGATGAAGAGGAACAGGGCAAAGTCTGTTTTTATTTTTCTTGTTTCCTAATAAATTTCATACGCTGAAGTTGCTTCTACATTTTTTTCCGGGATGTGATGTGAGATTACATACTGTATATTTAAAAAATAAAACACCGTCCGTACATGCATGCATTGTTAGAACCACCATCAGTAAATTAATGCAGCATCAGAACCACCCTAAGTACATGCAAACATCAACAGAACCACTGTAAGTATATGAATGCAGCATCAAGACCACCGTCAGTACATGTATGCAGCATCAGGACCACCGTCAGTACATGAATACAGTTCCAGAACCACAGTCAGTACATGAATGCAGCATCAAGACCACCGTCAGTACATGAATGCAGCATCAAGACCACCGGTTAAGTACATGTATGCAGCATCAGGCCCACCGTCAGTACATGTATGCAGCACCAGAACCACCGTCAGTACATGAATGCAGCATTAAGACCACCGTCAGTACATGAATGCAGCATCAAGACCACCGGTCAAGTACATGTATGCAGCATCAGGACCACCGTCAGTACATGTATGCAGCACCAGAACCACAGTCAGTACATGAATGCAGTGCCAGAACCACCATCACTACATGAATTCAGCACCAGAACCACCATCAATACGTACAATTGTGCTCAAAAGTTTACATGCCTCAGCAGAATGTTTGCTTTCTTGGCCTTTTTTCAGAGAAAATGAATGATAACACCAAAACTTTTTCTCCACTCATGGTTAGTGGTTGGGTGAAGCCATTTATTGTCAAACTACTGTGTTATCTATTTTTTAAATCATAATGATCTTCCCAGGAGAGACTCAAGATGACAATGTCATCCAGGAGGTATGCAGCTGTGTACCCTTCACGTGCCTTGAGTAGCGTGATCCAGCAGGTTATCGATGTACGGCTTTGAGTATGCATCAGTGACGGTGACAGCGTTGAGCCCCCTGTAATCCATGCAGAATCGGGTTGACGAGTCCTTCTTTGGGACGAGGACTACGGACAAGGTCCAAGAGCTTCTGGATGTTTGGATGACCCCCAGCTTCAACATTTTGTCAATCTCCTGGCAAAGGTGCTGCATTACCTCTAGGGAGACCCGAAATGCTGAACGCCGGATTGCGGGGCTGATCCCATGGTGTCTACATGATAGATGGCCGACTTAGTCCTTCCCGGCTTGTTGGTGAACAACTCCTGGAAGGGGTGTAGGGTTGTCCACAGCTGAGAACGCTGGTCCTACAGGAGCTGATTGCAAACCTTCACGTCCTTGATGGTCCGACCCGCACTAGGCTAGACAAGCATATCCGGGAGGGTCTCTGCCTCTCCCTCTTCTAGTATTTTGCATAAGGGGATTGCACAGGCCTCCCGCCATCCCCAGGTGTAGTCCAGGGTGACCAGGTATGTTACAGCGTTGAGCTGCTGGTGCACGAAATACGGGCCCTCCCAGGCCACCTGAAGCTTGTCTTGGGGTACGGGGGCCACAACCCACACCAATGATGGGTAGAGTTACCAGTGGGGCTTTGGGAGGCCGCCCTGCCTACCCCAACCTCTGACTGCTGTTGTACATCGGCCCCTATCCTTGGCCAGTAGTAATACTGGGATAGCCTGGCCTTGGTCTTGGTGTTCTCTAGGTGTCCGGCCATCAGAATCTCGTGTGCAATCCACAACTCCACCCTGAGCGGATAGGGTACCACTAAACATCAGTCCCTAGGCCCTGCTTGACCGTTACCTGGAACAGCCGCCCTTGGTCCCAGACCGCCCGCTCGGGGTCTGAGTCCGAGGGAGGCTGTGTCACCTGCTCCTTGAGAGCTTTTAGGCTGTCGTCAGCTTCCAATGCTGCCTGAAACCCCTGACTGGATGTGGCAAGAATAGACGAGACCGCCACGTCTTTTGCCAGTTCTGTCTCCTTGCCTCTATCTGACCCGGCAGCCACATGGTCGAAAGGAAGGAAGCCATCGGACTCCGGAGGGAAACCTGGGGCCCGGGTGTTTCCACTGCATTTTACAGTGGCCATGGCCACAGCAACCATGGGTACTGCCCACTTCTCTAGTAACATAGTAACATAGTAACATAGTTAGTAAGGCCGAAAAAAGACATTTGTCCATCCAGTTCAGCTTATATTCCATCATAATAAATCCCCAGATCTACGTCCTTCTACAGAACCTAATAATTGTATGATACAATATTGTTCTGCTCCAGGAAGACATCCAGGCCTCTCTTGAACCCCTCGACTGAGTTCGCCATCACCACCTCCTCAGGCAAGCAATTCCAGATTCTCACTGCCCTAACAGTAAAGAATCCTCTTCTATGTTGGTGGAAAAACCTTCTCTCCTCCAGACGCAAAGAATGCCCCCTTGTGCCCGTCACCTTCCTTGGTATAAACAGATCCTCAGCGAGATATTTGTATTGTCCCCTTATATACTTATACATGGTTATTAGATCGCCCCTCAGTCGTCTTTTTTCTAGACTAAATAATCCTAATTTCGCTAATCTATCTGGGTATTGTAGTTCTCCCATCCCCTTTATTAATTTTGTTGCCCTCCTTTGTACTCTCTCTAGTTCCATTATATCCTTCCTGAGCACCGGTGACCAAAACTGGACACAGTACTCCATGTGCGGTCTAACTAGGGATTTGTACAGAGGCAGTATAATGCTCTCATCATGTGTATCCAGACCTCTTTTAATGCACCCCATGATCCTGTTTGCCTTGGCAGCTGCTGCCTGGCACTGGCTGCTCCAGGTAAGTTTATCATTAACTAGGATCCCCAAGTCCTTCTCCCTGTCAGATTTACCCAGTGGTTTCCCGTTCAGTGTGTAATGGTGATATTGATTCCCTCTTCCCATGTGTATAACCTTACATTTATCATTGTTAAACCTCATCTGCCACCTTTCAGCCCAAGTTTCCAACTTATCCAGATCCATCTGTAGCAGAATACTATCTTCTCTTGTGTTAACTGCTTTACATAGTTTTGTATCCTCTGCAAATATCGATATTTTACTGTGTAAACCTTCTACCAGATCATTAATGAATATGTTGAAGAGAACAGGTCCCAATACCGACCCCTGCGGTACCCCACTGGTCACAGCGACCCAGTTAGAGACTATACCATTTATAACCACCCTCTGCTTTCTATCACTAAGCCAGTTACTAACCCATTTACACACATTTTCCCCCAGACCAAGCATTCTCATTTTGTGTACCAACCTCTTGTGCGGCACGGTATCAAACGCTTTGGAAAAATCGAGATATACCACGTCCAATGACTCACCGTGGTCCAGCCTATAGCTTACCTCTTCATAAAAACTGATTAGATTGGTTTGACAGGAGCGATTTCTCATAAACCCACGCTGATATGGAGTTAAACAGTTATTCTCATTGAGATAATCCAGAATAACATCCCTCAGAAACCCTTCAAATATTTTACCAACAATAGAGGTTAGACTTACTGGCCTATAATTTCCAGGTTCACTTTTAGAGCCCTTTTTGAATATTGGCACCACATTTGCTATGCGCCAGTCCTGCGGAACAGACCCTGTCGCTATAGAGTCCCTAAAAATAAGAAATAATGGTTTATCTATTACATTACTTAGTTCTCTTAGTACTCGTGGGTGTATGCCATCCGGACCCGGAGATTTATCTATTTTAATCTTATTTAGCCGGTTTCGCACCTCTTCTTGGGTTAGATTGGTGACCCTTAATATAGGGTTTTCATTGTTTCTTGGGATTTCACCTAGCATTTCATTTTCCACCGTGAATACCGTGGAGAAGAAGGTGTTTAATATGTTAGCTTTTTCCTCGTCATCTACAACCATTCTTTCCTCACTATTTTTTAAGGGGCCTACATTTTCAGTTTTTATTCTTTTACTATTGATATAGTTGAAGAACAGTTTGGGATTAGTTTTACTCTCCTTAGCAATGTGCTTCTCTGTTTCCTTTTTGGCAGCTTTAATTAGTTTTTTAGATAAAGTATTTTTCTCCCTATAGTTTTTTAGAGCTTCAATGGTGCCATCCTGCTTTAGTAGTGCAAATGCTTTCTTTTTACTGTTAATTGCCTGTCTTACTTCTTTGTTTAGCCACATTGGGTTTTTCCTATTTCTAGTCCTTTTATTCCCACAAGGTATAAACCGCTTACACTGCCTATTTAGGATGTTCTTAAACATTTCCCATTTATTATCTGTATTCTTATTTCTGAGGATATTGTCCCAGTCTACCAGATTAAGGGCATCTCTAAGCTGGTCAAACTTTGCCTTCCTAAAGTTCAGTGTTTTTGTGACTCCCTGACAAGTCCCCCTAGTGAAAGACAGGTGAAACTGCACAATATTGTGGTCGCTATTTCCTAAATGCCCAACCACCTGCAGATTTGTTATTCTGTCAGGTCTATTCGATAGTATTAGGTCTAAAAGTGCTGCTCCTCTGGTTGGATTCTGCACCAATTGTGAAAGATAATTTTTCTTGGTTATTAGCAGAAACCTGTTGCCTTTATGGGTTTCACAGGTTTCACTTTCCCAGTTAATATCCGGGTAGTTAAAGTCTCCCATAACCAGGACCTCATTATGGGTTGCAGCTTCATCTATCTGCTTTAGAAGTAGACTTTCCATGGTTTCTGTTATATTTGGGGGTTTGTAACAGACCCCAATGAGAATTTTGTTACCATTTTTCCCTCCATGAATTTCGACCCATATGGACTCGACATCCTCATTTCCTTCGCTAATATCCTCCCTTAAAGTGGACTTTAGACAAGACTTTACATAGAGACAAACCCCTCCTCCTCTCCGATTTTTACGATCCTTTCTAAACAGACTGTAACCCTGTAAGTTAACTGCCCAGTCATAGCTTTCATCTAACCATGTCTCGGTTATTCCCACTATGTCAAAGTTACCTGTAGATATTTCTCCTTCTAGTTCTTCCATCTTGTTTGTCAGGCTTCTGGCGTTTGCGAGCATGCAGTTTAGAGGATTTTGTTTTGTTCCAATCTCCTCGCTGTGGATTGTTTTAGAAATGTTCTTACCTCCCTTCTGAGTATGTTTTCCTGGGTCTTCTTTGTTCGAGTCTAATGTTTTTCTTCCCGTCCCCTCTTCTTCTAGTTTAACGCCCTCCTGATGAGTGTAGCGAGTCTTCTGGCGAATGTGTGTTTCCCAGGTTTGTTGAGGTGTAGTCCGTCTCTGGCGAGGAGTCCATCATACCAGTAATTCACACCGTGGTCCAGGAATCCAAATCCTTGTTGTCTGCACCATCGTCTTAGCCAGTTGTTTGCATCAAGGATCCTGTTCCATCTCCTGGTGCCATGCCCGTCTACTGGAAGGATAGAAGAAAAAACTACCTGTGCATCCAGTTCCTTTACTTTCTTCCCCAACTCTTCAAAGTCTTTGCAGATTGTCGGTAGGTCCTTCCTTGCCGTGTCATTGGTGCCAACATGTATCAGAAGAAATGGGTGGACGTCCTTGTAGCTGAAGAGCTTTGGTATCCTATCGGTCACATCCTTGATCATCGCACCTGGAAGGCAGCATACTTCTCTTGCAGTTATGTCCGGTCTGCAGATGGCTGCTTCTGTGCCTCTCAGTAGTGAGTCTCCCACCACCATCACTCTTCGTTGCTTCTTGGCTGTACTTTTTGCTGTCACTTGTTGCTGTGTGCCCTTTTCTTTTTTGCTTGCTGGTATTGCTTCATCCTTAGGTGTGCCATCTTCATCCTCTACAAAGATTTGATATCGGTTCTTTAGTTGTGTGGTTGGTGATTTCTCTACTTCCGGCCACATTGCCAGTCCAGACTGACTAACCTGGCCCTCTGACATCCCGTTCATGGAGGAACCCTGCAATGAAGCCTTACCTGGGAGCCATGCCCTCAATTTCACGCTCCTCTCCGTAGCTGTCTGCCCCATATCTGTCCCTTCTGGGACCACCTCACAGGACAATTGGTTCCAGTGTGCCGGCTGGCCACATTCTGAGGCATTATTACAGCGGGCTTGATTGATCTCCCTACGAAAGGAGATGGACACCTTGCATCTCCATCAGTAGGCATGTTAATGGCTGACATCAACAGGGCTGGACATTAGGTTATCTGGAGGATGGGACACTAGCCGTCCCAAGTAAAACACTTGTGGGAATACTCGAGGTTACCCCCACCTCCAGCACTCGCTTCCTGGCACCCCAGTCCAAATACACCTTGGCGATGGGCAGCGCTGCTTCGACGCCTCCAATCCTAGAGATGGTGATTTCCCGGTTACCAAATTCTGTGGGGACACCAGCTTAGGCCACCCAATGGTCATCTCAGTGCCGCTGTCCCATAATCCCATGGCCTGGCCTATGGTGACAATCAAAAAGTTGTCAAGGGACCCCCCACCACCCACACACAAAACAGTGGACAGTTTCTGGGACGGAGACGGGCACTTCTGATGCTAGGGAAACATGGCTTTGAAGTGTCCTGGCTGTCTGGAAAGGTGACATAGTTGGAGTTCCCCCACCGACATGGAGAGGGAAGTATGGTCAGGTGCCACCTTGGCCTTGGGGTCCGGACAGAAGGCTCCATGTTCGTCTTACTCCCTCTCCAGCTGGCAGGTTTCTTGGCCTCTAGAGTCTGGTTGTTGGAGTCCTTGTCGGCAAGTGTAGCTGTCTCTGTAGTCGCCTCCTTTGGCTTCTGGTCATAGAGATACTGCTGGAGGTCCTGAGGACAGTTCCACACAAACTGCTCAGTCGCGATGAGCTCCTTCAGCTGCTGGACAGTGGTGAGCTCCAGTCCTGTGGTCCATTGGTCAACTGCTCTCAGTAAGGCCCGCATGTGGTCGGCCCAGCTATCTGCAGGACCCCGCTGCAGACTGCGGAGCTTCTACTGCTGGACCAGAGCCTGCTTGATGTCCTCATAGCTCAGGGACGCATTGATCTTCCGGCAGACGGTACTGATGGCAAGATTTTCAAAATCCAGCAAGAAAGTGTTCAAGTCCCCTCCTTGGTCCAGCAGGGGGGAAGTCCTCCGCCCGTAGCTTCAGGACCTGGATCTCGGGGGACTTGCGACTGTCTGGGGTCTGCGGCTGGAGCTATTATATATAGCGCTATATTCTGTACATAAGAGAAAAATGTAAGTGGCATCACATCTTCCAAACTGCCCGGGCCCTGGCAACTCGTAATCCGCCCCTGTACACACCTCAGGTACGCTATAAGGAATGAAGCAACACAATTTCTTTGTCCACAGCTACAGATCTGTGTCTCCATGATGAGCAGCAAGGACCTGCTGCAGTAACCAGAGTCCTATGGGCTGGGGCAAAGGTTCGGCCTGGTCCCCACCTTCATGCTGGCGAGATGTAAGGGTCATTGTAGCATTCTAGATCCTATAAAAATGCAAATTGTCTCTTCAGAGAGGAAGAGGACGAGAACTCTAGTGCCCCCTATAGGAAGTAGCAATCCTAAAAGTCAATGTCGACCCTTTAACGAGCCTTGTTACATGACTACTTCCTATAGGTGGCACTAGAGTCCTAGTGACAAATTGCATTTTTTCCCAGAGGAGCATTGCAGCTTAGGCCGGGGTCACACTACCGTAGAATACGTGCGAGTGCTATGTGAGAAAACATCACAGCACTCGGCCCAGTGTTAATCTATGGGGCAGCTCACATCAGCGTTTATTTTCTCGGGCGTATTCAGTGTGCATGTAAAATCGCATCATGCTGCGACTGTCGCCGAGACTCGCCAATGCAAGCCTATGGCTGTGAGAAAAAAATCGGACCAAGCCGTCAATTCATGTGCTGCATGCAGTAAAATCACACTGACAGGTTAGAATAGATAGAATGGATATATACACATAGAATATATATAAAGATGTCAGTGACACACACACATATATATATATATATATGTATTTATATTACATAGATAGAAAAGATGGTAATTCATGTGCCGGGTAGTGTAAAATCACTGCAAGAGCCAACACGATAGAAGAGATGGATTACATACAGTAAATACACCTAGAATAGATAGATATATAGATGTTTGTGACATATACAATTAGTTCAGTGTGTGTGCAGCTTAGAGGACATGTATTTAATTACTAAAAGATTATTATCCCGCACAATTTTTGCAACCAGCAGAGGGAAAGCCTACGGGTGGGGGCCAATGTTTATACCCTGGAAAAGGGGCAATACCCATGGAGCTTCCCATGCTATTAACATCAGTTCACAGCTGTATAATTAGCCTTTCTTGCTATTAAAATGACGTGGGGTCCCTCTATAATTAATAACCAGCAAAGGCTATGCAGGCCGCTGCAGGCTGATATTAATAGTCTGCTGCAATAGACTCTTATGGTATAACTTCCCACCTCTGCTTGCTGTCAGTCATTTGCTGCTTCACCATCTAGAAGCATAATTTAATGTGTTTGCTAATTCATCGGTATAATTCATTTGGTGCATTGTAGTTAAAACTCACTGTTGCATATCCATGACTGGGATCAGTGTAGATCTTATCTGATGGAAGGAAGGTGTAAAGGTACCGTTACACTAAACACCTTACCAACGATCACGACCAGTGATACGACCTGGCCGTGATCGTTGGTAAGTCACTGTGTGGTCGCTGGGGAGTTGTCACACAGACCGCTCTCTCCAGCGACCAACGATCAGGGGAACGACTTCGGCATCATTGAAACTGTCCTCAACGATGCCGAAGTCCCCGGGTAACCAGGGTAAACATCGGGTTACTAAGTGCAGGGCCCGATATTTACCCTGGTTACCATTGTAAAAGTAAAAAAAAAAAAACACTACATACTCACATTCTGATGTCTGTCACGTCCCCCGCCGGCGTCCACAGGGTTAAAACTGCTTTCGGCAAGAGCGCTGCTAATGCACGTGCTGCTGCCGAGAGTTTCCCTGCACTGACTGTGTCAGCGCCGGCCGTAAAGCAGAGCACAGTGGTGATGTTTGGGGGAAAAAAGTTTTGGGGAAAAAATAATAAATTACTGATAGGGGTTTGTTATAAATCTCCAAAAATAATGGAAGCAACGGAGAATATCCTCGTAAAGCAAATAGATGAAGCTGCGACTCAAGGAGAAGTCATTATTATGGGGGACTTCAACTACCCTGAAATAGATTGGGGAACAGAAACCTGCAGTTCCAGCAAAGGTAATCGGTGTCTGACAACTATGAGAGACAATTACCTTTCACAACTGGTTCAGGACCCAACAAGAAGGGGGGCACTGCTAGACCTAATATTAACCAACAGGCCAGACCGCATAGCAAATATAAGGGTTGGGGGTCACTTGGGAAATAGCGATCACAAAATAATAAGTTTTCATGTATCTTTTAAAAAGATGTGTAGTAGAGGGGTTACAAGGACACTAAACTTCAGGAGGGCAAATTTCCAACGGATGAGAGAGGATCTTGGTGCAATTAACTGGGACGATATCCTGAGACACAAAAATACACAAAGAAAATGGGAGACGTTTATTAGCATCCTGGATAGGACCTGTGCTCAGTATATACCGTATGGGAATAAACATACTAGAAATAGGAGGAAACCAATATGGCTAAATAGAGCTGTAAGGGGCGCGATAAGTGACAAGAAGAAAGCATTTAGAGAATTAAAGGAAGTAGGTAGTGAGGAGGCATTAAATAAATACAGAAAATTAAATAAATTCTGTAAAAAGCAAATCAAGGCAGCAAAGATTGAGACAGAGAGACTCATTGCCAGAGAGAGTAAAAATAATCCCAAAATATTCTTTAACCCCTTTCTGACATCGGACGTACTATCCCGTCCATGTGGGGTGGGCCCCTATGACCATGGATGGGATAGTACGTCCAGCGCGATCGGCGGCGCTCACGGGGGGAGCGCCGCCGATCGCGGCCGGGTGTCAGCTGCCTATCGCAGCTGACATCCGGCACTATGTGCCAGGAGCGGTCACGGACCGCCCCTGGCACATTAACCCCTGGCACACCGCGATCAAAGATGATCGCGATGTGCCGGCGGTGCAGGGAAGCACCGCGCAGGGAGGGGGCTCCCTGCGGGCTTCCCTGAGCCCCCCGCAGCAACGCGATGTGATCGCGTTGCTGCGAGGGTCTTACCTCCCTCCCTCCCTGCTCGAGCCCCGGATCCAAGATGGCCGCGGATCCGGGTCCTGCAGGGAGGGAGGTGGCTTCACAGAGCCTGCTCAGAGCAGGCACTGTGAAGGCTGCAGCGCTGCATGTCAGATCAGTGATCTGACAGAATGCTGTGCAAACTGTCAGATCACTGATCTGTGATGTCCCCCCCTGGGACAAAGTAAAAAAGTAAAAAAAAAAATTTTCAAATGTGTAAAAAAAAATAAAAAAAAAATATTCCAAAATAATGAAAAAAAAAAAATATTATTCCCATAAATACATTTCTTTATCTAAATAATAAAAAAAAAAACAATAAAAGTACACATATTTAGCATCGCCGCGTCCGTAACGGCCCGACCTATAAAACTGGCCCACTAGTTAACCCCTTCAGTAAACACCGTAAGAAAAAAAAAAAAAAAACGAGGCAAAAAACAACGCTTTATTATCATACCGCCGAACAAAAAGTGGAATAACACGCGATCAAAAAGACAGATATAAATAACCATGGTACCGCTGAAAACGTCATCTTGTCCCGCAAAAAACAAGCCGCCATACAGCATCATCAGCAAAAAAATTAAAAAGTTATAGTCCTGAGAATAAAGCGATGCCAAAATAATTATTTTTTCTATAAAAGTTTTTATCGTATAAAAGCGCCAAAACATAAAAAAATGATATAAATGAGGTGTCGCTGTAATCGTACTGACCCGAAGAATAAAATTGCTTTATCAATTTTACCAAATGCGGAACAGTATAAACGCCTCCCCCAAAAGAAATTCATGAATAGCTGGTTTTTGGTCATTCTGCCTCACAAAAATCGGAATAAAAAGCGATCAAAAAATGTCACGTGCCCGAAAATGTTACCAATAAAAACGTCAACTCGTCCCGCAAAAAACAAGACCTCACAAGACTCTGTGGACCAAAATATAGAAAAATTATAGCTCTCAAAATGTGGTAACGCAAAAAATATTTTTTTGCAATAAAAAGCGTCTTTCAGTGTGTGACGGCTGCCAATCATAAAAATCCGCTAAAAAACCCGCTATAAAAGTAAATCAAACCCCCCTTCATCACCCCCTTAGTTAGGGAAAAATTTAAAAAATGTATTTATTTCCATTTTCCCATTAGGGCTAGGGTTAGAGTTAGGGCTAGGGTTAGGGCTAGGGTTAGGGCTAGGGTTAGGGCTAGGGTTAGGGCTAGGGTTAGGACTAGGGTTAGGACTAGGGTTAGGACTAGGGTTAGGATTAGGGTTAGGGCTAGGGTTAGGGCTAGGGCTACAGTTTGGGTTGGGGCTAAAGTTACAGTTAGGGTTTAGATTACATTTACGGTTGGGAATAGGGTTGGGATTAGGGTTAGGGGTGTGTCTGGGTTAGAGGTGTGGTTAGGGTTACTGTTGGGATTAGGGTTAGGGATGTGTTTGGATTAGGGTTTCAGTTATAATTGGGGGGTTTCCACTGTTTAGGCACATCAGGGGCTCTCCAAACGCGACATGGCGTCCGATCTCAATTCCAGCCAATTCTGCGTTGAAAAAGTAAAACAGTGCTTCTTCCCTTCCGAGCTCTCCCGTGTGCCCAAACAGGGGTTTACCCTCACATATGGGGTATCAGCGTACTCAGGACAAATAGGACAACAACTTTTGGGGTCCAATTTCTCCTGTTACCCTTGGGAAAATACAAAACTCGGGGCTAAAACATATTTTTTGTGGGAAAAAAAAGATTTTTTATTTTCACGGCTCTGCGTTATAAACTGTAGTGAAACACTTGGGGGTTCAAAGTTCTCACAACACATCTAGATTAGTTTCCTGGGGGGTCTAGTTTCCAATATGGGGTCACTTGTGGGGGGTTTCTACTGTTTAGGTACATTAGGGGTTCTGCAAACTCAATGTGACGTCTGCAGACCATTCCATCTAAGTCTGCATTCCAAATGGCGCTCCTTCCCTTCCGAGCTCTGCCATGCGCTCAAACGGTGGTTTCCCCCAACATACGGGGTATCAGCGTACTCAGGACAAATTGGACAACAACTTTTGGGGTCGAATTTCTCCTGTTACCCTCAGGAAAATACAAAACTGGGGGCTAAAAAAATAATTTTTGTGGGAAAAAAATGTTGTTTTATTTTTACGGCTCTGCATTATAAACTTCTGTGAAGCACTTGGTGGGTCAAAGTGCTCACCACACCTCTAGATAAGTTCCTTAGGGGGTCTACTTTCCAAAATGGTGTCATTTGTGGGGGGTTTCAATGTTTAGGCACATCAGTGGCTCTTCAAACGCAACATGGCTTCCCATCTCAATTCCAGTCAATTTTGCATTGAAAAGTCAAATGGCACTCCTTCGCTTCCGAGCTCTGCCATGCGCCCAAACAGTGGTTTACCCCCACATGTGGGGTATTGGCATACTCAGGACAAATTGTACAACAATGTTTGGGGTCCATTTTCTCCTGTTACCCTTGGTAAAATAAAACAAATTGGAGCTGAATTAAATTTTTTGTGAAAAAAAGTTAAATGTTCATTTTTATTTAAACATTCAAAAAATTCCTGTGAAGCACCAGAAGGGTTAATAAACTTCTTGAATATGGTTTTAAGCACCTTGAGGGGTGTAGTTTTTAGAATGGTGTCACACTTGGGTATTTTCTATCATATAGACCCCTCAAAATGACTTCAAATGAGATGTGGTCCCTAAAATAAAATGGTGTTGTAGAAATGAGAAATTGCTGGTCAACTTTTAACCCTTATAACTCCCTAACAAAAAAAAATGTTGGTTCCAAAATTGTGCTGATGTAAAGTAGACATGTGGGAAATGTTACTTATTAAGTATTTTGTGTGACATATCTCTGTGATTTAATTGCATAAAAATTCAAAGTTGGAAAATTGCGAAATTTTCATAATTTTCGCCAAATTTCCGTTTTTTTCACAAATAAACGCAGGTACTATCAAAGAATTTTTACCACTATAATGAAGTACAATATGTCACGAGAAAACAATGTCAGAATCACCAGGATCCTTTGAAGCGTTCCAGAGTTATAACCTCATAAAGGGACAGTGGTCAGAATTGTAAAAATTGGCCCGGTCATTAACGTGCAAACCACCCTTGGGGGTAAAGGGGTTAACTACATAAATAGTAAGAAACTAAAAAATGATAGTGTTGGCCCCCTTAAAAATAGTCTGGGTGAAATGGTGGATGAGGATGAGGAAAAAGCCAATATGCTAAATGACTTTTTTTCATCAGTATTTACACAAGAAAATCCCATGGCAGACAAAATGTCTAGTGATAAAAATTCCCAATTAAATGTCACCTGCTTAACCCAGCAGGAAGTGCGGCGGCGTCTAAAAATCACTAAAATTGACAAATCTCCGGGCCCGGATGGGATACACCCTCGAGTACTGCAGGAATTAAGTACAGTCATTGATAGACCATTATTTTTAATCTTTAAAGACTCCATAATAACAGGGTCTGTACCACAGGACTGGCGTATAGCAAATGTGGTGCCAATATTCAAAAAGGGGACAAAAACTGAACTCGGAAATTATAGGCCAGTAAGCTTAACCTCTACTGTGGGTAAAATCCTGGAGGGCATTCTAAGGGATGCTATACTGGAGTATCTGAAGAGGAATAACCTCATGACCCAGTATCAGCACAGGTTTACTAGGGACCGGTCATGTCAGACTAATCTGATCAGTTTCTATGAAGAGGTAAGTTCCGGATTGGACCAAGGGAACCCAGTGGATGTAGTGTATATGGACTTTTCAAAAGCTTTTGATACGGTGTCACACAAAAGGTTGATACATAAAATGAGAATAATGGGGATAGGGGAAAATATGTGCAAGTGGGTTGAGAGCTGGCTCAGGGATAGGAAACAAAGGGTGTTTGTTAATGGAGCACACTCGGACTGGGTAGCGGTTAGCAGTGGGGAACCACAGGGGTCAGTATTGGGCCCTCTTCTTTTTAACATATTTATTAATGACCTTGTAGGGGGCATTCAGAGTAGAATTTCAATATTTGCAGATGACACTAAACTCTGCAGGGTAATCAATACGGAGGAGGACAATTTTATATTACAGGATGATTTATGTAAACTAGAAGCTTGGGCTGATAAATGGCAAATGAGCTTTAATGGGGATAAATGTAAGGTCATGCACTTGGGTAGAAGTAATAAGATGTATAATTATGTGCTTAATTCTAAAACTCTGGGCAAAACCGTCAATGAAAAAGATCTGGGTGTATGGGTGGATGACAAACTCATATTCAGGGGCCAGTGTCAGGCAGCTGCTACAAAGGCAAATAAAATAATGGGATGCATTAAAAGAGGCATAGATGCTCATGAGGAGAACATAATTTTACCTCTATACAAGTCACTAGTTCGACCACACTTAGAATACTGTGCACAGTTCTGGTCTCCGGTGTATAAGAAAGACATAGCTGAACTGGAGCGGGTGCAGAGAAGAGCGACCAAGGTTATTAGAGGACTGGGGGGTCTGCAATACCAAGATAGGTTATTACACTTGGGGCTGTTTAGTTTGGAAAAACGAAGACTAAGGGGTGATCTTATGTTAATGTATAAATATATGAGGGGACAGTACAAAGACCTTTCTGATGATCTTTTTAATCATAGACCTGAAACAGGGACAAGGGGGCATCCTCTGCGTTTGGAGGAAAAAAGGTTTAAGCATAATAACAGACGCGGGTTCTTTACTGTAAGAGCAGTGAGACTATGGAACTCTCTGCCGTATGATGTTGTAATGAGTGATTCATTACTTAAATTTAAGAGGGGACTGGATACATTTCTGGGAAAGTATAATGTTACAGGGTATATACACTAGATTCCTTGATAGGGTGTTGATCCAGGGAACTAGTCTGATTGCCGTATGTGGAGTCGGGAAGGAATTTTTTTCCCCAAGGTGGAGCTTACTCTTTGCCACATGGGTTTTTTTTTGCCTTCCTCTGGATCAACATGTTAGGGCATGTTAGGTTAGGCTATGGGTTGAACTAGATGGACTTAAAGTCTTCCTTCAACCTTAATAACTATGTAACTATGATGTCACGGCGAGCAGAGAATGAGCCAGAGATGGAGGTAATCCGGCACCCAGTAATCTGCAGCTGAATGGCAGCAAATATTTCTGTTACATCTCACATCCAGATGACATTCTCATAGATTCTCAGGCCAGACCTTCATCAGACATTTTCACAGATTGTAGGATTCTGTTTTTTTAAATCATCGCTGCTCATCCGGGAGGAGGAAGTGGTCGTTGTACCAGAGCGCGAGCACCAGGAAGCGGTGACCAGGCGGCGCGGCACCAGGTACCTGTGTACTGGGAAATAACACCGTAACATCCCTCAGTTACAGCACGGTTACTACTCATATCAGCTCATCAGGTTACATAATGTCATGCAAGTGATTGATAGATAGATAGATAATAGACAGATAATAGATAAATTATAGTTAGATAATATATAGATAGATAATAGATAGATGATAGATAAATAGAAGATATATAAGATAGATTAGATAATAGATAAATTAGATAATTGATAGATAATAGATGACAGATAATAAATTATAGATATTAGATAGATAATAGATAGATATATATCGATAGATAATAGGATGGATGATGGATGATAAATAGCTAGATGATAGATATTAGATAGATAATAAATAGATAATAGACAATAAATGAATAGATAATAGATCGATGGATAATAGATAATAGACAACAGATAGTGAAGCAGAAATAGGTTATACCAATTCAGGGTGGCATGCCTCCAAGACATATACTAAAGAAGAAAAGTCTTATAAAAAGAGGCAGGACTCAAATAAATTATCTTGTGCAAAAAAATGGACTCTATTAGGTCGATACAATTGGGATTTTTCTTGGTGAAATATTGAAGGATATGACAAAATTCCTATTTAAATTACAGCAGGTACAGCTAAGAAATTAAGCTGTATGGCATCATTTGATGTTATTTCTTTTTATAGATCTATAGAAAACAGACAAATAAAAAAGAGACTTGAATATAAGATAAATAAGATAAATGATCTTTTGATTACACTTCTTGAGACTGTTCTGAGACAATTATTTTTATTTGGAGATTATTACAATTTACAGGCATGTGGTACCGCCATGGGTACTAGCATGGTGCCAGCATGTTTGTCTCACCATTTTGGCCAGGCTTTGAGGTGGTGGAGATGCATAGATGGCATCTTCTTCTTCCTATGGTCTGTTACCTTAGCAGAACTGCAGCTTTTCCATGTGTTCTTAAACCAATTAGCATTAATTCCCCCTTGAGACCAGTGCACAGTTCTTAAATGTTTTGTTCACCCAGAATGATGAGCTACTTCTCACATCACTTCATGATTGTTTGCCTTCACCCCTCTAATACCTATCTAGGTACAGGATTTTAATTTGTTTTTTTCTAAAATGATTTACCGTATATTTTTTTAGCATTTTTTTCACAGATTAATGGCAGTTAACACACAATGTGCCTGAAGAGAAATGATGTTCTATGGGATTTTCATGGTCTTGAACTTTTACTGCAAGACGTTTTTCTACCAATAAGAACATTTAGTGACATATTCTAGGCGTCATGTTCTGTCTACTGAGGTCAGACTTGATAGGATTTGCTGCAGTTTTCTGGCCGTCCATTGTTACCATTTTGAGCAGGATGGTGTAAATGATCAGAAGGGAATGTGACTTCATTCTGAGAAAAACCGCTGTGTGAACACAGCCTAAGACGAATTCGGATCGATGAGAAAAAACTTTTACTGAATTTCTCCATCAGTTATTAACTGATCCTCCATTTTAAAAAACAGATGCAAAACGGAGGCGAGAGTGCACAGAGCGACTACATGCAACTGGTCAACGTCAATGACCCCATCGGGGGGAGGTTCCACCTGAGTCCCACGGACATGCGGCCCAAAAACAAGGTGTCAGACCAAGGAGATATGATGATGACTAAGTGTGAGGGACAGAAAAATAATCAGGCTACGTTCACACATTGCATTTTATTAATGCAAATTTTAGCTGCATTTTACAGTTTCAGCAAAGTGTATGAGATTTCAGAAACCTCACGCACAAAGAAAGCTCCCAGGCTCGAGTTCATAAGAGGGCGCCCTCTGCTGGTTGTCGTCATATGAACTCGAGCCTGGGAGCTTTCTAGGAAAGTTCCTACGATCTAGGGACAACCAGCAGAGGGCGCCTCACCGCAAATGAAGGTAAATATAGGTCATTGACCTACTTTACCTTCATTCTCCGGGGTTTTGCAGCCACGAACAACGTTGCATTAGCAAAGCTCGTGGCTGCAAAATATTTTAACCCCTTCAGATGGATTTACATCGTTGGAAATTACAGCTCTTCGGAAGGTATGTATATTGTTGGTTTATTATTTTGACTTTGTCAGGGATTCAAGCGTCAGGAGGCTAATTTGCATATTCCAGGTGCCTTCTGGGAGAAGCGAAGTCTCCCTAAGCTAGAAGATCGTTGGGTACAGCCGGGACCAGCTGCTTCGAAAGCATCACCAAACCAGGGATTCAAGCGTCAGGAGGCTAATTTGCATATTCCAGGTGCCTTCTGGGAGAAGCGAAGTCTCCCTAAGCTAGAAGATCGTTGGGTACAGCCGGGACCAGCTGCTTCGAAAGCATCACCAAACCAGGGATTCAAGCGTCAGGAGGCTAATTTGCATATTCCAGGTGCCTTCTGGGAGAAGCGAAGTCTCCCTAAGCTAGAAGATCGTTGGGTACAGCCGGGACCAGCTGCTTCGAAAGCATCACCAAACCAGGGATTCAAGCGTCAGGAGGCTAATTTGCATATTCCAGGTGCCTTCTGGGAGAAGCGAAGTCTCCCTAAGCTAGAAGATCGTTGGGTACAGCCGGGACCAGCTGCTTCGAAAGCATCACCAAACCAGGGATTCAAGCGTCAGGAGGCTAATTTGCATATTCCAGGTGCCTTCTGGGAGAAGGAAGTCTCCCTAAGCTAGAAGATCGTTGGGTACAGCCGGGACCAGCTGCTTCGAAAGCATCACCAAACCAGGGATTCAAGCGTCAGGAGGCTAATTTGCATATTCCAGGTGCCTTCTGGGAGAAGCGAAGTCTCCCTAAGCTAGAAGATCGTTGGGTACAGCCGGGACCAGCTGCTTCGAAAGCATCACCAAACCAGGGATTCAAGCGTCAGGAGGCTAATTTGCATATTCCAGGTGCCTTCTGGGAGAAGCGAAGTCTCCCTAAGCTAGAAGATCGTTGGGTACAGCCGGGACCAGCTGCTTCGAAAGCATCACCAAACCAGGGATTCAAGCGTCAGGAGGCTAATTTGCATATTCCAGGTGCCTTCTGGGAGAAGCGAAGTCTCCCTAAGCTAGAAGATCGTTGGGTACAGCCGGGACCAGCTGCTTCGAAAGCATCACCAAACCGCGCGCCGTAAGAATTTTTGCCTGTAGGACATTATTGCAAGAGAGCTTGGCTGAGTAGATTACACAAGAAGGAAAACACACAGCAAGTCAGCAGGATCTAGGAGCAACATGGCAGATGTGACAACCTACATGGTGAGCTGCAGCATGTGCTACATGTTCACAGATCGACCAGAAGAAGAATCCAATTTCACCTGTCAGAAGTGTAGACTAGTGGCCCTTTTAGAAGAAAAGGTGCGGGGTCTGGAAGAAAGAATAGCAACTTTGAAACTCATCAAAGAGAATGAAGACTTTCTAGACAGAACAGAAGCATCTCTACTGGTCACAGAAGGTGCAAAAAGTGTCAGAGAACCTCCAAAAGCAGATGAGTGGAAGCATGTGACCAAAAGAAGCAAGAAGACCATGGAGAAATCACCAACCACACAACTGAAGAACCGATATCAAATCTTTGTAGAGGATGAAGATGGCACACCTAAGAATGAAGCAATACCAGCAAGCAAAAAAGAAAAGGGCACACAGCAACAAGTGACAGCAAAAAGTACAGCCAAGAAGCAACGAAGAGTGGTGGTGGTGGGAGACTCACTACTGAGAGGCACCGAAGCAGCCATCTGCAGACCGGACATAACTGCAAGAGAAGTATGCTGCCTTCCAGGTGCGATGATCAAGGATGTGACCGATAGGATACCAAAGCTCTTCAGCTCCAAGGACGTCCACCCATTTCTTCTGATACATGTTGGCACCAATGACAGGGCAAGGAAGGACCTACCGACAATCTGCAAGGACTTTGAAGAGTTGGGGAAGAAAGTAAAGGAACTGGATGCACAGGTAGTTTTTTCTTCTATCCTTCCAGTAGACGGGCATGGCACCAGGAGATGGAACAGGATCCTTGATGCAAACAACTGGCTAAGACGATGGTGCAGACAACAAGGATTTGGATTCCTGGACCACGGTGTGAATTACTGGTATGATGGACTCCTCGCCAGAGACGGACTACACCTCAACAAACCTGGGAAACACACATTCGCCAGAAGACTCGCTACACTCATCAGGAGGGCGTTAAACTAGAAGAAGAGGGGACGGGAAGAAAAACATTAGACTCGAACAAAGACGACCCAGGAAAACATACTCAGAAGGGAGGTAAGAACATTTCTAAAACAATCCACAGTGAGGAGATTGGAACAAAACAAAATCCTCTAAACTGCATGCTCGCAAACGCCAGAAGCCTGACAAACAAGATGGAAGAACTAGAAGCAGAAATATCTACAGGTAACTTTGACATAGTGGGAATAACCGAGACATGGTTAGATGAAAGCTATGACTGGGCAGTTAACTTACAGGGTTACAGTCTGTTTAGAAAGGATCATAAAAATCGGAGAGGAGGAGGGGTTTGTCTCTATGTAAAGTCTTGTCTAAAATCCACTTTAAGGGAGGATATTAGCGAAGGGAATGAGGATGTCGAGTCCATATGGGTTGAAATTCATGGAGGGAAAAATGGTAACAAAATTCTCATTGGGGTCTGTTACAAACCCCCAAATATAACAGAAAGCATGGAAAGTCTACTTCTAAAGCAGATAGATGAAGCTGCAACCCATAATGAGGTCCTGGTTATGGGGGACTTTAACTACCCGGATATTAACTGGGAAACAGAAACCTGTGAAACCCATAAAGGCAACAGGTTTCTGCTAATAACCAAGAAAAATTATCTTTCACAATTGGTGCAGAATCCAACCAGAGGAGCAGCACTTTTAGACCTAATACTATCTAATAGACCTGACAGAATAACAAATCTGCAGGTGGTTGGGCATTTAGGAAATAGCGACCACAATATTGTGCAGTTTCACCTGTCTTTCACTAGGGGGACTTGTCAGGGAGTCACAAAAACACTGAACTTTAGGAAGGTAAAGTTTGACCAGCTTAGAGATGCCCTTAATCTGGTAGACTGGGACAATATCCTCAGAACTAATAATACAGATAATAAATGGGAAATGTTTAAGAACATCCTAAATAGGCAGTGTAAGCGGTTTATACCTTGTGGGAATAAAAGGACTAGAAATAGGAAAAACCCAATGTGGCTAAACAAAGAAGTAAGACAGGCAATTAACAGTAAAAAGAAAGCATTTGCACTACTAAAGCAGGATGGCACCATTGAAGCTCTAAAAAACTATAGGGAGAAAAATACTTTATCTAAAAAACTAATTAAAGCTGCCAAAAAGGAAACAGAGAAGCACATTGCTAAGGAGAGTAAAACTAATCCCAAACTGTTCTTCAACTATATCAATAGTAAAAGAATAAAAACTGAAAATGTAGGCCCCTTAAAAAATAGTGAGGAAAGAATGGTTGTAGATGACGAGGAAAAAGCTAACATATTAAACACCTTCTTCTCCACGGTATTCACGGTGGAAAATGAAATGCTAGGTGAAATCCCAAGAAACAATGAAAACCCTATATTAAGGGTCACCAATCTAACCCAAGAAGAGGTGCGAAACCGGCTAAATAAGATTAAAATAGATAAATCTCCGGGTCCGGATGGCATACACCCACGAGTACTAAGAGAACTAAGTAATGTAATAGATAAACCATTATTTCTTATTTTTAGTGACTCTATAGCAACAGGGTCTGTTCCGCAGGACTGGCGCATAGCAAATGTGGTGCCAATATTCAAAAAGGGCTCTAAAAGTGAACCTGGAAATTATAGGCCAGTAAGTCTAACCTCTATTGTTGGTAAAATATTTGAAGGGTTTCTGAGGGATGTTATTCTGGATTATCTCAATGAGAATAACTGTTTAACTCCATATCAGCATGGGTTTATGAGAAATCGCTCCTGTCAAACCAATCTAATCAGTTTTTATGAAGAGGTAAGCTATAGACTGGACCAAGGTAAGTCATTGGACGTGGTATATCTCGATTTTTCCAAAGCGTTTGATACCGTGCCGCACAAGAGGTTGGTACACAAAATGAGAATGCTTGGTCTGGGGGAAATTGTGTGTAAATGGGTTAGTAACTGGCTTAGTGATAGAAAGCAGAGGGTGGTTATAAATGGTATAGTCTCTAACTGGGTCGCTGTGACCAGTGGGGACCGCAGGGGTCGGTATTGGGACCTGTTCTCTTCAACATATTCATTAATGATCTGGTAGAAGGTTTACACAGTAAAATATCGATATTTGCAGATGATACAAAACTATGTAAAGCAGTTAATACAAGAGAAGATAGTATTCTGCTACAGATGGATCTGGATAAGTTGGAAACTTGGGCTGAAAGGTGGCAGATGAGGTTTAACAATGATAAATGTAAGGTTATACACATGGGAAGAGGGAATCAATATCACCATTACACACTGAACGGGAAACCACTGGGTAAATCTGACAGGGAGAAGGACTTGGGGATCCTAGTGTCAAGGTAATCACTAGTTAATGATAAACTTACCTGGAGCAGCCAGTGCCAGGCAGCAGCTGCCAAGGCAAACAGGATCATGGCGTGCATTAAAAGAGGTCTGGATACACATGATGAGAGCATTATACTGCCTCTGTACAAATCCCTAGTTAGACCGCACATGGAGTACTGTGTCCAGTTTTGGGCACCGGTGCTCAGGAAGGATATAATGGAACTAGAGAGAGTACAAAGGAGGGCAACAAAATTAATAAAGGGGATGGGAGAACTACAATACCCAGATAGATTAGCGAAATTAGGATTATTTAGTCTAGAAAAAAGACGACTGAGGGGCGATCTAATAACCATGTATAAGTATATAAGGGGACAATACAAATATCTCGCTGAGGATCTGTTTATACCAAGGAAGGTGACGGGCACAAGGGGGCATTCTTTGCGTCTGGAGGAGAGAAGGTTTTTCCACCAACATAGAAGAGGATTCTTTACTGTTAGGGCAGTGAGAATCTGGAATTGCTTGCCTGAGGAGGTGGTGATGGCGAACTCAGTCGAGGGGTTCAAGAGAGGCCTGGATGTCTTCCTGGAGCAGAACAATATTGTATCATACAATTATTAGGTTCTGTAGAAGGACGTAGATCTGGGTATTTATTATGATGGAATATAGGCTGAACTGGATGGACAAATGTCTTTTTTCGGCCTTACTAACTATGTTACTATGTTACTATGTTACTATGTTACAGATCGAGGGTCTTCAGTGAGTGGATTGAGCGTAGAATAAATTACTACAACAACCTTTGTGATTTTTTCATTAAAATAATTTTTAATAATGTGTGTTTTTTTTTTAACCCTTTACTACTATTGGATTATGGATAGGTGTCATAATTGACGCCTCTCCATTATTAATTTGGCTTAATGTCACCTTACAATAGCAAGGTGGCATTAACCCTTCATTACCCCATATCCCACCGCTACACGGGAATGGGAAGAGAGAGGCCAAGTGCCAGAATAGGCGCATCTTCCAGATGTGCCTTTTCTGGGGTGGCTGGGGGCAGATGTTTTTAGCCGGGGGGGGCAATAACCATGGACCCTCTCCAGGCTATTAATATCTGCCCTCAGTCACTGGCTTTACTACTCTGGCGGAGAAAATTGTGCGGATGCCCACGCAAATTTTCTCTGCCATTTAACTCTTTAATTTAGTAGATAGAACGGCCAAATTTTGCATATTCACACTACTGACATTAGTAGTGTGGAATATGCAAAAAAAATGGGGATATGAGATGGTTTACTGTATGTAATCATGTCTCATATCATGTCGGGTTTAGGAAGGAGAAAGCAAAAGCCGGTAATCTGGGGAAAGAAGGTTTAAGCATAATAACAGTATGATGTTGTAATGAGTGATTCATTACTTACATTTAAGAGGGGACTGGATACATTTCTGGAAAAGTATAATGTTACAGGGTATATACACTAGATTCCCTGATAGGGTGTTGATCCAGGGAACTAGTCTGATTGCCGTATGTGGAGTCGGGAAGGATTTTTTTCCCCAATGTGGAGCTTACTCTTTGCCACATGGTTTTTTTTGCCTTCCTCTGGATCAACATGTTAGGGCATGTTAGGTTAGGCTATGGGTTGAACTAGATGGACTTAAAGTCTTCCTTCAACCTTAATAACTATGTATTGTAGATTGTGAGCCCTCGCGGGCAGGGTCCTCATTCCTCCTGTACCAGTTATGACTTGTATTGTTTAAGATTATTGTACTTGTTTTCATTATGTATACCCCTCCTCACATGTAAAGCGCCATGGAATAAATGGCGCTATAACAATAAATAATAATAATAATAATAATAAATGTAGTAACTATGTAATGGGATCAACCTTCAATAATTTTTATTAGATATAATAAATGCAAAAAAGACAGAGCAAAACACACAATTAAGACCATTTAAAAACACACCAAAAGGGTAAAGGAGCCATGAAAAAAATCCCCATTAGACAATAACCAGGACGGGTTACAAAATATCGATCAAGTTTGTAAACATTGTCACACGGCAAGTTGAAAAAGATTATATATATATCAGCACTAATACCAAATTTTTGCTGTCAACTGCCCCATGAGAAAATGAAAAAAACAGCCCGTAAGAGTAACCCACACAAGTGCACACTGTGTTCACCAATAATGCAGCATTTCATGACATGTACACATACAGGTCGAAAAGAATGTAAACAACCCGCACATATTATGATCTAAAAATTCCCCACCAGAAAGAAATGATATAGCAATACTGTGGCGTCCTACCTAGTGAGTCAGCCTATATGTGTACACCAAATCCCCATACAGGGGTCTACACCAGACATCATGAAGCATGAACACAAAATGCAGCCATAAAACAATATACCAGGACGGTCTTACAACATGTGCAAAAGTGGGTTACCCATGCCCTGTTCCAAAGGGGATAACACGCCCCACGCGTATCAATGCTATCGAAGCATCTTCATCAGGGGGAGATGCGCCGGTGAGTTGAGACTCGCTGGTATGTGTATGGCCCCATGATATCCCCCTGCCATTGATGTTCGGACCCCCAGGGGTCTGTGTGGCCCCCTGATATCCCCCTGCAGGTGCTGTGTGGCCCCCTGATATCCCCCTGCAGGTGCTGTGAGGCCTCGCGGGGTGTGTGACCCCCTAATATACCTCTGCCAGAATAATGTTAGGAGTTTGGCCCCCTGATGCCCCCCTGCAGGTGCTTTGGCTCCCCTATATCTGTGTGGCCCTCTGCTATCCCCCTGCCGTTAAAATGATAGGACCCCCGGGTTGTGTGGCCCCCTGCTGGTATAATGCTAGGAACCCCGCGTTGTGTTGCCCCCTGTCGGTATAATGTTAGGACCCCTGGAGTGTGGCCCCTTGCCGATATAATGTTAGGACCCCGCGGTGTGAGGCCCCCTGCCGGTATAATGTTAGGACCCCCGGTGTGTGGCCCCTGCCGGTATAATGTTAGGACGCTCGGAGTGTGTGGCCCCCTGCCGGTATAATGTTAGGACCCCGAGGTGTGTGGCCCCCTGCCGGTATAATGTTAGGACGCTCGGAGTGTGTGGCCCCCTGCCGGTATAATGTTAGGACCCCGCGGTGTGTGGCCCCCTGCCGGTATAATGTTAGGACCCCCGGTGTGTGGCCCCCTGCCGGTATAATGTTAGGACCCCCGGTGTGTGGCCCCTGCCGGTATAATGTTAGGACCCCCGGAGTGTGTCCTCCTGCCGCTATAATGTTAGGACCCCGCGGTGTGTGGCCCCTGCCGCTATAATGTTAGGACCCCGCGGTGTGTGGCCCCCTGCCGCTATAATGTTAGGACCCCGCGGTGTGTGGCCCCTGCCGGTATAATGTTAGGACCCCCGGTGTGTGGCCCCCTGCCGCTATAATGTTAGGACCCCGCGGTGTGTGGCCTCGTGCCGGTATAATGTTAGGACCCCCGCGGTGTGTGGCCCCCTGCCGGTATAATGTTAGGACCTCCGGTGTGTGGCCCCCTGCCGCTATAATGTTAGGACCCCGCGGTGTGTGGCCTCGTGCCGGTATAATGTTAGGACCCCCGCGGTGTGTGGCCCCCTGCCGGTATAATGTTAGGACCCCCGGTGTGTGGCCTCCTGCCGGTATAATGTTAGGACCCCCGGTGTGTGGCCCCCTGCCGGTATAATGTTAGGACCCCCGGTGTGTGGCCCCTGCCGGTGTAATGTTAGGACCCCCGGTGTGTGGCCTCCTGCCGGTATAATGTTAGGACCCCCGGTGTGTGGCCTCCTGCCGGTATAATGTTAGGACCCCCGGTGTGTGGCCTCCTGCCGGTATAATGTTAGGACCCCCGGTGTGGCCCCTGCCGGTATAATGTTAGGACCCCCGGTGTGTGGCCTCCTGCCGGTATAATGTTAGGACCCCCGGTGTGTGGCCTCCTGCCGGTATAATGTTAGGACCCCCGGTGTGGCCCCTGCCGGTATAATGTTAGGACCCCCGGTGTGTGGCCCCTGCCGGTATAATGTTAGGACCCCCGGTGTGTGGCCCCTGCCGGTATAATGTTAGGACCCCCGGTGTGTGGCCCCTGCCGGTATAATGTTAGGACCCCCGGAGTGTGGCCCCTGCCGGTATAATGTTAGGACCCCCGGAGTGTGGCCCCTGCCGGTATAATGTTAGGACCCCCGGTGTGTGGCCTCCTGCCGGTATAATGTTAGGACCCCCGGAGTGTGGCCCCTGCCGGTATAATGTTAGGACCCCCGGTGTGTGGCCTCCTGCCGGTATAATGTTAGGACCCCCGGTGTGTGGCCTCCTGCCGGTATAATGTTAGGACCCCCGGTGTGTGGCCTCCTGCCGGTATAATGTTAGGACCCCCGGTGTGGCCCCTGCCGGTATAATGTTAGGACCCCCGGTGTGTGGCCTCCTGCCGGTATAATGTTAGGACCCCCGGTGTGTGGCCTCCTGCCGGTGTAATGTTAGGACCCCCGGTGTGGCCCCTGCCGGTATAATGTTAGGACCCCCGGTGTGTGGCCTCCTGCCGGTATAATGTTAGGACCCCCGGTGTGTGGCCTCCTGCCGGTATAATGTTAGGACCCCCGGTGTGTGGCCTCCTGCCGGTATAATGTTAGGACTCCCGGAGTGTGGCCTCCTGCCGGTATAATGTTAGGACCCCCGGTGTGTGGCCTCCTGCCGGTATAATGTTAGGACCCCCGGTGTGGCCCCTGCCGGTATAATGTTAGGACCCCCGGTGTGTGGCCCCTGCCGGTATAATGTTAGGACCCCCGGTGTGTGGCCCCTGCCGGTATAATGTTAGGACCCCCGGTGTGTGGCCCCTGCCGGTATAATGTTAGGACCCCCGGAGTGTGGCCCCTGCCGGTATAATGTTAGGACCCCCGGAGTGTGGCCCCTGCCGGTATAATGTTAGGACCCCCGGAGTGTGGCCCCTGCCGGTATAATGTTAGGACCCCCGGAGTGTGGCCCCTGCCGGTATAATGTTAGGACCCCCGGTGTGTGGCCCCCTGCCGGTATAATGTTAGGACCCCCGGTGTGTGGCCCCTGCCGGTATAATGTTAGGACCCCCGGAGTGTGGCCCCTGCCGGTATAATGTTAGGACCCCCGGTGTGTGGCCCCCTGCCGGTATAATGTTAGGACCCCCGGTGTGTGGCCCCTGCCGGTATAATGTTAGGACCCCTGGAGTGTGGCCTCCTGCCGGTATAATGTTAGGACCCCTGGAGTGTGGCCTCCTGCCGGTATAATGTTAGGACCCCCGGTGTGTGGCCCCCTGCCGGTATAATGTTAGGACCCCCGGTGTGTGGCCCCTGCCGGTATAATGTTAGGACCCCCGGTGTGTGGCCTCCTGCCGGTATAATGTTAGGACCCCCGGAGTGTGGCCCCTGCCGGTATAATGTTAGGACCCCCGGAGTGTGGCCCCTGCCGGTATAATGTTAGGACCCCCGGTGTGTGGCCCCTGCCGGTATAATGTTAGGACCCCCGGTGTGTGGCCCCTGCCGGTATAATGTTAGGACCCCCGGTGTGTGGCCTCCTGCCGGTATAATGTTAGGACCCCCGGTGTGTGGCCTCCTGCCGGTATAATGTTAGGACTCCCGGAGTGTGGCCTCCTGCCGGTATAATGTTAGGACCCCTGGAGTGTGGCCTCCTGCCGGTATAATGTTAGGACCCCTGGAGTGTGGCCTCCTGCCGGTATAATGTTAGGACCCCTGGAGTGTGGCCTCCTGCCGGTATAATGTTAGGACCCCCGGTGTGTGGCCCCCTGCCGGTATAATGTTAGGACCCCCGGTGTGTGGCCCCTGCCGGTATAATGTTAGGACCCCCGGTGTGTGGCCTCCTGCCGGTATAATGTTAGGACCCCCGGAGTGTGGCCCCTGCCGGTATAATGTTAGGACCCCCGGTGTGTGGCCCCTGCCGGTATAATGTTAGGACCCCCGGTGTGTGGCCCCTGCCGGTATAATGTTAGGACCCCCGGTGTGTGGCCCCTGCCGGTATAACGTTAGGACCCCGGTGTGGCCCCTGCCGGTATAATGTTAGGACCCCCGGTGTGTGGCCCCTGCCGGTATAATGTTAGGACCCCCGGAGTGTGGCCCCTGCCGGTATAATGTTAGGACCCCCGGTGTGTGGCCCCTGCCGGTATAATGTTAGGACCCCCGGTGTGTGGCCCCTGCCGGTATAATGTTAGGACCCCCGGAGTGTGGCCCCTGCCGGTATAATGTTAGGACCCCCGGTGTGTGGCCCCTGCCGGTATAACGTTAGGACCCCGGAGTGTGGCCCCTGCCGGTATAATGTTAGGACCCCCGGTGTGTGGCCCCTGCCGGTATAACGTTAGGACCCCGGTGTGGCCCCTCAGCCGCTCCCACCGTTTCTTCCTCCTCCTGTCAGACATCAGCTGATAACAGAGCGGAAGTCCCGGACACAATGTATCACTTCTCGGGTCATGTGACGTGCGGGGCGGGGCAAGGCGGGGCGGGGCAAGGCGGGGCGGGGCTCAGCTAGTGACGTGTGGCCCCGCCCCCGGCGGTGGCTCCGGTCGCGGCGGGATGGAGGAGGCTGTGGAGCGCGGAGCCGCAGGGGGGAGAGCGGCCTGGAAGCTGCACATCATCCGGCAGCTGCGGCACCGGGACCGCTCCCAGCACGGCGCCTTCCTGGAGCTCATCCAGTCCTGTGAGTACCGGCGGCGGACTACAAATCCCAGCAGGCTCCAATCAGTCCAGCGCAAGAGGGGGCTCTGTGCATGCCGGGAGTTGTAGTTCTACAGCTGCTTGTGACGGGTGTCCACAGACAGTAGCAAAGACGAGTGTGTGTGTGTGTGTGTGTGTGTGTGTGTGTGTGTGTGTGTGTGTGTGTGTGTTGCACGGTAGATGCCCGCGGACTCTGCACCGGGGGAGGAAGCTGCACGAGTCCGCTCCATCCACCGGCTGACAACTAGCGCTCTCTGTTATCAGCCATCTACTGCCACAACACCGGACACCGAGGCCGGGAGCGCCGGAGCCCTGATGGGGAATGTCACACCTGAGTGTCCGGAGAGACGCGAGGAGGAGACCCCATCACCTCCGAGAGAACTCCTCCAGTCACCTCCAGAGCTGCACTCCCTACTCTGCTGTAACATCATGTCTTATCCTCCAGTCACCTCCAGAGCTGCGGTTACTATACTGCTGTTACATGGTGTCTTTTCCTCCAGTCACCCCCAGAGCTGCGGTCACTAATCTGCTGTTACATCATGTCTTATCCTCCAGTCACCCCCAGAGCTGCGGTTACTATACTGCTGTTACATGGTGTCTTATCCTCCAGTCACCTCCAGAGCTGCACTCACTACTCTGCTGTTACATCGTGTCTTATCCTCCAGTCACCTCCAGAGCTGCACTCACTACTCTGCTGTTACATCGTGTCTTATCCTCCAGTCACCTCCAGAGCTGCACTCACTACTCTGCTGTTACATCGTGTCTTATCCTCCAGTCACCTCCAGAGCTGCACTCACTACTCTGCTGTTACATCGTCTCTTATCCTCCAGTCACCTCCAGAGCTGCACTCACTACTCTGCTGTTACATCGTCTCTTATCCTCCAGTCACCTCCAGAGCTGCACTCACTATTCTGCTGTTACATCGTCTCTTATGCTCCAGTCACCTCCAGAGCTGCACTCACTACTCTGCTGTTACATCGTCTCTTATCCTCCAGTCACCTCCAGAGCTGCACTCATTAATCTGCTGTTACATGGTGTCTTATCCTCCAGTCACCTCCAGAGCTGCGGTTACTATACTGCTCTTACATGGTGTCTTATCCTCCAGTCACCTCCAGAGCTGCATTCACTACTCTGCTGTTACATCGTGTCTTATCCTCCAGTCACCTCCAGAGCTGCACTCACTACTCTGCTGTTACATCGTCTCTTATCCTCCAGTCACCTCCAGAGCTGCACTCACTACTCTGCTGTTACATCGTGTCTTATCCTCCAGTCACCTCCAGAGCTGCACTCACTATTCTGCTGTTACATCGTGTCTTATCCTCCAGTCACCTCCAGAGCTGCGCTCACTATTCTGTTGTTACGTCGTGTGTTATCCTCCAGTCACCTCCAGGAGCTGCACTCACTATTCTGCTTTTACATCCTGTCTTATCCTCCAGTCACCTCCAGAGCTGCACTCACTATTCTACTGTTACGTCGTGTGTTATCCTCCAGTCACCTCCAGGAGCTGCACTCACTATTCTGCTTTTACATCGTGTCTTATCCTCCAGTCACTTTCAGAGCTGCGCACACTATTCTGCTGTTACATCATGTATTATCTTCTAGTCACCTCCAGAGCTGCGCTTACTATTCTGCTGTTACATTGTGTCTTATCCTCCAGTCACCTCCAGAGCTGCGCTCACTATTCTGCTGCTTTCCTTGATGCTCTTGTGCTCTCTGCTGCCCCCTGCTGTACAGTGCATGTGTTACTCTGTAGTGTGATTGACAGCAGAATTCTGAATGCTGCTCTGGATGTGCCTGTTGTGTATGAGATGAGTGTAGCCGGCGGTTGGACCGGAGATTTCCCCGGCTCCGTGCAGGGCGGGGTGGGCTTCTGCGCCCCCCAGTAGCACAGCTCGTCGCCTCGTCCTGTGTGGGCTCCTGTCTGCGCTTCTCCTGCCCCATTGTGATCCCTGTATTCTGGACGCCCCTCCCCCGCTGCAGTTTTGCTCAGTGTTTGTTTCTGGCCTTGAACTTCTGTCATTTTGGCAGCTGAGTGGGGCGGGGGGTCCGTGGATGATCGCAGCTCCGGAGGTCTCCCCAATCACTCGTTATGGTACATTATGGGGGTATGCCGGAGTCTATGGCTCAGCCCAGGGGTCTCGCCACCATCTTGTGGGTTGTCAGATTGGCAGGTGTGTTGTGTGCGGCCTTCACTCCCCCCAGACCTCTCCTGCCCTCATTCGGGGGTCTCCGCTCCGATATTCTCTGATCTGATGATTTTTTTTCCAGACAATAAACTTCTGGAGAAATCCGTGTTCCTGAAGGATCTGACTGAGAAGATCCAGACTGACCCCATGATATTACCGGCCGGCCGCCATGCTGCAGGGTGAGCGGAGGGTCTGCGGGGACCGAGACAGTGTATCTAATCCTATGTGATACTGTCTGCTGAGCCGTGTATCTAATCCTATGTGATACTGTCTGCTGAGCCGTGTATCTAATCCTGTGTGATACTGTCTGCTGAGCCGTGTATCTAATCCTGTGTGATACTGACTGCTGAGCCGTGTATCTAATCCTCTCCTGTATGATACTGTCTGCTGAGCCGTGTATCTAATCCTATCCTGTGTGATACTGACTGCTGAGCCGTGTATCTAATCCTGTGTGATACTGACTGCTGAGCCGTGTATCTAATCCTATCCTGTATGATACTGTCTGCTGAGCCGTGTATCTAATCCTGTGTGATACTGACTGCTGAGCCGTGTATCTAATCCTATGTGATACTGTCTGCTGAGCCGTGTATCTAATCCTGTGTGATACTGACTGCTGAGCCATGTATCTAATCCTATGTGATACTGTCTGCTGAGCCGTGATCTAATCCTATGTGATACTGACAGCTGAGCCGTGTATCTAATCCTATGTGATACTGACAGCTGAGCCGTGTATCTAATCCTATGTGATACTGACAGCTGAGCCGTGTATCTAATCCTATGTGATACTGTCTGCTGAGCCGTGTATCTAATCCTGTGTGATACTGACTGCTGAGCCGTGTATCTAATCCTATCCTGTATGATACTGTCTGCTGAGCCGTGTATCTAATCCTATCCTGTATGATACTGTCTGCTGAGCCGTGTATCTAATCCTGTGTGATACTGACTGCTGAGCCGTGTATCTAATCCTATCCTATGTGATACTGTCTGCTGAGCCGTGTATCTAATCCTATGTGATACTGACAGCTGAGCCGTGTATCTAATCCTATGTGATACTGTCTGCTGAGCCGTGTATCTAATCCTGTGTGATACTGTCTGCTGAGCCGTGTATCTAATCCTATGTGATACTGACAGCTGAGCCGTGTATCTAATCCTATGTGATACTGTCTGCTGAGCCGTGTATCTAATCCTGTGTGATACTGACTTCTGAGTTGTGTATCTAATCCTATCCTGTGTGATACTGTCTGCTGAGCCGTGTATCTAATCCTGTGTGATACTGTCTGCTGAGCCGTGTATCTAATCCTCTCCTGTGTGATACTGTCTGCTGATCCGTGTATCTAATCCTATGCTGTGTGATACTGTCTGCTGAGCCGTGTATCTAATCCTCTCCTGTGTGATACTGACTGCTGAGCCGTGTATCTAATCTTATTCTGTGTGATACTGACTGCTGAGCCGTGCATCTAATCCTATCCTGTGTGATACTGACTGCTGAGCTGTGTATCTAATCCTATCCTGTGTGATACTGTTTGCTGAGCCCTGTATCTAATCCTATCCTGTGTGATACTGACTGCTGAGCCGTGTATCTAATCCTCTCCTGTGTGATACTGTCTGCTGAGCCGTGTATCTAATCCTATTCTGTGTGATACTGACTGCTGAGCCGTGTATCTAATCCTATTCTGTGTGATACTGACTGAGCCGTGCATCTAATCCTATCCTGTGTGATACTGTTTGCTGAGCCGTGCATCTAATCCTATCCTGTGTGATACTGTTTGCTGAGCCGTGCATCTAATCCTATCCTGTGTGATACTGACTGCTGAGCCGTGTATCTAATCCTATTCTGTGTGATACTGACTGCTGAGCCGTGTATCTAATCCTCTCCTGTGTGATACTGACTGCTGAGCCGTGTATCTAATCCTATTCTGTGTGATACTGACTGCTGAACCGTGTATCTAATCCTATCCTGTGTGATACTGTCTGCTGAGCCGTGTATCTAATCCTATCCTGTGTGATACTGACTGCTGAGCCGTGTATCTAATCCTATTCTGTGTGATACTGACTGCTGAACCGTGTATCTAATCCTATCCTGTGTGATACTGTCTGCTGAGCCGTGTATCTGATCCTCTCCTGTGTGATACTGACTGCTGAGCCGTGTATCTAATCCTCTCCTGTGTGATACTGACTGCTGAGCCGTGTATCTAATCCTATTCTGTGTGATACTGTCTGCTGAGCTGTGTATCTAATCCTATCCTGTGTGATACTGCGGAGCAGTGTATCTAATCCTATCCTGTGTGATACTGTCTGCTGAGCCATGTATCTAATCCTCTCCTGTGTGATACTGTCTGCTGAGCCGTGTATCTAATCCTATCCTGTGTGATACTGCTGAGCCGTGTATCTAATCCTATCCTGTGTGATACTGTCTGCTGAGCCGTGTATCTAATCCTGTGTGATACTGTCTGCTGAGCCGTGTATCTAATCCTCTCCTGTGTGATACTGACTGCTGAGCCGTGTATCTAATCCTATCCTGTGTGATGCTGACTGCTGAGCCGTGTATCTAATCCTCTCCTGTGTGATACTGACTGCTGAGCTGTGTATCTAATCCTCTCCTGTGTGATACTGACTGCTGAGCTGTGTATCTAATCCTATCCTGTGTGATACTGCTGAGCAGTGTATCTAATCCTATCCTGTGTGATACTGCTGAGCAGTGTATCTAATCCTATCCTGTGTGATACTGTCTGCTGAGCCATGTATCTAATCCTCTCCTGTGTGATACTGCTGAGCCGTGTATCTAATCCTATCCTGTGTGATACTGTCTGCTGAGCTGTGTTCTAATCCTCTCCTGTGTGATACTGTCTGCTGAGCTGTGTATCTAATCATCTCCTGTGTGATACTGTCTGCTGAGCCGTGTATCTAATCCTATCCTGTGTGATACTGCTGAGCCGTGTATCTAATCCTATCCTGTGTGATATTGTCTGCTGAGCTGTGTTCTAATCCTCTCCTGTGTGATACTGACTGCTGAGCCGTGTATCTAATCCTCTCCTGTGTGATACTGTCTGCTGAGCTGTGTTCTAATCCTATCCTGTGTGAAACTGTCTGCTGAGCTGTGTATCTAATCCTCTCCTGTGTGATACTGTCTGCTGAGCTGTGTATCTAATCCTCTCCTGTGTGATACTGACTGCTGAGCCGTGTATCTAATCCTATCCTGTGTGATACTGTCTGCTGAGCCGTGTATCTAATCCTATCCTGTGTGATACTGACTGCTGAGCCGTGTATCTAATCCTATCCTGTGTGATGCTGACTGCTGAGCCGTGTATCTAATCCTCTCCTGTGTGATACTGACTGCTGAGCTGTGTATCTAATCCTCTCCTGTGTGATACTGACTGCTGAGCTGTGTATCTAATCCTCTCCTGTGTGATACTGACTGCTGAGCTGTGTATCTAATCCTCTCCTGTGTGATACTGACTGCTGAGCCGTGTATCTAATCCTCTCCTGTGTGATACTGACTGCTGAGCTGTGTATCTAATCCTCTCCTGTGTGATACTGACTGCTGAGCTGTGTATCTAATCCTCTCCTGTGTGATACTGACTGCTGAGCCGTGTATCTAATCCTATCCTGTGTGATACTGTCTGCTGAGCCGTGTATCTAATCCTATCCTGTGTGATACTGACTGCTGAGCCGTGTATCTAATCCTATCCTGTGTGATGCTGACTGCTGAGCTGTGTATCTAATCCTCTCCTGTGTGATACTGACTGCTGAGCCGTGTATCTAATCCTATCCTGTGTGATACTGTCTGCTGAGCCGTGTATCTAATCCTATCCTGTGTAATACTGACTGCTGAGCCGTGTATCTAATCCTCTCCTGTGTGATACTGACTGCTGAGCTGTGTATCTAATCCTCTCCTGTGTGATACTGACTGCTGAGCTGTGTATCTAATCCTCTCCTGTGTGATACTGACTGCTGAGCCGTGTATCTAATCCTATCCTGTGTGATACTGTCTGCTGAGCCGTGTATCTAATCCTATCCTGTGTAATACTGACTGCTGAGCCGTGTATCTAATCCTATCCTGTGTGATGCTGACTGCTGAGCTGTGTATCTAATCCTCTGCTGTGTGATACTGTCTGCTGAGCCGTGTATCTAATCCTCTCCTGTGTGATACTGACTGCTGAGCTGTGTATCTAATCCTCTCCTGTGTGATACTGACTGCTGAGCTGTGTATCTAATCCTATCCTGTGTGATACTGCTGAGCAGTGTATCTAATCCTATCCTGTGTGATACTGCTGAGCAGTGTATCTAATCCTATCCTGTGCGATACTGACTGCTGAGCCGTGTATCTAATCCTCTCCTGTGTGATACTGTCTGCTGAGCCGTGTATCTAATCCTATCCTGTGTGATGCTGACTGCTGAGCCGTGTATCTAATCCTCTCCTGTGTGATACTGTCTGCTGAGCCGTGTATCTAATCCTCTCCTGTGTGATACTGACTGCTGAGCTGTGTATCTAATCCTCTCCTGTGTGATACTGACTGCTGAGCTGTGTATCTAATCCTATCCTGTGTGATACTGCTGAGCAGTGTATCTAATCCTATCCTGTGTGATACTGCTGAGCAGTGTATCTAATCCTATCCTGTGTGATACTGTCTGCTGAGCCGTGTATCTAATCCTATCCTGTGTGATACTGCTGAGCCGTGTATCTAATCCTATCCTGTGTGATACTGTCTGCTGAGCTGTGTATCTAATCCTCTCCTGTGTGATACTGTCTGCTGAGCTGTGTATCTAATCCTCTCCTGTGTGATACTGTCTGCTGAGCTGTGTATCTAATCCTCTCCTGTGTGATACTGTCTGCTGAGCCGTGTATCTAATCCTCTCCTGTGTGATACTGTCTGCTGAGCTGTGTATCTAATCCTCTCCTGTGTGATACTGACTGCTGAGCTGTGTATCTAATCCTCTCCTGTGTGATACTGACTGCTGAGCTGTGTATCTAATCCTATCCTGTGTGATACTGCTGAGCTGTGTATCTAATCCTATCCTGTGTGATACTGCTGAGCAGTGTATCTAATCCTATCCTGTGTGATACTGTCTGCTGAGCCATGTATCTAATCCTCTCCTGTGTGATACTGTCTGCTGAGCCGTGTATCTAATCCTATCCTGTGTGATACTGCTGAGCAGTGTATCTAATCCTATCCTGTGTGATACTGTCTGCTGAGCTGTGTTCTAATCCTCTCCTGTGTGATACTGTCTGCTGAGCTGTGTATCTAATCATCTCCTGTGTGATACTGTCTGCTGAGCTGTGTATCTAATCCTCTCCTGTGTGATACTGTCTGCTGAGCCGTGTATCTAATCCTCTCCTGTGTGATACTGTCTGCTGAGCTGTGTATCTAATCCTATCCTGTGTGATACTGTCTGCTGAGCCATGTATCTAATCCTCTCCTGTGTGATACTGTCTGCTGAGCCGTGTATCTAATCCTATCCTGTGTGATACTGCTGAGCAGTGTATCTAATCCTATCCTGTGTGATACTGTCTGCTGAGCTGTGTTCTAATCCTCTCCTGTGTGATACTGTCTGCTGAGCTGTGTATCTAATCATCTCCTGTGTGATACTGTCTGCTGAGCTGTGTATCTAATCCTCTCCTGTGTGATACTGACTGCTGAGCTGTGTATCTAATCCTCTCCTGTGTGATACTGACTGCTGAGCTGTGTATCTAATCCTATCCTGTGTGATACTGCTGAGCTGTGTATCTAATCCTATCCTGTGTGATACTGTCTGCTGAGCCATGTATCTAATCCTCTCCTGTGTGATACTGTCTGCTGAGCCGTGTATCTAATCCTATCCTGTGTGATACTGCTGAGCCGTGTATCTAATCCTCTCCTGTGTGATACTGTCTGCTGAGCTGTGTTCTAATCCTATCCTGTGTGATACTGTCTGCTGAGCCGTGTATCTAATCCTATCCTGTGTGATACTGTCTGCTGAGCCGTGTATCTAATCCTATCCTGTGTGATACTGACTGCTGAGCCGTGTATCTAATCCTCTCCTGTGTGATACTGACTGCTGAGCTGTGTATCTAATCCTCTCCTGTGTGATACTGACTGCTGAGCTGTGTATCTAATCCTATCCTGTGTGATACTGACTGCTGAGCCGTGTATCTAATCCTATCCTGTGTGATACTGTCTGCTGAGCCGTGTATCTAATCCTCTCCTGTGTGATGCTGACTGCTGAGCCGTGTATCTAATCCTATCCTGTGTGATGCTGACTGCTGAGCTGTGTATCTAATCCTCTCCTGTGTGATACTGACTGCTGAGCTGTGTATCTAATCCTATCCTGTGTGATACTGCTGAGCAGTGTATCTAATCCTATCCTGTGTGATACTGACTGCTGAGCCGTGTATCTAATCCTCTCCTGTGTGATACTGTCTGCTGAGCCGTGTATCTAATCCTATCCTGTGTGATGCTGACTGCTGAGCCGTGTATCTAATCCTCTCCTGTGTGATACTGACTGCTGAGCTGTGTATCTAATCCTCTCCTGTGTGATACTGACTGCTGAGCTGTGTATCTAATCCTATCCTGTGTGATACTGCTGAGCAGTGTATCTAATCCTATCCTGTGTGATACTGCTGAGCAGTGTATCTAATCCTATCCTGTGTGATACTGTCTGCTGAGCTGTGTTCTAATCCTCTCCTGTGTGATACTGTCTGCTGAGCTGTGTATCTAATCCTCTCCTGTGTGATACTGTCTGCTGAGCTGTGTATCTAATCCTCTCCTGTGTGATACTGTCTGCTGAGCTGTGTATCTAATCCTCTCCTGTGTGATACTGTCTGCTGAGCCGTGTATCTAATCCTCTCCTGTGTGATACTGTCTGCTGAGCTGTGTATCTAATCCTATCCTGTGTGATACTGACTGCTGAGCTGTGTATCTAATCCTCTCCTGTGTGATACTGACTGCTGAGCTGTGTATCTAATCCTATCCTGTGTGATACTGCTGAGCTGTGTATCTAATCCTATCCTGTGTGATACTGCTGAGCAGTGTATCTAATCCTATCCTGTGTGATACTGTCTGCTGAGCCATGTATCTAATCCTCTCCTGTGTGATACTGTCTGCTGAGCTGTGTATCTAATCCTATCCTGTGTGATACTGCTGAGCCGTGTATCTAATCCTATCCTGTGTGATACTGTCTGCTGAGCTGTGTATCTAATCCTCTCCTGTGTGATACTGTCTGCTGAGCCGTGTATCTAATCCTCTCCTGTGTGATACTGACTGCTGAGCTGTGTATCTAATCCTCTCCTGTGTGATACTGACTGCTGAGCTGTGTATCTAATCCTATCCTGTGTGATACTGCTGAGCAGTGTATCTAATCCTATCCTGTGTGATACTGTCTGCTGAGCCATGTATCTAATCCTATCCTGTGTGATACTGTCTGCTGAGCTGTGTATCTAATCCTATCCTGTGTGATACTGACTGCTGAGCTGTGTATCTAATCCTCTCCTGTGTGATACTGTCTGCTGAGCCGTGTATCTAATCCTATCCTGTGAGATACTGTCTGCTGAGCTGTGTATCTAATCCTATCCTGTGAGATACTGTCTGCTGAGCCGTGTATCTAATCCTCTCCTGTGTGATACTGTCTGCTGAGCCGTGTATCTAATCCTCTCCTGTGTGATACTGTCTGCTGAGCCGTGTATCTAATCCTCTCTTGTGTGATACTGTCTGCTGAGCCGTGTATCTAATCCTCTCCTGTGTGATACTGTCTGCTGAGCTGTGTATCTAATCCTCTCCTGTGTGATACTGCTGAGCCGTGTATCTAATCCTCTCCTGTGTGATACTGCTGAGCTGTGTATCTAATCCTCTCCTGTGTGATACTGCTGAGCCGTGTATCTAATCCTCTCCTGTGTGATACTGCTGAGCTGTGTATCTAATCCTCTCCTGTGTGATACTGCTGAGCTGTGTATCTAATCCTCTCCTGTGTGATACTGCTGAGCCGTGTATCTAATCCTCTCCTGTGTGATACTGCTGAGCTGTGTATCTCACCCCCTGGTGTTCTGTGTTGGTACTGCAGGGTGCCGGCGGGGTCGCTGTGTACCGCGGGGTCGGAGGCTCCTCCCACTGTACAGATCGCGGAGCTGCGGGCCTATAACGGGGAGGTGAGTGCTGCGGCCTCTGGGACTGAGGCTCCGCCCTCTTGTATATGATGGATATTCTGATACTCTGGTCTCTCCGATACTCCGGCACCGCGGCCCTCCATTACTCTGTGATCGTCTTGTCTTTACAGTTGGCCTTTCAAGCCTGCGAGCTGAAGAAGGAGGCGCAGAGGAGGGACGAGGAGCTGAGGCAGCAGAGGAGCAGGTGCGGCCGTCGCCATGCTTTACACTGCAGCGCTGCTCTATTATTATTAGTATTATTAATATTACAGCACAACCCTGAGCAGAGATTCCTTTGGTCTGAGGGTCCGGCATGTTCCCCCCCCCAGTCTCCTCCGTGCTTTACACTGCTGCTCTTCTCTCTGTTGCCCGTCCCCGGTGTCGGCCTTTCTTAGCTCTTCTCTCTCTGCAGCGTCTCCTTCCTGTCGGCCCTGGCGGAGGATCACGGGCGGCAGTGTCAGCGCCTGGAGAGTGCGGTGGCCCAGATGTTGTGCGCCAACGCTGACGTGAAGGAGGACTATGACCGGCTGCTGGCGCGGCGCCGCCTTGTGGAGGGGCGGCTGCATATCGCGGAGGAGCAGGGGCGGGAGCTCCTAGAGGAACTGACCAAGAAGAAAGCGCTGGAGGCGGAACGGCAGAACAACGTCAACGAGAGGTGCGGAGCGGGCGGGGGACCCCAGTGCACCACCTCCAGTACCGTCCCCCCGCTCCGGGACCCCAGTGCACCACCTCCAGTATCTTCCCCCGCTCCGGGACCCCTGTGCACCACATGTAGTACCGTCCCCCCGCTCCCGGACCCCCGTGCACCACATGCAGTACCGTCCCCCCGCTCCGGGACCCCAGTGCACCACATGCAGTATCGTCCCCCCACTCCGGGACCCCCCTGCACCACATCCAGTACCGGACCCCCACTCCGGGACCCCCGTGCACCACATGCAGTACCGTCCCCCCGCTCCGGGACCCCCGTGCACCACATCCAGTACCGTCCCCCCACTCCGGGACCCCCCTGCACCACATCCAGTACCGGACCCCCACTCCGGGACCCCCGTGCACCACATGCAGTACCGTCCCCCCGCTCCTGGAACCCAGTGCTCCACATCCAGTACCATCCCCCCGCTCCTGGAACCCAGTGCTCCACATCCAGTACCGTCCCCCCGCTCCTGGAACCCAGTGCTCCACATCCAGTACCGTCCCCCCGCTCCGGGACCCCCATGTACCACATCCAGTACCGTCCCCCCGCTCCGGGACCCCAGTGCTCCACATCCAGTACCGTTCCCCCGCTCCCGGACCCCCGTTCACCACATCCAGTATCGTCCCCCCCGCTCCGGGACCCCCGTGCACCACATCCAGTACCGTCCCCCCGCTCCTGGAACCCAGTGCTCCACATCCAGTACCGTCCCCCCGCTCCGGGACCCCCATGTACCACATCCAGTACCGTCCCCCCGCTCCGGGACCCCAGTGCTCCACATCCAGTACCGTTCCCCCGCTCCCGGACCCCCGTGCACCACATCCAGTATCGTCCCCCCCGCTCCGGGACCCCCGTGCACCACATCCAGTACCGTCCCCCCCGCTCCCGGACCCCCGTGCACCACATCCAGTACCGTCCCCCCCGCTCCCGGACCCCCGTGCACCACATCCAGTACCGTCCCCCCCGCTCCGGGACCCCCGTGCACCACATCCAGTACCGTTCCCCCGCTCCCGGAACCCAGTGCTCCACATCCAGTACCGTCCCCCCGCTCCGAGACCCCCGTGCACCACATCCAGTACCGTCCCCCCCGCTCCGGGACCCCCGTGCACCACATCCAGTACCGTTCCCCCGCTCCCGGAACCCAGTGCTCCACATCCAGTACCGTTCCCCCGCTCCCGGACCCCCGTGCACCACATCCAGTATCGTCCCCCCCGCTCCGGGACCCCCGTGCACCACATCCAGTACCGTCCCCCCCCGCTCCCGGACCCCCGTGCACCACATCCAGTACCGTCCCCCCCGCTCCGGGACCCCCGTGCACCACATCCAGTACCGTTCCCCCGCTCCCGGAACCCAGTGCTCCACATCCAGTACCGTCCCCCCCGCTCCGGGACCCCCGTGCACCACATCCAGTACCGTCCCCCCGCTCCCGGACCCCCGTGCACCACATCCAGTACCGTCCCCCCCGCTCCCGGACCCCCGTGCACCACATCCAGTACCGTCCCCCCCGCTCCGGGACCCCCGTGCACCACATCCAGTACCGTTCCCCCGCTCCGGGACCCCCGTGCACCACATCCAGTACCGTCCCCCCGCTCCGGGACCCCAGTGCTCCACATCCAGTACCGTCCCCCCGCTCCGGGACCCCCGTGCACCACATCCAGTACTGTCCCCCCGCTCCTGGAACCCAGTGCTCCACATCCAGTACCGTTCCCCCGCTCCCGGAACCCAGTGCTCCACATCCAGTACCGTCCCCCCCGCTCCGGGACCCCCGTGCACCACATCCAGTACCGTCCCCCCGCTCCCGGACCCCCGTGCACCACATCCAGTACCGTCCCCCCCGCTCCCGGACCCCCGTGCACCACATCCAGTACCGTCCCCCCCGCTCCGGGACCCCCGTGCACCACATCCAGTACCGTCCCCCCCGCTCCGGGACCCCCGTGCACCACATCCAGTACCGTCCCCCCGCTCTGGGACCCCAGTGCTCCACATCCAGTACCGTCCCCCCCGCTCCGGGACCCCCGTGCACCACATCCAGTACTGTCCCCCCGCTCCTGGAACCCAGTGCTCCACATCCAGTACCGTCCCCCCCGCTCCCGGACCCCCGTGCTCTCCACTTATCACATCCTGGTCTTTTTTGCAGGCGGAGGGGGGAGATGTTTTCCCGCATGGTGAGGACCGCGCTCTGCAAGACGCTCAGCGCCGAGGGGTGAGTGCCGCCACCGGCCCCGAATCTTCCCCCGTCCTTCTTCTCCTTTCCTGCTCTTTAACCCTTTCCCGACCTGTGGATGATTGTGGAGCGGCTCAGATTCACCGCCGGCAGCGACGGGGGCCGCTCTGATCTCTGCTGGATAACCACTTAGATGCCATGGTCAGAGCTGTGCAGTGTGAGCGCAGTCCGGCTCTTCGGCGCCTCCATAGGGGTCCGGTCTGTGATTTGTCAGAGAATCGCAGGATCCAGCCCCCGAAGGGCAACAAAAAGAGAGAAATATAAACCTTAGATTCTCGTCTTTGTCCCTTTAAAAAGAATAGAATAGAATGAACGTTGTTTATCTTTTCTGCATTTCAATTCTTTGACCTGATCAGCGCAGAACAAATGAAGGAGAAAGAAGTGAAGTGCGAGGACCCCGGTAATGGACCCGGAGAATGGCGGCCCTCGTACTTGGAGAATGGCACCCCCCCACCCCCCCCCCCCCCCTCTACCCAGAGAATTCCAACCCCCCCCCCCCCCCGTACCTGGAGAATGGCGCCCCCCCTGTACCCGGAGAATGGAACACCCCTTCCCCCCCCCCCCCCCGCCACCACCCCCGTATCTGGAGAATGGCGCACCCCCCACCCTGTACCCGGAGAATGGCGGTCACCACACACAGATCACAAACACCACAAAACCCAACAGCACAATCACAGGGTTTTTTTTTTACAGAACTTAAAGTTTTTTCCTCTTTTTTAGTACATTGCGATGAAACAAAATGTCACTAACAACAAGAAAAGAAAACATAAAAACAAGACCATGTACTCCAGTCACATCCAAAGCTGCATCCATAATGCCTGCCTGGCAGGATCTTAAGGCTGCTAACAGAAACTGGGTGACATCCATCAGAATAGTGACCGCAGCTCTGGAGGTGACTGGAGGATAATACAGGGTCTACAACGGGTCAGGACAGGTTGCGGTGTGCACTGAATGTTTCTGATGGCTTTCCTGGCAGATTAGCGGCCGGCCGCTCCCCGCAGACCTTTCTGGCGGTGTTGACCATCCTCCTATCCATATGGTCGCACTGTTATCCGGCCTCGGTTTTCAGACTCGTCCTACGGTGCAGCTGTAATGCCCGAATATTGGAGATTTACATTACTGCCCGATGGGTTTTCTGTGACCTGTGATTGTAGAATAAACTTCCCCACCCCCTCAATTAATGAAAAGGTCTGACTGACAACCCGGGGACCGTAGTCAGGGGTCATATTGTGGGAGCCCAACCATCAGTGCCGGAGGCCCCAACATCAGATCATTCTGGAAGTTTCTTCTAGTTAATCGTCAAAAATTAATGTCTAATCCTAAAAGAGACAACAAGCTGCTCACCGATCACACGACTGATGGAGTGAGACCGACCGTATATCACAGGCGGATACTTACATCTGTGTCTGGTCCTAGGGATTTCAGTAGCTGGCGAAACACAGATGGGCATGACTCTAAAAGTCTGGAGATGACCGAGGGCCATAAAATGGAGAAACCAGCACCAAAGAAATCCAGGTGAGCAAAGAGCGAAAAAACAAATATAACAACTATAATACTGCCCCTATGTACTAGAATATAACTACTATAATACTGCTCCTATGTGCAAGAATATAACTACTATAATACTGCTCCTATGTACAAGAATATAACTACTATAATACTGCCCCTATGTACAAGAATATAACTACTATAATACTGCTCCTATGTACTAGAATATAACTACTATAATACTGCTCCAATGTACAAGACTATAACTACTATAATACTGCTCCTATGTACAAGAATATAACTACTATAATACTGCCCCTATGTACTAGAATATAACTACTATAATACTGCCCCTATGTACAAGAATATAACTACTATAATACTGCCCCTATGTACAAGAATATAACTACTATAATACTGCCCCTATGTACAAGAATATAACTACTATAATACTGCCCCTATGTACAAGAATATAACTACTATAATACTGCCCCTATGTACAAGAATATAACTACTATAATACTGCCCCTATGTACAAGAATATAACTACTATAATACTGCTCCTATGTACAAGAATATAACTACTATAATACTGCCCCTATGTACTAGAATATAACTACTATAATACTGCCCCTATGTACAAGAATATAACTACTATAATACTGCCCCTATGTACAAGAATATAACTACTATAATACTGCCCCTATGTACAAGAATATAACTACTATAATACTGCTCCTATGTACAAGAATATAACTACTATAATACTGCCCCTATGTACAAGAATATACGTAACTACTATAATACTGCCCCTATGTACTAGAATATAACTACTATAATACTGCCCCTATGTACAAGAATATAACTACTATAATACTGCCCCTATGTACAAGAATATAACTACTATAATACTGCTCCCAGGTACAAGAATATAACTACTATAATACAGCCCCTATGTACAAGAATATAACTACTATAATACTGCCCCTATGTACAAGAATATAACTACTATAATACTGCCCCTATGTACAAGAATATAACTACTATAATACTGCCCCTATGTACAAGAATATAACTACTATAATATTGCCCCTATGTACAAGAATATAACTACTATAATACTGCCCCTATGTACAAGAATATAACTACTATAATACTGCCCCTATGTACAAGAATATAACTACTATAATACTGCTCCTATGTACAAGAATATAACTACTATAATACTGCCCCTATGGACAAGAATATAACTACTATAATACTGCCCCTATGTACAAGAATATAGCTACTATAATACTGCTCCTATCTACAAGAATATAACTACTATAATACTGCTCCTATGTACAAGACTAAAACTACTATAATACTGCTCCTATGTACAAGAATATAACTACTATAATACTGCCCCTATGTACTAGAATATAACTACTATAATACTGCCCCTATGTACAAGAATATAACTACTATAATACTGCCCCTATGTACAAGAATATAGCTACTATAATACTGCTCCTATCTACAAGAATATAACTACTATAATACTGCCCCTATATACAAGAATATAACTACTATAATACTGCTCCTATGTACAAGAATATAACTACTATAATACTGCTCCTATGTACAAGAATATAACCACTATAATACTGCCCCTATGTACTAGAATATAACTACTATAATACTGCTCCTATGTACAAGAATATAACTACTATAATACTGCCCCTATGTACAAGAATATAGCTACTATAATACTGCTCCTATCTACAAGAATATAACTACTATAATACTGCTCCTATCTACAAGAATATAACTACTATAATACTGCCCCTATGTACAAGAATATAGCTACTATAATACTGCTCCTATGTACAAGAATATAACTACTATAATACTGCCCCATGTACAAGAATATAGCTACTATAATACTGCCCCTATGTACAAGAATATAGCTACTATAATACTGCCCCTATGTACAAGAATATAACTACTATAATACTGCTCCTATGTACAAGAATATAGCTACTATAATACTGCTCTATGTACAAGAATATAACTACTATAATACTGCCCCTATGTACAAGAATATAACTACTATAATACTGCCCCTATGTACAAGAATATAGCTACTATAATACTGCTCCTATGTACAAGAATATAACTACTATAATACTGCCCCTATGTACAAGAATATAGCTACTATAATACTGCTCCTATGTACAAGAATATAGCTACTATAATACTGCCCCTATGTACATACAAGAATATAACTACTATAATACTGCTCCTATGTACAAGAATATAACTACTATAATACTGCTCCTATGTACAAGAATATAACTACTATAATACTGCCCCTATGTACAAGAATATAACTACTATAATACTGCTCCTATGTACAAGAATATAACTACTATAATACTGCTCCTATGTACAAGAATAGAACTACTATAATACTGCTCCTATGTACAAGAATATAACTACTATAATACTGCCCCTATGTACAAGAATAGAACTACTATAATACTGCTCCTATGTACAAGAATATAACTACTATAATACTGCCCCTATGTACAAGAATATAGCTACTATAATACTGCTCCTATGTACAAGAATATAACTACTATAATACTGCCCCTATGTACAAGAATATAGCTACTATAATACTGCCCCTATGTACAAGAATATAACTACTATAATACTGCTCCTATGTACAAGAATATAACTACTATAATACTGCCCCTATGTACAAGAATATAACTACTATAATACTGCTCCTATGTACAAGAATATAACTACTATAATACTGCTCCTATATACAAGAATATAACTACTATAATACTGCTCCTATATACAAGAATATAACTACTATAATACTGCCCCTATGTACAAGAATATAACTACTATAATACTGCTCCTATATACAAGAATATAACTACTATAATACTGCCCCTATGTACAAGAATATAACTACTATAATACTGCCCCTATGTACAAGAATATAACTACTATAATACTGCCCCTATGTACAAGAATATAGCTACTATAATACTGCTCTGTGTACAAGAATATAACTAATATAATACTGCCCCTATGTGCAAGAATATAACTACTATAATACTACCCCTATGTGCAAGAATATAACTACTATAATACTGTTCCTATGTATGAGAATATAACTACTATAATACTGCTCCCTATGTACGAGAATATAACTACTATAATACTGCCCCTATGTACGAGAATATAACTACTATAATACTGCCCCTATGTACAAGAATATAACTACTATAATACTGCCCTTATGTACAAGAATATAACTACTATAATACTGCTCCCATGTACAAGAATATAACTACTATAATACTGCCGCTATGTACAAGAATATAACTACTATAATACTGTCCTCTATGTACTAGAATATAACTACTATAATACTGCTCTGTGTACAAGAATATAACTACTATAATACTGCCCCTATGTGCAAGAATATAACTACTATAATACTGTCCTCTATGTACTAGAATATAACTACTATAATACTGTTCCTATGTACGAGAATATAACTACTATAATACTGCTCCCTATGCACGAGAATATAACTACTATAATACTGCCCCTATGTACGAGAAAATAACTACTATAATACTGCCCCTATGTACAAGAATATAACTACTATAATACTGATCCTATGTACAAGAATATAACTACTATAATACTGCCCCTATGTGCAAGAATATAGCTACTATAATACTGCTCCTATCTACAAGAATATAACTACTATAATACTGCTCCTATGTACAAGAATATAACTACTATAATACTGCCCCTATGTACAAGAATATAGCTACTATAATACTGCTCCTATATAATACTGCCCCTATGTACAAGAATATAACTACTATAATACTGCCCCTATGTAATAGAATATAACTACTATAATACTACCCCTATGTACAAGAATATAACTACTATAATACTGCCCCTATGTACAAGAATATAACTACTATAATACTGCCCCTATGTACAAGAATATAACTACTATAATACTGCCCCTATGTACAAGAATATAACTACTATAATACTGCCCCCTATGTACAAGAATATAACTACTATAATACTGCTCCTATGTACAAGAATATAACTACTATAATACTGCCCCCTATGTACAAGAATATAACTACTATAATACTGCTCCTATATACAATAATATAACTTCTATAATACTGCCCCTATGTACAAGAAAATAACTACTATAATACTGCCCCTATGTACAAGAATATAACTACTATAATACTGCTCCTATGTACAAGAATATAACTACTATAATACTGCCCCCTATGTACAAGAATATAACTACTATAATACTGCTCCTATATACAATAATATAACTTCTATAATACTGCCCCTATGTACAAGAATATAACTACTATAATACTGCCCCTATGTACAAGAATATAACTACTATAATACTGCTCCTATGTACAAGAATATAACTACTATAATACTGCCCCTATGTACAAGAATATAGCTACTATAATACTGCTCCTATCTACAAGAATATAACTACTATAATACTGCTCCTATGTACAAGAATATAACTGCTATAATACTGCCCCTATGTACAAGAATATAGCTACTATAATACTGCTCCTATATAATACTGCCCCTATGTACAAGAATATAACTACTATAATACTGCCTCCTATGTACAAGAATATAACTACTATAATACTGCCCCTATGTACAAGAATATAACTACTATAATACTGCCCCTATGTACAAGAATATAACTACTATAATACTGCCCCCTATGTACAAGAATATAACTACTATAATACTGCTCCTATGTACAAGAATATAACTACTATAATACTGCCCCCTATGTACAAGAATATAACTACTATAATACTGCCCCCTATGTACAAGAATATAACTACTATAATACTGCTCCTATATACAATAATATAACTACTATAATACTGCCCCTATGTACAAGAAAATAACTACTATAATACTGCCCCTATGTACAAGAATATAACTACTATAATACTGCCCCTATGTACAAGAATATAACTACTATAATACTGCTCCTATGTACAAGAATATAACTACTATAATACTGCCCCTATCTACAAGAATATAACTACTATAATACTGCTCCTATGTACAAGAATATAACTACTATAATACTGCCCCTATGTACAAGAATATAGCTACTATAATACTGCTCCTATATAATACTGCCCCTATGTACAAGAATATAACTACTATAATACTGCCTCCTATGTACAAGAATATAACTACTATAATACTGCCCCTATGTACAAGAATATAACTACTATAATACTGTCCCTATGTACAAGAATATAACTACTATAATACTGCCCCCTATGTACAAGAATATAACTACTATAATACTGCTCCTATGTACAAGAATATAACTACTATAATACTGCTCCTATGTACAATAATATAACTTCTATAATACTGCTCCTACGTACAAGAATATAACTACTATAATACTGCTCCTATATACAATAATATAACTTCTATAATACTGCTCCTATGTACAAGAATATAACTACTATAATACTGCTCCTGTGTACAAGAATATAACTACTTTAATACTGCCCCTATGTACAAGAATATAACTACTATAATACTGCCCTCTATGTACAAGAATATAACTACTATAATACTGCTCCTATGTACAAGAATATAACTACTATAATACTGCCCCCTATGTACAAGAATATAACTACTATAATACTGCTCCTATATACAATAATATAACTTCTATAATACTGCTCCTACGTACAAGAATATAACTACTATAATACTGCTCCTATATACGATAATATAACTACTATAATACTTCTCCTGTGTACAAGAATATAACTACTTTAATACTGCCCCTATGTACAAGAATATAACTACTATAATACTGCCCCTATGTAATAGAATATAACTACTATAATACTACCCCTATGTACAAGAATATAACTACTATAATACTGTCCTCTATGTACAAGAATATAACTACTATAATACTGCTCCTATGTACAAGAATATAACTACTTTAATACTGCCCCTATGTACAAGAATATAACTACTATAATACTGCCCCCTATGTACAAGAATATAACTACTATAATACTGCTCCTATGTACAAGAATATAACTACTATAATACTGCCCCCTATGTACAAGAATGTAACTACTATAATACTGCTCCTATATACAATAATATAACTTCTATAATACTGCTCCTACGTACAAGAATATAACTACTATAATACTGCTCCTATGTACAAGAATATAACTACTATAATACTTCTCCTGTGTACAAGAATATAACTACTTTAATACTGCCCCTATGTACAAGAATATAACTACTTTAATACTGCCCCTATGTACAAGAATATAACTACTATAATACTGCTCCTATGTACAAGAATATAACTACTATAATACTGCCCCTATGTACAAGAATATAACTACTATAATACTGCTCCTATGTACAAGAATATAACTACTATAATACTACCCCTATGTACAAGAATATAACTACTATAATACTGTCCTCTATGTACAAGAATATAACTACTATAATACTGCTCCTATGTACAAGAATATAACTACTTTAATACTGCCCCTATGTACAAGAATATAACTACTATAATACTGCCCCTATGTAATAGAATATAACTACTATAATACTACCCCTATGTACAAGAATATAACTACTATAATACTGTCCTCTATGTACAAGAATATAACTACTATAATACTGCTCCTATGTACAAGAATATAACTACTTTAATACTGCCCCTATGTACAAGAATATAACTACTATAATACTGCCCCCTATGTACAAGAATATAACTACTATAATACTGCTCCTATGTACAAGAATATAACTACTATAATACTGCCCCCTATGTACAAGAATGTAACTACTATAATACTGCTCCTATATACAATAATATAACTTCTATAATACTGCTCCTACGTACAAGAATATAACTACTATAATACTGCTCCTATGTACAAGAATATAACTACTATAATACTTCTCCTGTGTACAAGAATATAACTACTTTAATACTGCCCCTATGTACAAGAATATAACTACTTTAATACTGCCCCTATGTACAAGAATATAACTACTATAATACTGCTCCTATGTACAAGAATATAACTACTATAATACTACCCCTATGTACAAGAATATAACTACTATAATACTGTCCTCTATGTACAAGAATATAACTACTATAATACTGCTCCTATGTACAAGAATATAACTACTTTAATACTGCCCCTATGTACAAGAATATAACTACTATAATACTGCCCCCTATGTACAAGAATATAACTACTATAATACTGCTCCTATGTACAAGAATATAACTACTATAATACTGCCCCCTATGTACAAGAATATAACTACTATAATACTGCTCCTATATACAATAATATAACTTCTATAATACTGCTCCTACGTACAAGAATATAACTACTATAATACTGCTCCTATGTACAAGAATATAACTACTATAATACTTCTCCTGTGTACAAGAATATAACTACTTTAATACTGCCCCTATGTACAAGAATATAACTACTTTAATACTGCCCCTATGTACAAGAATATAACTACTATAATACTGCCCCTATGTACAAGAATATAACTACTATAATACTGCTCCTATGTACAAGAATATAACTACTATAATACTGCCCCTATGTACAAGAATATAACTACTATAATACTGCCCCTATGTACAAGAATATAACTACTATAATACTGCTCCTATGTACAAGAATATAACTACTATAATACTTCTCCTGTGTACAAGAATATAACTACTTTAATACTGCCCCTATGTACAAGAATATAACTACTATAATACTGCCCCTATGTACAAGAATATAACTACTATAATACTGCTCCTATGTACAAGAATATAACTACTATAATACTGCTCCTATGTACAAGAATATAACTACTTTAATACTGCCCCTATGTACAAGAATATAACTACTTTAATACTGCCCCTATGTACAAGAATATAACTACTATAATACTGCCCCTATGTACAAGAATATAACTACTATAATACTGCTCCTATGTACAAGAATATAACTACTATAATACTGCTCCTATGTACAAGAATATAACTACTATAATACTTCTCCTGTGTACAAGAATATAACTACTTTAATACTGCCCCTATGTACAAGAATATAACTGCTATAATACTGCTCCTATGCACAATAATATAACTTCTATAATACTGCCCCTACGTACAGTACTATAACTGCTATATACTGCTGTATATAGAGGATTCTGTATATTCTCTTCCTCGGTCTCGCTCTGTCTTGCAGGTCGCAGTCTATGATTGCTTTAGGTCCTTCGAGGGTCTTGGAAACATTAAGAAGCTTGTTTGAGTGAGTATAGTATAGTGGTCTATTTGTGCATTTTCTGGGGTCTCCGCAGCGAGTCGTGTAAGATGACTGATCTGTGTGTAGGTTGTTGGTGGTCACAGATATCAGAGATCCTCGTGCTGTGACTTATGGGGGGTCTCACTATATTCGGCATTCTGTAGTTGGAGACATTTTATACATTTTTCTGCAGTGAAATATTCATTCTTTGTAAACATGTCCAGTTGTCTCTGGTGGTCTCTCCCTCTTTTTGGTGGTGGGCTTCTCATTGGTTATAATGCATCTTTTTTCTTAGGCTTCGGAGGCGGCCGGATGATTGTGGTGTGAACAGTGACTGGTACCACCCCTCCTCCGTCTGCGTCTTCTGCAGCCCACCTAATAGAGCGCTCTGCAGCAAGGTGAGACCCCCAGCCGTATACTTATGGAATACTCTATATAGACTCAGGGGGTCACTTACTTCTCATGAAGATGATTTATCTAAATATTAACCATTTACTTCCTGAGTATCACTGCTAGTTTATTCCCTCCTTAAAGGGGTTGTCTTGTGCCAAAACCCCTTTAAGAGTGAGGGTCAGCCAATCAATGATGTTTATCCTGTTGATTTTTTTTTTTTTTATTTCAGGAAGTTCATGAGTCTGAAATTGATGCGGTGAAGTTTAGCCCAAACTCCAGGATTGTGGCCACCGGAGGGGCCGACCGGGTGGTGAAGATCTGGGACATTGTTGGAGGTGAGGATCATGGGAGGAAAGTAAAGCCTGAGGTCTGCCCTGAGGACCAGCAGGAGGGACGGTCAGATACAATGTGTCCAGGCGTTCCTTTAACCCTTTCCTGCAGGACGGTCGGATACAATGTGTCCAGGCGTTCCTTTAACCTTTTCCTGTGGGACGGTCAGATACAATGTGTCCAGGCGTTCCCTTAACCCTTTCCTGCGGGACGGTCAGATACAATGTATCCAGGCGTTCCTTTAACCTTTTCCTGCAGGACGGTCAGATACAATGTGTCCAGGCGTTCCCTTAACCCTTTCCTGCGGGACGGTCAGATACAATGTATCCAGGCGTTCCTTTAACCTTTTCCTGCAGGACGGTCGGATACAATGTGTCCAGGCGTTCCCTTAACCCTTTCCTGCGGGACGGTCAGATACAATGTATCCAGGCGTTCCTTTAACCCTTTCCTGCAGGACGGTCGGATACAATGTATCCAGGCGTTCCTTTAACCCTTTCCTGCGGGATGGTCGGATATAATGTATCCAGGCGTTCCTTTAACCCTTTCCTGTGGGACGGTCAGATACAATGTGTCCAGGTGTTCAGTTAACCCTTTCCTGGTATTAGCTCGGTGTGCTGTGGAGGAGATGTGCTGGGGGGGGGGGGTGGTGGAGGCAGTGCCTCGTCCCAGCTGTCACCTACAGGGTTAACCTAAAGCTTCCCGAGGAAGTGCATCAATAAATGGATGAGCATCCTCCATGGCAGGCCGGGGGTTAATGCTCCTTTTTATTTGTCGTCCTTTAGACATTTTTTTCATTCATTTAATTTTCTCCTTTGTTTCCTCCTAGGACAGCTCCAGTGCCGGCAGGTGTTACACGGAAGTAACGGGGGGATCACCAGCATCGAACTCGACCCCTCGGTGCGTATGTGACGTCATAGAGAGCTGATCAGTGCAGACAATTGCTCTCTGTTATCAGCCGTTCCAAGCTGTAGAACCTGACTGTACTCACCTGCCCTGCGGCAATGGCTGATAACAGGGAGTAATAGATTGTAGTCTCCTGTCTATTGACATATTACTCTCTGTTATCAGCCAGTCCAGGCTGGGCTGAGGGGGTGGCTGCCTGATAGTGACCAGTGTCGGGGTGCTCCCAGTGTCGGGGTGCTCCCAGTGTCGGGGTGCTCCCAGTGTCGGGGTGCTCCCAGTGTCGGGGTGCTCCCAGTGTCGGGGTGCCCCCAGTGTCGGGGTGCCCCCAGTGTCGGGGTGCTCCCGGTGTCGGACGTTCTTGTAGTTCTGCGTTCCTCCTGTAGGTGGCAGTAGAGCCATGCACCTGTCTGACTGTTGCTTCCTCAGTCCCGGCTGCTGTGATGAGTTTCGAGGGTCTTATCGGACCCCTTTTCCTTTCTTTTCAGGGTGCTCAGGTCTTGGCCGCCTCGTATGATGGCTCTGCTCATCTGTGGAATCTGGGCAGTAAATCCAGCGTACGTCCGCTCTGTCGTCCGCTCTGTCGGTCTATGTGCAGTGAGTTGTCTGGTATCACCGTGTTATCCGGGGGGCTGCTACCTTGTAGCCGGGGGTCTGGGGCTGCACCCAGCTATTGCTACATGGCAGTAGGAACATATTTGCTGTGCTGACTTTTTGGTACAATGTATCGGTGCAGGGAACGTGTCTACATAGAGATGTCACAGTCTCTCAGGACTATGATGTGATCTGTGAAGTCTCCATTCCCTGACAGCAAGCAGAGATCCCGGTCGTTGTCTGGAGCCGCTCGTCCTCGTGTACAGGCAGCAGGGGTTCGGGGACGCAGATGATTTTGGGGTCTCTGTTATTGAACCTGACTCCCCTCATCTGCAGGTGAAGATGACCGGTCACACGAGGAAGGTGACGGCCGCCAGGTTCAAGATGTCGACGTCCCGCGCGGTCACCAGCAGCATGGACCGCAGCGTCATGGAGTGGGATCTGCACGCAGCCGCCTGTAGGTGACGCCTTACTGCGGGGGGCTCGGGGGCAGCTGCTGGCGCCCCCCGGGGGACGTGGACCCATAGGGAATATTCTCAGAAGAAACAATGTATTCAGAGCGTCGTGATCCGTGTTCATTCCTTAAAGGGGAAGTCCACCTAATATACCTGTGGGTGGGCTGGACCCTGGTCACTCCTCCCATGCTGGTCTGTGATGTGCACTGTGCGGCTGATATTTAGTTTCCTCTTTACTTTATTGCTTCGCCTGATTCAGAGGACGGGTGAGACGGTGCGGCCGATCGTCCAGTCACTCATCAGACATCACGTGTGAGTGATCTCCGCATCCCCGTAATCACCGTAGTATCGGCCCCTATCACGTTACATACACAGGTGACTTCCGATAATCCGGCACCCAGAGGTATTCCATTATATGCCCATATGCTGACACCTCTGATAATCCGGCACCCAGCGGTATTCCATTATATGCCCATATGCTGACACCTCTGATAATCCGGCACCCAGCGGTATTCCATTATATGCCCATATGCTGACACCTCTGATAATCCGGCACCCAGCGGTATTCCATTATATGCCCATATGCTGACACCTCCGATAATCCGGCACCCAGCGGTATTCCATTATATGCCCATATGCTGACACCTCTGATAATCCGGCACCCAGCGGTATTCCATTATATGCCCATATGCTGACACCTCTGATAATCCGGCACCCAGCGGTATTCCATTATATGCCCATATGCTGACACCTCTGATAATCCGGCACCCAGCGGTATTCCATTATATGCCCATATGCTGACACCTCCGATAATCCGGCACCCAGCGGTATTCCATTATATGCCCATATGCTGACACCTCCGATAATCCGGCACCCAGCGGTATTCCATTATATGCCCATATGCTGACACCTCTGATAATCCGGCACCCAGCGGTATTCCATTATATGCCCATATGCTCACACCTCTGATAATCCGGCACCCAGCGGTATTCCATTATATGCCCATATGCTGACACCTCTGATAATCCGGCACCCAGCGGTATTCCATTATATGCCCATATGCTGACACCTCCGATAATCCGGCACCCAGCGGTATTCCATTATATGCCCATATGCTGACACCTCCGATAATCCGGCACCCAGCGGTATTCCATTATATGCCCATATGCTGACACCTCTGATAATCCGGCACCCAGCGGTATTCCATTATATGCCCATATGCTCACACCTCTGATAATCCGGCACCCAGAGGTATTCCATTATATGCCCATATGCTCACACCTCCGATAATCCGGCACCCAGCGGTATTCCATTATATGCCCATATGCTGACACCTCCGATAATCCGGCACCCTGCGGTATTCCATTATATGCCCATATGCTGACGCCTCTGATAATCCGGCACCCTGCGGTATTCCATTATATGCCCATATGCTGACGCCTCTGATAATCCGGCACCCTGCGGTATTCCATTATATGCCCATATGCTGACGCCTCTGATAATCCGGCACCCAGAGGTATTCCATTATATGCCCATATGCTGACACCTCTGATAATCCGGCACCCTGCGGTATTCCATTATATGCCCATATGCTGACACCTCTGATAATCCGGCACCCTGCGGTATTCCATTATATGCCCATATGCTGACGCCTCTGATAATCCGGCACCCAGCGGTATTCCATTATATGCCCATATGCTGACACCTCTGATAATCCGGCACCCAGCGGTATTCCATTATATGGCCATATGCTCACACCTCCGATAATCCGGCACCCAGCGGTATTCCATTATATGCCCATATGCTGACGCCTCTGATAATCCGGCACCCTGCGGTATTCCATTATATGGCCATATGCTCACACCTCCGATAATCCGGCACCCAGCGGTATTCCATTATATGCCCATATGCTGACACCTCTGATAATCCGGCACCCAGAGGTATTCCATTATATGCCCATATGCTGACACCTCTGATAATCCGGCACCCAGCGGTATTCCATTATATGCCCATATGCTGACACCTCTGATAATCCGGCACCCAGCGGTATTCCATTATATGCCCATATGCTGACACCTCTGATAATCCGGCACCCAGCGGTATTCCATTATATGCCCATATGCTGACACCTCTGATAATCCGGCACCCAGAGGTATTCCATTATATGGCCATATGCTCACACCTCCGATAATCCGGCACCCAGCGGTATTCCATTATATGCCCATATGCTGACACCTCTGATAATCCGGCACCCAGCGGTATTCCATTATATGCCCATATGCTGACACCTCCGATAATCCGGCACCCAGAGGTATTCCATTATATGGCCATATGCTCACACCTCCGATAATCCGGCACCCAGCGGTATTCCATTATATGCCCATATGCTCACACCTCCGATAATCCGGCACCCAGCGGTATTCCATTATATGCCCATATGCTGACACCTCTGATAATCCGGCACCCTGCGGTATTCCATTATATGCCCATATGCTGACACCTCCGATAATCCGGCACCCAGCGGTATTCCATTATATGCCCATATGCTGACACCTCCGATAATCCGGCACCCAGCGGTATTCCATTATATGCCCATATGCTGACACCTCTGATAATCCGGCACCCAGCGGTATTCCATTATATGCCCATATGCTGACCCCTCTGATAATCCGGCACCCAGTAGTCTGGAATCACATGTCTGTATACCAGTAACGTCTGATAATCCAGTAGTTTGGAATTATAAGGCTGTATACTATCTTTATCAATAAATTCAGATAATCTGGCATCCAGTAATCTGGAATCGCATGGCTATGTAGTGTTTATACCGGTAACGTCTGATAATCCGGTAGTTGGAGTTATATACTATGTTCCACTAAATTCTGATAGTCCGGCACCCAGTGGTCTGGAATCCTATTCTATATATGCCGGTAACAGCAGATTATCTGGATTATTAGGTGTTGTTGACGCACATCATGGCGCCCCCCAGTGGCCAGAGTGCCGTCCATCACCATGTACTCCATCCAGTGCCTGTGTTTGTTGCTCGCAGTCACTTGACCCCGTCCGCCATGTTTCCTGGCTGGCGCCAGTGTCACCCTGTTGTGGTTACAGGTATCAGGCGGATCCCGGTGCCCTCGTACTGCAGCGACGTCGTCTGCTCCGACTCCTATATGGTCAGCGGACATCATGACAAGAAGATCCGCTTCTGGGACAGCAGGTAATGAGCCGCCGCTGATCTCTGCTGCCTGACATCCGCTGATCTCTGCTGCCCGACCGCCGCTGATCTCTGCTGCCCGACCGCCGCTGATCTCTGCTGCCCGACCGCCGCTGATCTCTGCTGCTCGACCGCCGCTGATCTCTGCTGCTCTACCTCCTCTGATCTTTGCTGCCCGACTGCTGCTGATCTCTGCTGCTCGACAGCCGCTGATCTCTGCTGCCCAACCTCCTCTGATCTCTGCTGCCCGACCTCTGCTCCTCAGTGTGATGTCAGGTTACAACATCTCCAGTCACAGCCGGAGCTGCCAGCTGTCATTGAGGAATGTTTTATGTCTCCAGGTCTCAGCACTGTATCCGGGAGGTGACGCTGGAGGAGAAGGTGACATCTCTGTTCATGGAGCCGGAGCAGACGCAGCTTCTGAGCTGCTCCCGGGACGATGCGCTCAGCCTGATCGACCTGCGGATGGGAAGTGTTCGCCTGGTGTTCAGGTATCGTCTGTGGACCCCGTGTGTTGTGATTCAGCACAATGCTACTACTGCAGAGTCAGAATTCACCCCTATGTGAGCAGCATCTTTAGTACTTAGCAGAGCACCTCTGGCTGTTATGACCAGCCGTCCCCCTGGCTGTCGTGACCAGCCGCCCCCCTGGCTGTCGTAACTAGCTGCCCCTGTGTCGCACTCAGAATTCTTTTAAGTCGCAAACAATTTAGAATTTTATTTTCAAAACGCCAAAATGAAATGATTCACTGCAGTTGAGACAATAAGTTATTCCAATGGTATAAGGTAACGTTTCGACCCACTGGATCTTTATCAAACCTTACTCATAGTAGAAAGGCAAGGAGAGGAAATATTTCATGAGGTGCTGGAGTCCCATTAGGGGCTACTTGTATGCTGCGGCTGGAGACTGGTGGATACCTGGACGTGGCAGGAGGAGGGCGCTGTCACCGGCTGCCACCAGATCCCGGAGCAGTCCTCGAGTAACCCCTAAAGACCTGCAGGAGATCTGGTGGCGGCTGACGCTGCGGGTTCTGTATACACCGTAAGCCACATACGAAGTGCTGAAAGTCTACACGGTCAAACTCCAAGATGTCGCCTCTCCTGACCCGAAGCACAAGAAACATCAGATCCAATACGCTCAGACCAGTGAAGTACATGGCGGGGGCTCGGCGCTGCCTAGGGTAAAGCACGGCGGGGGCTCGGCGCTGCCTCGGGTAAAGCACGGCGAGGGCTCGGCGCTGCCTAGGGTAAAGCACGGCGGGGGCTCGGCGCTGCCTAGGGTAAAGCACGGCGGGGGCTCGGCGCTGCCTCGGGTAAAGCACGGCGGGGGCTTGGCGCTGCCTCGGGTAAAGCACGGCGGGAGCTTGGCCCTGCCTAGGGTAAAGCACGGTGGGGGCTCGCTGCTGCCTAGGGTAAAGCTCGGCGCTGCCTAGGGTAAAGCACGGCGGGGGCTCGCTGCTGCCTAGGGTAAAGCACGGCGGGGGCTCGGCCCTGCCTAGGGTAAAGCACGGCGGGGGCTCGGCGCTGCCTCGGGTAAAGCACGGCAGGAGCTCGGCCCTGCCTCGGGTAAAGCACGGCGGGGGCTCGCTGCTGCCTAGGGTAAAGCACGGCGGGGGCTCGCTGCTGCCTAGGGTAAAGCACGGCGGGGGCTCGCTGCTGCCTCGGGTAAAGCACGGCGGGGGCTCGCTGCTGCCTCGGGTAAAGCACGGCGGGGGCTCGCTGCTGCCTAGGGTAAAGCACGGCGGGGGCTCGCTGCTGCCTAGGGTAAAGCACGGCGGGGGCTCGGCGCTGCCTCGGGTAAAGCACGGCGGGGGCTCGGCGCTGCCTCGGGTAAAGCACGGCGGGGGCTCGGCGCTGCCTCGGGTAAAGCACGGCGGGGGCTCGGCGCTGCCTCGGGTAAAGCACGGCGGGGGCTCGGCGCTGCCTCGGGTAAAGCACGGCGGGGGCTCGCTGCTGCCTAGGGTAAAGCACGGCGGGGGCTCGGCCCTGCCTAGGGTAAAGCACGGCGGGGGCTCGGCGCTGCCTCGGGTAAAGCACGGCGGGAGCTCGGCCCTGCCTAGGGTAAAGCACGGCGGGGGCTCGGCGCTGCCTCGGGTAAAGCACGGCGGGAGCTCGGCCCTGCCTAGGGTAAAGCACGGTGGGGGCTCGCTGCTGCCTAGGGTAAAGCTCGGCGCTGCCTAGGGTAAAGCACGGCGGGGGCTCGCTGCTGCCTAGGGTAAAGCACGGCGGGGGCTCGGCCCTGCCTAGGGTAAAGCACGGCGGGGGCTCGGCGCTGCCTCGGGTAAAGCACGGCGGGAGCTCGGCCCTGCCTAGGGTAAAGCACGGCGGGGGCTCGCTGCTGCCTAGGGTAAAGCACGGCGGGTGCTCGGCAAAGATAAGGCACTGGAAACCTGCAGCATGTGGATGGGAAGATGAATTGAATTCCGCGTCAGGGAATCCTTGGAGAAAATGTTTCCTGTCTGTAAAGAGGTGAAAATCTTTGTCACGTGAAGAAAGCGGCTGCAGCAAATCCCGGAATATTAGTGATCTGGAGCCATAGCCCATGAGGAGGATGTTCTTCAGGTGTGTGGCCAGGCATCACTAACACTGTCCACAGATCACTGGTGGTGGCGGCATCCCTGTGGTAGATATCCACGCAGTGTAACAGCCGCGCTGCCCATGCAGGGGTCTGGGAAAGTAGAGAATCTTTAATTCTTGGATTCCTCCAGAAGACGCCGTTCTGACCTCCATGGTCTTTGTCAGTCTATAGACCTCACCCGACATTCTCTGTAGATACGGAGGGCTCCGCATCCGTGACAATCGTGTGTTGGCTTCTCCCAGGATCGGGGGGACGTTATAGATGGAGGATCGGGGGGACGTTATAGATGGAGGATCGGGGGGACGTTATAGATGGAGGATCGGGGGGACGTTATAGACGGAGGATCGGGGGGGACGTTATAGACGGAGGATCGGGGGGGACGTTATAGACGGAGGATCGGGGGGACGTTATAGACGGAGGATCGGGGGGGACGTTATAGACGGAGGATCGGGGGGGACGTTATAGACGGAGGATCGGGGGGGACGTTATAGACGGAGGATCGGGGGGGACGTTATAGACGGAGGATCGGGGGGACGTTATAGACGGAGGATCGGGGGGGACGTTATAGACGGAGGATCGGGGAGACATTATAGATGGAGCATCTGGAAGGACGTTATAGACGGAGGATCTGGAAGGACGTTATAGACGGAGGATCGGGGGGGACGTTATAGACGGAGGATCGGGGGGGACGATGTATAGACACTGGCGCACATCAGCGGGACAACATGGCGGCACACGGTCCTCCTGTAGAAATCTCATCCGCTCACTACACAGAATAACACATGATGACGCCCGCCCATCTGCGGCGCAGCACATCGCACCCGCGGGTGATGATCTGATTTACACTTACACAACCAGAATACATTAGTATAATGAGGGAAGAAATCCGCGGATGTGAAGGAAGACGACCTCCATTATCCAAATCACCAGCTGTAGCTCGATGAATCTGATCCAGCGTCCTACGCTCCAGTCACAGCCGGAGCTGCATGCACACTTTTGCTCAGCGAGCCCCCGTAATGCGCTGCACTCTTATCCATCGTCTGGATGGCAGGAACACGACATCCTCCATGATGCTGTGCGGCAGCGCTAATCAGACCAACTACCCGCAGCTACGGACTGTACAATTATCACTAATCCGATGCGCCGAAAAGAGGACGAGGCGATAATAAAAAGAAGAGCTTTATGGTAATGATAAAGTGCAAACCCCGCGCCTCGCCGCCCCACCCCTGAGCTGTGAACGGCCGTCAGAGGTTAGATTATATAAAGGGGAGGGGCAGAGACTTGGCCACACCCTCTGGACTACTCGTAGGGGTCATGAGGACACAGCAGAGCCGGTCATATCAGCCAGAGGGGCAGCAGAGCCGGTCATATGAGCCAGAGGGCTAGCAGAGGCGGTCATATCGGCCAGAGGGCTAGCAGAGGCGGTCATATCGGCCAGAGGGCTAGCAGAGGCGGTCATATCGGCCAGAGGGCTTGCAGAGCCAGTCAGATCGGCCAGAGGGCTAGCAGAGGCGGTCATATCGGCCAGAGGGCTAGCAGAGCCGGTCATATCGGCCAGAGGGGTAGAAGAGCCGGTCATATCGGCCAGAGGGGTAGCAGAGCCGGTCATATCAGCCAGAGGGCTAGCAGAGCCGGTCATATCGGCCAGAGGGGTAGAAGAGCCGGTCATATCAGCCAGAGGGGTAGAAGAGCCGGTCATATCGGCCAGAGGGGCAGCAGAGCCGGTCATATCGGCCAGAGGGGCAGCAGAGCCGGTCATATCGGCCAGAGGGGCAGCAGAGCCGGTCATATCGGCCAGAGGGCTAGCAGAGCCGGTCATATCGGCCAGAGGGGTAGAAGAGCCGGTCATATCGGCCAGAGGGGCAGCAGAGCCGGTCATATCGGCCAGAGGGCTAGCAGAGCCGGTCATATCGGCCAGAGGGGTAGAAGAGCCGGTCATATCGGCCAGAGGGGTAGAAGAGCCGGTCATATCGGCCAGAGGGGTAGCAGAGCCGGTCATATCGGCCAGAGGGGCAGCAGAGCCGGTCATATCGGCCAGAGGGCTAGCAGAGCCGGTCATATCGGCCAGAGGGGCAGCAGAGCCGGTCATATCAGCCAGAGGGCTAGCAGAGCCGGTCATATCGGCCAGAGGGGCAGCAGAGCCGGTCATATCGGCCAGAGGGCTAGCAGAGCCGGTCATATCAGCCAGAGGGCTAGCAGAGCCGGTCATATCAGCCAGAGGGGCAGCAGAGCCGGTCATATCAGCCAGAGGGGCAGCAGAGCCGGTCATATCAGCCAGAGGGGCAGCAGAGCAGGTCATATCAGCCAGAGGTGCTCTACTAAGTGCTAAAGACATTGGTTATGAAGGGCTGAATCCTGTAACTGCCGGAGTCACTAAAAGTGGCATTTTGTGCAAAATTTGGAGCCACCACTTGTTGTGAGTTGTTTAGATATTTACATTCTTTGCTTATTGCACACTGCAGAATGTTCTGGAATGTTACCAATAAACTGAATGTACAATAGAGGATTGTGGGGGATTGTGATTCTATCACACCTGTAATAATACTATAATGGCCTTTCTTCATTGTGCAGAGCTGACGGGTTCAAATGTGGCTGCGACTGGACCAAGGCGATCCTGAGGTGAGCGCAGCGCGGTAATGCAGAAGTCAGCGGATCCTCTGATCCCAGGAACTTGTGACTAAATGTGACGCCCGTCTCCTTCATGAACACCGCCGCTCCTTTATCTCCGCAGCCCAGACGCCAGTTACAGTATGGCCGGCTCCTCCGATGGGACCATCTTCATCTGGAGCACACGGACTGGAGTCCTGGAGCGGAGTCTGACTGGGGAGCACAGGTGAGATCACCACCATCCTCTAGTCACAGCAAGAGCTGCAGTTCTAAATGTACAGATACATAGCGTTATCCTCCAGTCACCTCCAGAGCTGCAGTCACTATACTAGTGCTGTTACATCGTGTCTTATCCTCCAGTCACCTCCAGAGCTGCAGTCACTATTCTGCTGTTACATCATGTCTTATCCTCCAGTCACTTCCAGAGCTGCAGATTCCATGATGTCAAGTTGGAGCAGTATGATCAGGATTGCTCAGCTTCTGGTCAGCCTGAAATGGGTGATAACAGAGAACAGCAGATTTTATTCCATTACACTGTTGTGTGGGGGGTCTGCGGTTGGCTCTGCTTAGATGTGGGTCACGTGATGGTGTGATGGTGTCACGGCCCACCAGCAGCACAGAGTATTTAATAATAATAATCTTTATATAGCGCTAACATATTCCGCAGCGCTTTACAGTTTGCACACATTATCATCACTGTCCCCGATGGGGCTCACTATCTAAATTCCCTATCAGTATGTCTTTGGAATGTGGGAGGAAACCGGAGAACCCAGAGGAAACCCACACAAACACGGAGAGAACATACAAACTCTTTGCTGATGTTTTCCTTGGTGGGATTTGAACCCAGGACCCCAGCGCTGCATGGCTGCAGTACTAACCACTGAGCCACCGTGCTAACCACTGAGCCACCACACCGTGCTAACCACTGAGCCACCGTGCTCCGGCCCATGTCTTCATGTATTTCAGGACCGCCTTCTATCACATTCTAGATAGTGATTTATCCTGTGCTTTCTCCCCGCAGTGTGGCCGTGAACGCCGTGGCCTGGTCTGTGTCCGGGGAATACGTGGTCAGCGTGGACCGTGGGAAGAAGGCCGTCTTGTGGAGTGAATACTGAGGACCTACACGACACCTGGACGCCCTGGATCTTGTTGTCGCCTTTGACGATGGCTTCCTGTTCCTGCTGTATGAATCCTGCTACCAACCAGGCATTGGGCAACCCGACCGGACATCGGGCAACCAGATCGGACATTGGGCAACCGCACCGACCCGCGGATGCCCGGCATTTACTGCTCCCAGGACTGGCCGCCCACCAGACCCTGGACCGGATATCTGCCTTTATAACTGTAACTGATGTAGCAGAGCTGAACGTGTTACATGGGACTGCAGGTTACACACATGATCTGTACCTACGCAAAGATACGTTGGAGCACAGATAATAGACTAGATATTACCTGCAGTCCCATGTAACAGATAACACGTGGTGTCACAATCGGCTCTGTCTCGTTAGGCCAAGTGTTAGGATTTCTCTCCTGTGTCCTCATGACCCCTACGAGTAGTCCAGTGGGTGTGGCTGAGTCTATGCTCCTCCCCTTTCTATAATCTAACCTCTGATAGCCATTCACAGCTCGGGGGTGGGGCGGCGAGGCGGGTTTGCACTTTATCATTACCATAAAGCTCTTCTTTTTATTATTGCCTCGTCCTCTTTTCGGTGTCTCGTGTAGCATCGGATTAGTGATAATTGTACAGTCCGTAGCTGCGGGTAGTTGGTCTGATTAGCGCTGCCGCACAGCATCATGGAGGATGTCGTGTTCCTGCCATCCAGACGATGGATAAGAGTGCAGCGCATTACGGGGGCTCGCTGAGCAAAAGTGTGCATGCAGCTCCGGCTGTGACTGGAGCGTAGGACGCTGGATCAGATTCATCGAGCTACAGCTGGTGATTTGGATAATGGAGGTCGTCTTCCTTCACATCCGCGGATTTCTTCCCTCATTATACTAATGTATTCTGGTTGTGTAAGTGTAAATCAGATTATCACCCGCGGGTGCGATGTGCTGCGCCGCAGATGGGCGGGCGTCATCATGTGTTATTCTGTGTAGTGAGCGGATGAGATTTCTACAGGAGGACAGTGTGCCGCCATGTTGTCCCGCTGACGTGCGCCAGCGGTGATATTCACCTTGATTTCTCTGGGCTGTTTATATTCTTTACCTGCAACGACGGTGGGGGTGAGGGCGCAACTGACAATGGGCCTCATGAAACCCCTCACACCAATGACGTAAAATGAGCTACATGCTCTAAAGTGAAATTGCACAATGGTTACAGTGGTAAAATGAAAGCTGTGCACTGGTTGTTATGGTAAAATGAAAGCTGTGCACTGGTTGCTATGGTAAAATAAAAGATGTGCACTGGTTGCTATGGTAAAATGAAAGCTGTGCGCTGGTTGCTATGGTAAAATGAAAGAAAACTGCACTGGTTATATGGTAAAATAAAAGCTGTGCACTGGTTGCTATGGTAAAATGAAAGCTGTGCACTGGTTGCTATGGTAAACTGTGCACTGGTTGCTATGGTAAAATAAAAGCTGTGCACTGGTTGCTATGGTAAAATGAAAGCTGTGCACTGGTTGCTATGGTAAAATGAAAGCTGTGCACTGATTACAGTGGTAAAATCATTACTATTATTATTATTGTTTATATAGCACCATTAATTCCATGGTGCTGTAAATGAGAAAAGGGGTTACGTACAGAGTTATAGATATCATTTACATTAAGCAAATTTACAATGACAGCCTGATACAGAGGGGAGAGCGGTGCTGCACCTCTGGGGATGGTGAAGCGGCAGCTCGGGTGGTTGGTGAGGCTGCAGCTCTGGTGGTAGTGAGGCGGCAGCGGCTCGGGTGGTTGGTGAAGGGGCAGCTCTGGCGGTGGCGATGGGAGCCAGTGTTGGGATTTGCAGAGGGGTGAAACAGGGGAGTAGCGAGGAGAGAGGTGGATTAGCCGGGCAGCAGAGTTGAGGACAGACTGGAGTGGTGCAAGAGAGTTAGCGGGGAGGCCACAGAGGAGGGTGTTGCAGTAGTCGAGGCGGGAGATGATGAAGGGCGCAAGAGTTTTAGTAGATTGTGGGCTGCGGAAGGAACGAATTCTGGAGATATTTTTGAGATGGAGGTGACAGGAGGTGGCAAGAATTTGGACGTGCGGTTTGAAGGACAGGGCAGAGTGGAGAGTTGCCCCGAGGCAGCGGATTCCAGGTGTGGGAGAGAGCGTGATGCCATTTACCATAATAGACAAGTCAGGTAGCGTGGATACACGAGATGGGAGGAAAGATGATGAGTTCGGTTTTGTCTACATTGTTTTAGGAAGCGAGAGGTGAAGAAGGAGGATATGGCTGACAGACACTAAAATGTAAGCTATGCTCTGGCTGCTATGGTAAAATGAAATCTGTGCTCTGGTTGCTGTGGTAAAATGAAATCTGTGCTCTGGTTGCTGTGGTAAAATGAAAGCTGTGTGCTGGTTGCTGTGGTAAAATGAAAGCTGTGCGCTGTTTGCTGTGGTAAAATGAAAGCTGTGCGCTGGTTGCTATGGTAAAATGAAAGCTGTGCACTGGTTGCTATGGTAAAATGAAAGCTGTGCACTGGTTGCTATGGTAAAATGAAAGCTGTGCGCTGGTTGCTATGGTAAAATGAAAGCTGTGCGCTGGTTGCTGTGGTAAAATGAAAGCTGTGCGCTGTTTGCTGTGTTAAAATGAAAGCTGTGCGCTGGTTGCTATGGTAAAATGAAAGCTGTGCACTGGTTGCTATGGTAAAATGAAAGCAGTGCGCTGGTTGCTATGGTAAAATGAAAGCTGTGCGCTGGTTGCTGTGGTAAAATGAAAGCTGTGCTTTGGTTGCTGTGGTAAAATGAAAGCTGTGTGCTGTTGCTATGGTAAAATGAAAGCTGTGCGCTGGTTGCTGTGGTAAAATCAAAGCTGTGCTCTGGTTGCTGTGGTAAAATGAAAGCTGGGCTCTGGTTCCTATGGTAAAATGAAAGCTGTGCTCTGGTTGCTATGGTAAAATGAAAGCTGGGCTCTGGTTGCTATGGTAAAATCAGTAGTGTAGCTACCGGGGAGGCAGAGGGTGCGGGCGCCCCGGGCCCGGTGCTCTGAGGGGGCCCACCCAGAGCTTTGCTACTGTAACTGTATAGGCGTGCAGCGGGCTGATACAGTTGCATTCTGCGGCAGAGCATTGAGAATTGATCTCCCTTCTCTGCCGCCGGCCGCTATGGGGCCCCTGAGCAGGCGGGGTGGGGGCCGATGCCAGCAGTGGCCCCCCGCCGTCATCGGAAGATCAGCTGTACCTGCATTTAGCCGATACAGCTGATAGCAATGAGGGGAGAAGGAGCGCTGCGCTCCTCCCATCATCCCCCTGTCAGTGCCGGCGTCTGACGTCGCCAACACTGACAGCGGGCGCGATGACGTCAGGAGAACAGCAGGAGCAGCGCAGGAACCAGGGAGAAGAGAGGTGAGTATTGAATTTTTTTTAATGGGTGCTGCTGCCTTATTACAGGGTTTGCCTATGGGGGACTGCCTTACTATAGGGCCTGACTATGGGGGTGCTGCCTTATTACAGAGTCTGCCTATGGGGAGTGCATTATACTATACTAGCTGTACTACCCAGCTTCACTCGGGTTAATAACTGCTTCATTGGCTCTTGAGGAAGCAGCTCTTGTTCTCTTGTCCGCAAGCCTCTTCCCTCTGCTCAGAAAGTTCATTGGCCCTTGAGGAAGCAGCTGCTGTTCTCATGTGTCAGCCTTGTTTCTCGGTCTTAACATTTTTCATTGGCCCGTAATGCCGCTTTTTTTTTGCATCAGCTGACATTCGTGCCATGGAATTCCTTTTCTTATGAGGCATTATTGTGGTAAAAATAGTCTAACTGGCAGTTTCTATATCCTCTCACATAGAGGTAATGTGACTGACATCAGCCTTTCCACCAACACACCCTAACTGACATGCTATTACCTCACACAAGCTATGTTATACTGAGGATGTCCTTTGTTGCCTATATTAACCAATCAGAGCTCAGATTAATTAACTGTAGCAAAATAGAAGCTGAGCTGTGATTGGTTGCTATTGGCAGCCTGATAAATCCCCCGCCAACAGGAAGCCCTCCCCCCTGGCAGTATATATTAGCTCACACATACACATAATAGACAGGTCATGTGACTGACAGCTGCCGTATTTCCTATATGGTACATTTGTTGCTCTTGTAGTTTGTCTGCTTATTAATCAGATTTTTATTTTTGAAGGATACCAGACTTGTGTGTGTTTTAGGGCGCGTTTCGTGTGTCAAGTTGTGTGTTGAGTTGCGTGTGGCGACATGCACGTAGCGACTTTTTGTGTGTCGAGTTGCATGTGACAGGTTAGTGTAGCAAGTTGTGTGCAGCAAGTTTTGCACATGGCGAGTTTTATGTGTGGTGCGTTTTGAGTATGCAAGTTTTGTGTGAGGCAACTTTTGCATGTGTTGCAACTTTTGTGCATGTGGTAATTTTTCCGCATGGCATGTTTTCCATGAGGTGAGTTTTGCACATGTGGCAAGTTTTGCATGTGACGTATTTTGCGCGTGGCGAGTTTTGAGTGGCGACTTTTGTGTTTTGACTTCTATGTGGCGAGGTTGGTGTATGTGTGGTGAAATATGTGCTGAGGATGGTATATGTATTCAAGCACGTGGTAGTGTGTGGTGCATTTTGTGTGTGTGTTCATATCCCCGTGTGTGGTGAGTATCCCATGTCGGGGCCCCACCTTAGCATCTGTACGGTATATACTCTTTGGCGCCATCGCTCTCACTCTTTAAGTCCCCCTTGTTCACATCTGGCAGCTGTCAATTTGCCTCCAACACTTTTCCTTTCACTTTTTTCCCCATTATGTAGATAGGGGCAAAATTGGTGAATTGGAAAGCGCGGGGTTAAAATTTCACCTCACAACATAGCCTATGACGCTCTCGGGGTCCAGACGTGTGACTGTGCAAAATTTTGGACTATTTGGTGCATTATGCTACTGTATATGGAGGCTATCTAGGGGGCCATCATACAGTATGGAGTTTACAGTGTGGGGGTCATTATACATTGTTGGAGCCATCAAACAGTTTGGGGGCTACTAAGGCGTCAGTATACTGTGTGGGTGCATTATACTGTGTATAAGAGAGCATCATGCTGTGTATACAGGAGCTGTACAGGGGGAGACTCGGGACATTATTAAATGTAAAGTGGGCACTTATTGTTATAGGGGAACTCGGGTTACTGTGGCTATCAAAGGGGCACACAGGGCAATATTACTTTCTAGGGGCAAAATATTGGCACTGTTTTCTAGGGCACTTGCACCTGGCATTACTATATTATAGAGAGTTGCTTTAGAATTTAGAGGGCACACAGCAGGTGCAGTAATATGGACACATACGGCAGCAGCGGCTCAGTATTGGGGTATCAGGTGCAGTAATAGGAACACATAGGGCAGCAGCGGCTCAGTATTGGGGTATCAGGTGCAGTAATAGGGACACATACGGCAGCAGCGGCTCAGTATTGGGGTATCAGGGGAAGAAATAGGGACACATGGCAGCAGCGGCTCAGTATTGGGGTATCAGGTGTAGTAATAGGGACACATATGGCAGCAGCGTCTCAGTATTGGGGTATCGGGAAGAAATACGGACACATACGGCAGCAGCGGCTCAGTATTGGGGTATCAGGTGTAGTAATAGGGACACATACGGCAGCAGCGGCTCAGTATTGGGGTATCAGGTGCAGTAATAGGGACACATATGGCAGCAGCGGCTCAGTATTGTGGTATCAGGTGTAGTAATAGGGACATATATGGCAGCAGCGTCTCAGTATTGGGGTATCGGAGGAAGAAATAGGGACACATACGGCAGCAGCGGCTCAGTATTGGGGTATCAGGTGTAGTAATAGGGACACATATGGCAGCAGCGGCTCAGTATTGGGATATCGGGGGCAGTAATAGGGACACATACGGCAGCAGCAGCTCAGTATTGGGGTATCAGGAGCAGTAATAGGGACACATACGGCAGCAGCTCAGTATTGGGGTATCAGGTGCAGTAATAGGGACACATACGGCAGCAGCGGCTCAGTATTGGGGTATCAGGAGCAGTAATAGGGACACATACGGCAGCAGCTCAGTATTGGGGTATCAGGTGCAGTAATAGGGACACATACGGCAGCAGCGGCTCAGTATTGGGGTATCAGGAGCAGTAATAGGGACACATACGGCAGCAGCTCAGTATTGGGGTATCAGGTGCAGTAATAGGGACACATACGGCAGCAGCAGCTCAGTATTGGGGTATCAGGAGCAGTAATAGGGACACATACGGCAGCAGCTCAGTATTGGGGTATCAGGTGCAGTAATAGGGACACATACGGCAGCAGCGGCTCAGTATTGGGGTATCAGGAGCAGTAATAGGGACACATACGGCAGCAGCTCAGTATTGGGGTATCAGGTGCAGTAATAGGGACACATACGGCAGCAGCAGCTCAGTATTGGGGTATCAGGAGCAGTAATAGGGACACATACGGCAGCAGCTCAGTATTGGGGTATCAGGGGCAGTAATAGGGAAACATACGGCAGCGGAGGCTCAGTATTGGGGTATCAGGAGCAGTAATAGGGACACATACGGCAGCAGCTCAGTATTGGGGTATCAGGGGCAGTAATAGGGACACATATGGCAGCAGCGGCTCAGTATTGGGGTATCAGGAGCAGTAATAGGGACACATACGGCAGCAGCTCAGTATTGGGGTATCAGGTGCAGTAATAGGGACACATACGGCAGCAGCTCAGTATTGGGGTATCAGGTGCAGTAATAGGGACACATACGGCAGCAGCGGCTCAGTATTGGGGTATCAGGTGCAGTAATAGGGACACATACGGCAGCAGCGGCTCAGTATTGGGGTATCAGGTGTAGTAATAGGGACACATACGGCAGCAGCGGTTCAGTATTGGGGTATCAGGTTCAGTAATATGGACACATACGGCAGCAGCAGCTCAGTATTGGGGTATCAGGGGCAGTAATAGGGACACATATGGCAGCAGCGGCTCAGTATTGGGGTATCAGGAGCAGTAATAGGGACACATACGGCAGCGGCTCAGTATTGGGGTATCAGGTGCAGTAATAGGGACATATACGGCAGCAGCGGCTCAGTATTGGGGTATCAGGAGCAGTAATAGGGACACATACGGCAGCAGTGGCTCAGTATTGGGGTATCAGGTGCAGTAATAGGGACACATACGGCAGCAGCGGCTCAGTATTGGGGTATCGGGTGCAGTAACAGGGACACATACGGAAGCAGCTGCTCAGTATTGGGGTATCAGGTGCAGTAATAGGGACACATAGGGCAGCAGCGGCTCAGTATTGGAGTATCAGGTGCAGTAATAGGGACACATACGGCAGCAGCGGCTCAGTATTGGGGTATCAGGAGCAGTAATAGGGACACATACGGCAGCAGCGGCTCAGTATTGGGGTATCAGGTGCAGTAATAGGGACACATACGGCAGCAGCGGCTCAGTATTGGGGTATCAGGTGCAGTAATAGGGACACATACGGCAGCAGCGGCTCAGTATTGGGGTATCAGGTGCAGTAATAGGGACACATACAGCAGCAGTGGCTCAGTATTGGGGTATCAGGTGCAGTAATAGGGACACATACGGCAGCAGCGGCTCAGTATTGGGGTATCAGGTGCAGTAATAGGGACACATACGGCAGCAGCGGCTCAGTATTGGGGTATCAGGGGCAGTAATAGGGACACATACGGCAGCAGCGGCTCAGTATTGGGGTATCAGGTGCAGTAATAGGGACACATACGGCAGCAGCGGCTCAGTATTGGGGTATCAGGGGCAGTAATAGGGACACATACGGCAGCAGCGGCTCAGTATTGGGGTATCAGGTGCAGTAATAGGGACACATACGGCAGCAGCGGCTCAGTATTGGGGTATCAGGAGCAGTAATAGGGACACGTACGGCAGCAGCGGCTCAGTATTGGGGTATCAGGGGCAGTAATAGGGACACGTACGGCAGCAGCGGCTCAGTATTGGGGTATCAGGGGCAGTAATAGGGACACATACGGCAGAGGCTCAGTATTGGGGTATCAGGTGCAGTAATAGGGACACATACGGCAGAGGCTCAGTATTGGGGTATTAGGTGCAGTAATAGGGTCACATACGGCAGCAGCGGCTCAGTATTGGGGTGTCAGGGGCAGTAATAAGGACACATACGGCAGCAGCGGCTCAGTATTGGGGTATCAGGGGCAGTAATAGGGACACGTACGGCAGCAGCGGCTCAGTATTGGGGTATCAGGGGCAGTAATAGGGACACGTACGGCAGCAGCGGCTCAGTATTGGGGTATCAGGGGCAGTAATAGGGACACATATGGCAGCAGCGGCTCAGTATTGGGGTATCAGGGGTAGTAATGGGGACACACACGGCAGCAGTGGCTCAGTATTGGGTATCGGGTGCAGTAATAGGGACACATACGGCAGCAGCGGCTCAGTATTGGGGTATCAGGTGCAGTAATAGGGACACATACGGCAGCAGCGGCTCAGTATTGGGGTATCAGGGGCAGTAATAGGGACACATACGGCAGCAGCGGCTCAGTATTGGGGTATCAGGTGCAGTAATAGGGACACATACGGCAGCAGCGGCTCAGTATTGGGGTATCAGGGGTAGTAATGGGGACACACACGGCAGCAGAGGCTCAGTATTGGAGTATCAGTAGGATGAGGAGTTTGTGCAGGTTTGGAATAGATGATGATGATGGGGTTGGAATGTGTCTTTGTTGTAATCTCTGCAGGTGAGTCGTTGCTGGCAGAAGTTGTCATGTCGGTCTGGGCCAGATGGAAAAGACGGGAAAAATAAACGATTCCATCAGAAAGGACGTCAGCGGTAAGACATTATCTTCAGTAACAGCGCGGTCATCTGCTGAGGTTCTCCTCCACTATTAGGGTGCGTCACCCAGTTGTAATCAAGGTTACCTGGTTAGGGGCCCACTCAGAAGTTTCGCCCCCCCTGAACCAAAACCCTAGCTATACTTCTGCGGTAAAATGAAAACTGTGTACTAGTTGCTATGGTAAAATGAAAGCTCTGCTCTGGTTGCTATGGTAAATTGAAAGGTGTGCTCTGGTTATTATGATAAAATGAAGGTGGTTTGAGCTGGTTGCTATGGAAAAAAGCTGTGCGCTGGTTGCTATGGTTAAATAAAATCTGTGTGCTAGTTGCTATGGTAAAATGAAAGCTGTGCTCTGGTTGCTATGGTAAATTGAAAGGTGTGCTCTGGTTGTTGTGGTAAAATGAAAGCTGTGCTGTGGTTATTATGGTAAAATGAAAGCTTCGCCCTGGTTGCTATGTTAAATGAAAACTACGCTGGTTGTTATGGTAAAATGAAAGCTGTGCGCTGGTTGCTGTGATAAAATAAAAGCTGTGCGCTGGTTGTTATGGTTCACATTGCGTTAACAGCAGCCCGTTCAACACATACGTTAACGGGCTGCTGTTAATGCAAGTGCCGACATTCCTTCGCGCTAGCGCAGATAGAGCATCTGCTAGCTCTATCTGCGCTAGCAGTGACGGACCCAGAAACGCTGCATCCCGCGTTTCAGGGTCCGTCACTCAATGACGGCACATCCCTAGCGCACACGCATTGTGGGCGTGTGCTAGTGATGCGTCCGACATAGGAATTAATGGCGGCGTTAACGGACTGCGTTTACAACGCATTATGCAACGGTGTAACGTAGTCCGTCTAACGGACGCCATTAATGCAATGTGAACCCGGCCTAACTGAAACAATGGTAACAAATCGCAGCTTTCAAGACTACTCATGTCTCTTCATCAGGCAAAGATTAAAAGAAATTCTGGAGAATCACTTATTAATACACAACATAGTATAGAAAAAAAACAAACCATGGATGACAGGTGACATGAGGCAGAATTACAATGAGTGATAAACAGTTCCTTAGTTGATGTAAAAAGACATAAATCCATACGACACATTCATTCCTGCACTGAGAGTGTCAAAGATTATCCTCAGTTTGTATTTCCATATTCTTCTGTCTCTCTGAGATTTGAAGTTACCCTTTAATACAAGTAATTTCATGTCCATAATGTTATGATTTGGGAGACAGAAATGTATTGCCACAGGTAGATCCATTCTTTTTTCTCTTATTGTGTGGCGATGAGAGTTCATCCTTGTTCTCAGTTTTTGCCCTGTCTCCCCCACATACAGACCCCCAGTTGGACATTTAGTACAAATAATTAGGTACACCACATTAGAAGTGACGCAGCTTAAAGTTCCTGGGATCTTGTAGTCCTGATGTGAATTGGGGATCTTTATCTTGTCCGTGGTCATTATAAATGGACAGGTTTTACATTTTTTCTGGTTTCAAGGAAATGTACCTGCAGCTGTTGGAGAGGACCGGGAGCTTCTGACAATGATGCTTCTTAGATTTGGGGGCTGCCTAAAACACAGTAGTGGGGGATCTGGAAAAATGGATTGTAATTGGCATCTTTTTGTAGTAAAGGTTGTAATTTCCGTGCAGCTCCCCTCAGCACCTCCAGATTTTGGATTGTAGGTAACCACTAGAGGTACCCGGTTATTTTCTTCTTTAGCTTTGTAATGTAGCAGGTGATTCCTTGATTTTCTATTCGCCACGACAGCACCCACTAGAGAGAGGGGATCCGCCCCTAGGAACAGGAAACCTACAGAGAGATAAAAGGGGCGGCCCCCCCTCGCTCCTCAGTTGGTTTCCTGTTCCTAGATGGAGACCCACAGAGAAGACTCTATGGATAGGAAGAGGAAGACCTGCCTGGACTACCGCCTGTACGACTCTGCTGAGCGGCAGGGGTTCCAGAAGCAGGTAGACAGAGTCGGGGGAATGATCCTGCGGGCTCCCCCCTCATCTGGTGCGGCTGACAGGCAGCCTGAAGTTATCCAACGGTCTCCCTGCTGGGACACCGTTGTGGAGACGCCGACAGTGCGGGTACCTGGTGCGACGTCCTCCGGTGTGCGTCTGGGCAGCGGTGAGACGGTTCCACGATACGAGGCCCTCCTGTCCCTCCAAGGTAAGAGGTGACATGGTGGGATGCAGCAGGCAGCGGCGTCTCCCGGCATACAGGACGCGGGCGCATGCGCAGTAGCGTCGGCGTCCCGGAAATGGAGAGGAACTTCCGGGGCACGGTGTTGGAGGTCATTTCCGGGGGAACCGCCATATTGGATTCCCCCATGTGGTGCCATTACTCTAAACGCCGGATCTGTAAGTTAACAAAAAAAAAAAAAAAAAAAAGTGGAGACAAAGCAAGGGGTGTGTACATTACTACACTATAAAGTGTAGTCAGTTAAGGCAGTCAGTGTGCCATTATGTCGTCCCAAGAGGAGGTCAGGGTGCACCCTATGGAAGAGCGATTAGTCCCTAGTGGTGAAGCCAGGAAAAGGAATAGTGGACACTCTAAAATAAGTGACTCCACTGATAAATCAGGAAGAAAATCCTCCCGTTCCACACCCCAAGCTAAGGCATCTCCGCAGCCGGTATAAATATTACGCTGGGTGAGTGCGTATATAGCTTCACGGAAGCTTATATTGATTCCTTTGCTTATATTATTTCTAGGCAAAGAGGACGGGGAAGAGTAAGCACAAACAATGTGCCATATGTACCGAACCCCTGCCTGACTCCTATCTTAAAAGTCTGTGTCAGGCATGTATAGACAACACCTTACGGCAGGAGGAATCGGTTAAAATGAATGAGATACGTCTCATAATTCGGGAAGAACTCCAGTCGTTGGGAGGTGGTTCTACTTCTTCAGTAAATATGGAGAAACGAAGGAGGAAAACATCCTCTCCTAGAGCTGACACATCAGCGGAGAGTGGGGAGGTCGACTCTGATATTTCTCAGCAATCTAATTCCTCAGAGGAAGAGGACTTCGTCTGTTTTCCAACTGAGGGCATAAACAACCTAGTAAAATCAGTGAGAAATACGATGGGGGTGTCTGAATCAAAAGAACCCCAGACGCCACAAGAAGTTATGTTCGCTGGTCTTTCTCAGAAGAAAGACCACGTATTTCCAATAAATCAGGCCATAAAAGATCTCGTTAAAAAAGAATGGAGTAGAGGTCAAAAGGGGTTGGTCCCAATATCCTGTAAGAGGCGCTACCCCTTTGATGATGAGGATTTGAATACCTGGGCCAAGATACCAAAAGTCGATGTGGCAGTTGCGTCTACATCTCGCCGTTTCTCCTTACCAGTAGAGGATGCAGGTTCCCTATCAGATCCTATGGACCGGAAATCAGACGCACTCCTTAAAAAATCGTGGGAGGCCTGTGTCACGGCATTCAAGCCGGCTATTTCAGCCACATGTACTGGCAGATCAATGCTAGTCTGGCTGGATCAGCTGGATCAGAAGATTAAAAGTGGCGTATCTAGAGAAAAATTAAGGGCATCTATCCCTTTGATTAAAGGTGCTGCGGCTTTTATTTCAGATGCCTCAATTGATTCCCTCCGCCTGGCGGCCAGGACAGCTAATCTCGCTAATACGGCTCGGCGGGCTTTATGGTTAAAAAACTGGAAGGGGGATGCCCAGTCAAGATCCAAATTATGTTCCATACCCTGTCAGGGTGAGTACGTGTTTGGCACAGTCCTTGATGATATTCTCACTAAGGCGGGCGAGAGGAAGAAAGGATTCCCTAATCCCTTTATTCCGTCTTACAGAAGGGCGTTCAGGAAGCCACCATTCGGAAGAAAGGGAGGCTTCAGAGACAGGTGGAATAATAAGGATTTCAAACAAAAAGGAAATCTGTTTAATAAACGCCCCTTCAAGCCAACCGATAAATTCCATCAGTGATATTTCTCCGGTGGGGGGAAGACTAAAACAATTCAGTCATCAATGGAAAGAAATAACAACTAATCAATGGGCTATTAAATTAACATCCTCAGGCCTCACACTAGACTTTATTAAAACTCCTCCGGATTCTTTCCTTCTTACCACCTTAAGATCCAAGCCTCAGCAAGAGGCACTTGAAACCGAGGTTAAAACCCTCCTACGCAAACATGTCCTAGTAGAGGTTCCATCTTCTCAGATAGGGAGAGGTTTTTACTCTCCCTTGTTCCTGATTAGTAAGCCGGATGGCTCTTTCAGAACTATAATCAATTTGAGGAAGCTGAATTCCTTTATAAAACCTAAAACATTCAAAATGGAATCCATTCGTTCAGCTATAAAAAATCTATTTCCAAATTGTTACATGGTAGTATTGGATCTAAAAGATGCTTACTACCATATTCCCATTCATAATTCACACCAACAATTTCTTCGGGTAGCAGTTTGTATAGAGGGGCAAATTCGTCATTTACAATATAGAGCAATGCCCTTCGGGTTATCTATGGCCCCAAGGATTTTTACTAAGTTACTATCAGAAGTAATGTCCTTTTTACGGGTAAAGGATACTTTGGTCATTCCATATCTAGATGACCTGTTGATTGTAGGAAAGAGCCCCCTACAGTGTGAGCAGAGATTACGGGAAGTAGTCATATCCTTACAATCCCTGGGTTGGCTAGTTAATTGGGAAAAATCTAGACTTCAGCCTGTAACGTGTCAAAGATTCCTTGGGCTCCTTCTGGATTCCGTTGACCAGATTTGTAAACTGCCTGAGGATAAGAAATTCTCCATAGTTGATAAGGTGTCCTCAGCAATAAAAAGACGTAGTATGTCACTAAGACAGGTCATGTCATTGCTAGGCTCTCTAACATCGTGCATTCCTGTGGTACAGTGGGCACAGTTCCATACTAGGCAGCTACAAAAATTTGTATTGGAGGAGGACATTAAGAATAGAGGATGTCTGGATAGAACAGTTTTTCTAACATCGGAAGTATTACACTGCCTTAGGTGGTGGTTGGATCAGAATAATCTTTCAAAGGGGGTTCTATGGGTAATCACTCCTTCTAGTGTTGTGACCACAGATGCTAGTCCTGAAGGCTGGGGGGCACATTTTCAGGATCAATGGGTTCAGGATCTTTGGTCCAGCTCAGATCTTAATAATTCCTCGAATGTCAAGGAGTTGAGGGCGGTATATTACTCCCTTCTCCACTTTCTTCCCCAGCTCAGCGGCTCTCATACAAGAGTATTCTCCGACAACACCACTGCGGTGGCGTATCTGAACCATCAGGGAGGTACAAGGTCGGACAAACTCAGGGAGGTGGCATCAGACATCATGGAATTAGCCGAACGTCATCTACTATCACTATCGGCAGTACACATCAGAGGCACAGACAACTTTCGTGCCGATTTCCTGAGCCGTCATACTCTTCATCAAGGGGAATGGATGCTGAGCAGGAAGATTTTCAAGGCAATAACAGCTCGATGGGGTGTTCCTCAAATAGACTTGTTTGCCACAAGAGCCAACCGTCAAGTCAAGATGTTTGCCTCTCTAAACAGGGAGGACAAGCCAGACATACTCGATGCCCTCCAGACGCCATGGACATTCGATCTGGCCTATGCTTTCCCTCCATGGAATCTATTACCTATAGTAATAAGAAAAATAAGGGAGGAGGGCGCAAAAGTTCTGTTGATAGCCCCATTTTGGCCCAAGAGGCCATGGTTCTCATGGCTGAGGGCGATGTCAGTGTCAGATCCATGGATTCTGCCTCAGTCCAAGGACCTGCTCTCTCAGGGTCCATTCCTCCATCCTCAGGCAAAGGGCATGAACTTAACTGCCTGGAGTTTGAGAGGCGGTTACTAAATCTCAGGGGGTTTTCTAATGGGTTAATCGATACTCTTATGAAGAGCAGAAAACCTTCAACTACCAGGATTTATGTTAGAATTTGGAGGAAATTCCTTCAATTTCATACTACACAATTTTCCTCTGAGATTCCTATATTTCAAATATTAGAATTTCTACAAAAAGGGCTGGAATTAGGGCTCTCCGTGAGCACTCTGAAGGTGCAGGTTTCAGCATTAGGAGCTCTTTTTAATCATGACATTGCAGGAAATAAATGGATATCCCGGTTTATATCCGCTTGTGAAAGATCAAAACCAATTAACATTCCTCGGGTTCCTCAGTGGGATCTTTCGATAGTTTTGAATGCATTAACACAACCACCTTTTGAGCCTCTCCATACAGCCTCACTAAAGAACATTTCTTTGAAGACTGTTTTGCTAGTGGCATTAGTCTCTGCCAGAAGAGTGAGCGATCTCCATGCATTATCTATAGATCCTCCCTTTTTAACGGTAACATCAGATAGGATACTTTTAAAAACAGATCCTTGTTATCTCCCTAAGGTGGCTTCTACCTTTCATAGATCCCAGGAGATCTTGTTACCCACCTTTTATGAGAACCACTCAACTCCAGAAGAAGAAAGACTTCACACCCTAGATGTAAAAAGGTCTGTCCTAGCCTATTTAGAGAGAACTAGGGACTGGAGGAAGAGTAGGGCTCTCTTTGTGTCTTTCCAGGGTAAAACCAAGGGTGCCGGAGTCACAAAGAACACATTATCTCGCTGGATCAGAGAGGCCATAATCTTGGCGTATAAAGCTGGAGGGAAAGATCCTCCAATGCATGTGGGAGCGCACTCTACAAGAGCCTTGTCGACTTCCTGGGCAGAAAGGGCGAATGTGCCAATAGACCTTATATGTAAGGCTGCAACTTGGTCTTCACCAAATACCTTCTATAAGCATTATAGATTAGATCTATCCTCTGCTTCTGATCTAACTTTTGGTGTATCGGTCCTTGACTCAGTAAACCCACCCAGTCTATAGTCTCTGCAATTCTCTCTAGTGGGTGCTGTCGTGGCGAATAGAAAATACCGGATTACGTACCGGTAATGCTCTTTTATAGAGCCCACGACAGCACCCGTTCACATCCCTCCCTTTTCTGTATATAGTTGCACATGGTGCTTGTTTGGTGAGGTGTAAATATTAGAAAGATATAATATGAGGTTGTAAATATGTGTATATATGTATATACCTGAACCTGTTAACTAAAACTTGGCGGCGGTTCCTCCTATTCTCTGTAAAACAACTGAGGAGCGAGGGGGGGCCGCCCATTTTATCTCTCTGTAGGTTTCCTGTTCCTAGGGGCGGATCCCCTCTCTCTAGTGGGTGCTGTCGTGGGCTCTATAAAAGAGCATTACCGGTACGTAATCCGGTATATTCTGGTGGTTCTTGTGATCTGGTTTTCAATTGTTCTTGGATGGTCGCCCTGATTCAAAAAGGTCTTTCTAAGGCGACCAAGGTGTTCATCTCTATCCATTGGGTTGGAATATATACGATTGTATCTGATGGCTTGGCTGTAGACAATGGAGTTTTATATGTGTTTTGGATGGAAACTGTCCCGTTTAAGGTATGTTGGGCGGTCGATTGGCTTCTGATACAGGGATGTCTCTTGAGTGTCAAGTTGATGGTGGGATGAAATTGATTAAACTGTTCATGGAACGTCTTTAGCTGCGGCTCAGACTCCGTCCAGATGATTAAAATGTCATCAATGTAGCGGTAGTACGCCAGAGGCCTGATGGGACATGAGGACAGAAAGTCACTTTCAAGCTTGGCCATGAAAAGATTTTCATACTGTGGGGCCATTTTACTTCCCATCGCTCTACCAGTCTCCTGTAGATAGATCTTCTTGTCAAACTCAAAGTAATTGTGGGTGAGGATGAATTTTATAAGTTTCACCACAGAATCCGCATCAGTCCCTGTGTTTTCCAGGAAGAATTTGCAGCCATTTAATCCATCCTGGTGTGGGATATTGGAGTACAGAGATTCCACATCCATGGTGGCCAGGATGGTTCCTTCTGGTAGAAGACCTATTGCTGATAGTTTATTCAATAGGTCAGTTGTGTTCTGAATGAAGCTGGGTGTATCCTTTACCAGGGGTTTAAGAATACCCTCTACCCATCCAGATACCTGCTCAGTAAGGTGCCCACACATGAGATAATTGGTCTTCCTGGGTTTCCAGATTTGTGGATTTTGGGAAGCAGGTAGAATGTCCCTGTTCTTGGACTTTCTGGTATCAGGTCATCGGCTCTTATGGATTCGTCGGGCAGACAAGAAGATACCAACTTGAAATCCAAGAACAATTGAAAACCACATTACAAGAGCCACCAGAATATCAAGGAATCACCTGCCACATTACAAAGCTAAAGAAGAAAATAACCGGGTACCTCTAGTGGTCACCAATAATCCAAATCTGGAGGTGCTAAGGGGAGCTGCACGGAAATTACAACCTTTACTACAAAAAGATGCCGATTACAATCCATTTTTCCAGATCCCCCACTACTGTGTTTTAGGCAGCCCCCAAATCTAAGAAGCATCATTGTCAGAAGCTCCCTGTCCTCTCCAACAGCTGCATGAACCTTTCCTTGCAACCAGAAAAAATGTAAAACCTGTCCATTTATAATGACCACGGACAAGATAAAGATCCCCAACTCACATTAGGACTACAAGATCCCAGTTACCTTCAGCTGCGTCACTTCTAATGTGGTGTACCTAATTATTTGTACTAAATGTCCAACTGGGGGTCTGTATGTGGGGGAGACAGGGCAAAAGCTTAGAACAAGAATGAATTCTCACTGCCACACAATAAGAGAAAAAAAGAATGGATCTACCTGTGGCAATACATTTCTGTCTGCCAAATCATAACATTATGGACATGAAATTACTTGTGTTAAAAGGTAACTTCAAATCTCAGAGAGACAGAAGAGTTTGGGAATATAAACTGCTGACGACCTTTTGACACTCTCAGTGCAGGAATGAATGTGTCGCATGGATTTATGTATTTTTACATTAACTAAGGAATTTGCTCCTCAGTCCGTGTGGGGTCATCATAACAGAGACCCTAATCAGAGGACAATAAAACATTCCTTATCTAAGAACTGGTCCAATATTTATGGACATAACTGTTTATCACTCATGGTAATTCTGCCTCATGTCACCTACCTTATCCATGTTTTTTTTTCTGTGCTATGTTGTGCATAAATATGTGATTCTTCAGAATTTCTTTTAGTCTTTGCCTGATGAAGAGACCTGTGTAGTCCCCAAAGCTGCAATTTGTTACCATCTTTTCAGTTAGCCATTAAAGGGTATCAACCACGGAGGGCTCTCAATTCTAAATATTTTGAGAAAAAATATATATATTTTTTAAAATTTTGCACAAAATTCAAGAACTTCGTACGACATTTTGAAGAATTTGGTGGAAAAAGTTGTTAGCGAAACTCCTGGGTGCACGGAATGTAAAAAAAAAAAAGCACACGGATGAGCAAATGATAAGAAAACAATGCGTATGTCCATACAAAACAGACTCTTCCCTATTTGACAATATTTCCTTATTAATTGAACAGATTAAAAGCAACAAATCCACACAAGTCTCTGGTCTGATTGTTATTCTGCCCAAACGAGTTTCGCCTAACCAGGCATCCTCAAGGGCTCGAGGTTGTTCATTTCAGTAAACCTTTTCACAAATCCTCCCGGCTTCGGCCACGTTCCCCAATCGGTGTCCGATACCTTTCGCTGCCCCTAGTCTGTATGCTGCAGTGGCTGACAAGGGTGCGGGCCACAGTCCTGTACGAGACCAACGTGGCTCTGCAAATATAAACTGGCAAAGGCAGGGTCTCCCGTGAGCGGGAAAGTACAGTATATGCTGGTAAGGTGGGTTACACAAGTCTGTCCAGTACCCGATGCGCTGTACTCGCGGTCATGGAGCACACGGCACCTCGATCTCTGTCAGCTATGGGGCGCGCTGCATTCTTCTCTCTATGCTGCGCGCTGCCGGCTCCTGCCAAGACTGAAGCTCCGACAACCACTGGTGCGCAGCTTTCCCCTTTTATATCCCCGCCCCCTTGGTCAGGAGGAAGGTCCAGCTTGCTATTGCTTCCCCCTGGGAACAGAGGATGCAGCCTCAACAGTTCCAGACCCGGCTTAATACAGGTACGTGCAGCCTGGTTCTCCTTCTCCTTACATGTGTAATAAACTCTACGTTCCTGTTCTGTCCGAGAAAAAAAAGACCACAAATGGATGTGCAAATACCGCCTGTGTGAGTTAGGAAGAAGCCGCGTAGGTCTATATAAAACAGCTTCCAACCTACTTTATTTACTGTACATACAAAATAAACAGGAGAAAAACCGCTTCATGCCTGTCTCTGGTGTGGCTCTTACTCTGACTGAACCAGTTTCGCCCAGCCAGGCATCCTCAAGGGCTCTAGATCCTTAATCCCAATCACACGGTTTAATTATATCCTTCCAGGTCATCTCAAGTTCGACATCCAAGATCGTGCTCCTTAAATTCTTCAGTCATAGATTGACAGCAGCGATCAGAGCTGACGCCAGTCGCTGCAGTTAGAGGCAGGTGCCGGCTGCATAACACAGCTAACATCTGCCCGGTATGGCGCTCGCTCAGCTGCTCAGCTTGCTCCATACACGCTCTTCCTGAAATAGTGGAAGAAGTGCTGCAACCCCAATCATCCTAAGGATCAGTGGGGTCCTGATCAGTAAGCGGTGGCACAGCCGAGATCTAAAGCTAGGTATCAACCTCTTGGTTGGCCACGACTGCTCTCGCAGGGTTGTCTCCTTCCCGGGCTCCGGAGCAGTATGGCGGAGAGGGGAGACGTATATCATTAGTATGTTCGGGATGGATTCATGTTCTCTCTTTTGTGAGACGCTGACCTCACATTGTTCCATCGATCTATAGTTTCCAGTGTGTGGCGGCTGCGGACACGGAGCGGCGGCGCTCCGGGGGTCTCCTGATGACCATCACACACAGATACAATATGCGCTACATGGAGCTCAGCAGATAAGTGCCGGAGATTTATTGCCCCAGTCTCAGACCCATTACAGGCAGAGGCAATTAGCTGGGTGAGCAGAATATGGGCCCTTCAGTCCCCAGGGGCCCATAATGTCCACATCGAAATCCAGGCTGCACAGTGTAATGGCTGCTCTGGATTATAATACAGAAGTAATGTGTTCATACATCTCAGAAGAAATTATCTATCTATCTATCTATTATCTATCATCTATTATCTATCTATTATCTGTCTATTATCCATCATCTATTAATCTATCTATTATCTCTCATGTTATCTATTATCTATCTATCTATCTATCATCTATTATCTATCTAACTATCTATCTTCTATCTATCATCCTATTATCTATCATTTATATATTATCTATATCTATTATCTATCATTTATATATTATCTATCTATAATCTATCCATTATCTATCTATTATCTGTCTATTATCTATCCATTATCTATCTATTATCTGTCTATTATCTATCTATTATCTATCATGTTATCTATCTATTATCTATCTATCATCTATTCTCTATCTATCTATCATCTATCTATTATCTATCATCTATCTATTATCTATCATCCTATTATCTATCATTTATATATTATCTATATATTATCTATATCATCTATCTATCTTCTATCTATCATCCTATTATCTATCATTTATATATTCTCTATTATCTATATCTATCTATCTATCTATCTATCTATCTATCTATCTATCTATCTATCTATTATCTATTCACAGGGGAACAATTTGAAAAACATTTTCTGTTGAGTTAGGTTTTTGAGCTGATTTATACTAAAATTGGCATGCTGATTCCAAAAATGTAGTCAGTTTTTTTCTAGCACGTCAAGTTTTTCCTCCACAACTTACCTGCCAGAGAAGCACAATTGCACTGATATCTGTAATAAGACTTGTTATCTGATTACAATTCGACTCATATAGAGCTACGTGGCAACTTGTAAGAGTAGTCACAACTTTGTCATGCCTATTTCTTATATATTTCATTTTTTGTTCATATTTGTACTATTAAAAAAAAACACTTTTTAGGTACAGTAGTTTACATAGTTTTGAGAAGACAAAAATCCTATAGTTCAAAAACTTGACGTGATAGAGAAAAACTGAGATCATTTCTGGATTCAGCATCCAAAAATTAATTAAGAACAGTTGTCTGACCTAACTCTTAAAAAATTGTGTTCCCCAGTGTATTATCTATCATCTATCCATTATCTATCTATCTATCTATCTATCTATCTATCTATCTATCTATCTATCTATCTATCTATCTATCTATCTATCATCTATCTATTATCTATCATCTATCTATTATCTATCATTTATATATTATCTATCTATAATCTATCCATTATCTATCCATTATCTATCTATTATCTATCTAAGAAAAATCAAAGCAGCACACCATCATTTTAGTGGAAAAAAGCTATTTTACTAGCCCATTTGAGCGCGATATTTCGGCTCTGTATATGAGCCTTTCTCCAGCACTCACATAAATCAGCTATTAAAACAGCTTTTTTTTGCAGTAAAATGATGCTGCTGCTTCTTTGATTTTTCTAATATAAGGACTGGTATGTACCTGTGAAGCCCTGCACCCAACTACTGCTTATTGTTCAGGTTCTGCTCTCTGCTCTGTTTTTTCCTATTATCTATTATCTACAGTTGCTTCTCACAAAATTAGAATATCATCAAAAAGTTAATTTATTTCAGTTCTTCAATACAAAAAGTGAAACTCATATTCTATAGATATTACAGACAGAGTGATCTATTTCACATGTTTATTTCTGTTAATGTTGATGATTATGGCTTACAGCCAATGAAAACCCAATAGTCATTATCTCAGTAAATTAGAATACTTTATAACACCGGCTTGAAAAATTATTTTATAATTGGAAATGTTGTCCTACTGAAATGTATGTTCAGTAAATGCCCTCAGTACTTGGTCGCGGCTCCTTTTGCATCAATTACTGCATCAATGCTGCGTGGCATGGAGGCGATCAGCCTGTGACACTGCTGAGGGGTTATGGAAGCCCAGGTTGCTTTGATAGCAGCCTTCAGCTCGTCTGCATTATTGGGTCTGGTGTCTCTCATCTTCCTCTTGACAATACCCCGTAGATTCTCTATGGGGTTAAGGTCAGGCGAGTTTGCTACCAAACATAGTGATACTGCTGTTTATAAACCAGGTATTGGTACTTTTGGCCGTGTGGACATCTATCATGTATCTACCTATATATATCTATTATGTATCTATCTATCTATTATTATCTATCTATTTATGTATTATTTATGTATTATCTATCTATTATGTATCTATTATCTATCTATCTATCTATTATCTATGTATTATTTGTGTATTATCTATCTATTATGTATCTATTATCTATCTATTATCTATGTATTATTTGTGTATTATCTATCTATTATGTATCTATTATCTATCCAGATGTTTGCTGTCTGTATCTCCTATCTATCCCCCAGAGACGGATAATAATTCATTTCTTGTTTTTCTTCTTGTATAAGTAAGATCGGTTCACATTCTGCTATAAAATAATAAAGATTTGGAAAAAGACTAATGACGGCAGAAATGCTTTTTTATCTCATAAATTATAGATCTGGAGCATCTGTGTCTTCACTCCCAGAATATCCGCCCACTCACCAGCCCTGTGCTCAGATTGATAAATCGTTTCTGGAAAATTGAGGTTATTCTAGGCCAATATAATAATGTATGATTTCTGTCTATCGATAGTGGTGATCGGACATATCGAGTCGCTCGTGGTTGTATATATAAGTCACATGGTAAGAACAGCCGGACTGTCCGCGCTTCTTACATACTGCAAATACTGATACCATGAAAGTCTTGCGCTGTGCAATACACAAATAATGCCGTTATGTCATGCTTCAATCCCACCATACTATGTCTAATTATCTCTCCATACTCACATAATGTTGTGTCGCCAAACAATGCTCAAAGTGATATTGTTATACCATGCCAAACCATATCCAGCCCAGCCTGTGCAGGACCAATTCCATAACCTAGCATGCTGAGATATTTCCGTATGGTGCTAATATGTAATATTGCTATACCTTACATGTATACTGCCTTCCCAAGGCCAAATGTCGCCAAATACTACCAAAGTGAAGTTAGCTTATAATGTTTAAAAAACTCTAGCATACATTTCTTAGAATACTGCCGAGCTCTGCCGAAATCCTACCATCTTCCAAACTAAAGTAGTGTACCATATAGTGCCCAAATAATATACTCATACTCATATAATGATACCGTGCAGTGCTGAAAAAAACCACTGCTATACTATGTACTGATCTCGCCATCCGAAGCTCGAATTATGTTACCGTAGAGGGGGAAAAATAATACTGCTATACTGTGCCATCACAAGTCCAAATAATGTTGCTAGGAAATATTAGTGCCGTGCAATATGTTGGCTAAATACTTGTGCCGTATAGTGGCCGAAATGACCAATATCCATCGAGATGAAAGTGAACGACTTAAGTAATTGATGGTGAGGTCATGGATATGAGGGAGGACACCGTATAAATATCCAGCTATTACCTGGTCGAACCATATGTCCTAACTATATGGCCACCTCCTACCATGCCTTAATCCATTCCGGAGTCTATGGACCTGTTGGCCATCAGTGGTCACCTCCTGGACTGACGACTTGTAATTATGTTATATTTTCCAGAGTTTCATCCCATGTGTGTTTCTTCCTCTTTTGCTTTTCACCTCCGGTCCCGTTTCAGAGCATCTCGAGGCCTCATTAATATTAACGGCCAACGAGGTCTTTACTTGGAAAGTCATTTCTAGCTCATTTCGGGAAGATGAGTGAAGTGAGAATTTCTGAGTCCTCCTCACCCCGCTAATGAGAGATGGATTGTAGAAAAGGGAAACCTTCATTCCAATTACCGCGTCTTCTGGGAAGCCGGCTGATGTCTTACTGTTGTCTTTTTTGGGATCGATAACTCTGAACGAACCTGCAAGAATCTTCTTGGTGCTTTAGTAAATTCAAAATTAGGCCATAAAGATGAAATCGAAATGAAACTCAACTGGATATTATCATAAAAAGCCCTTCATGGACAATCCATTTCATCAGGCCATACATCCACATACAGGCGTCTACATGTCCTCCCATCTTTGTGTCCACCACCTTCTTTATTCTTCATGTAGATTGTGTCGCCAACTTAATGACATCGCAACATTTATTGAAAAGGCCGATGGTCTCACCAAAGCAAGAGATGAGTATTTCTGAGGACTACCTCTTCCTTAGCCGCCAAGATGTCTTACTCCTGCATAGTCTCCTGCATGAGAGGCTTGATGTCATTTTGCTCCCAGTCACCACTCTAGTCTGTGCCATCTTGATGCAACTCTCACTAAGATTCCAAAATCCAACTTACCACATGTTCTCCTCCAATGAATTACTTTATTAGTTACAGCATACACAGGGTAACAATTACATGCAACTTTTTGGCCACATAGGGCCTTTATGAAGCCATAAATGACAATCACGGATCGATGTATCATTGGTGCAACATGTGCAGCCGCAAAGGGGCTCAAGAGCTAAGTGGGCCGACTGTCAGATCTGTTTGTCATTCTCGACCATCGATTGTTCCTCACTTGATTTTGGAAAATTTCTTGTCACCATTTCTTGACTACAATTTCCCTGCTTAAAAAAGGTTGACCTTTTTCTTCTTCATGATCAAAATGGAGGAGCCCCATCAGTGCCTTTTTTCTTGAGCATAATGTACTGCTTGTGACTCTAGACCAGTGTTCCCCAACTCCGGTCCTCAAGAGCCACCCAACAGGTTGTGTTTTCAGGATTTCCTTAGTATGGCCCAGGTGATGGACTTGCTGCCTGTCTAGGTGATGGAATTCTCACCTGGGCAATACTAAGGAAATCCTGAAAACATGACCTGTTGGAGGCTCTTGAGGATGGAACTTGGGGAACACTGCTCTAGACCATGGCACGTTCTTTGCTATGATCCCTGGTCGATTACTTGTGTTCTTTGAGAGTTCTTGGCCATAGTACACATAACAACCTCTTCTTTCCTATTTCTGGTGCGGCGTAACAACAAGCAATCATCTCTGCAATCAAGAATCTGCTGTATCGTGAGTGTTCATCACTGCCGCTGATTGCATACAGTACAGACCAAAAGTTTGGACACACCTTCTCATTTAAAGATTTTTCTGTATTTTCATGACTGTGAAAATTGTACACTATACACAAAAAAAGTTGAACTCTATCATGCCAAAGCATGTTGAATATGAAATACATGAAATATGAATAGCAAAATGGCTTTTTGAACATTAGGAAAAATATTTATGAGACGCTTTGCGCACAATTTGGCCAAATAGTGTGAGCCCATCAACCATCGTCAAAGTGGTCTCATTAATCTGATGGATCCCTGACCTCCCTGTCCAATTGTGAACACTTACCAAAGGCTAAAGTCTGAATGCATGGGTGAATATGGACACCTCTCTCAGCAAAGCCTACATATGGGTTGGCCGGAACCAAGTGTGATTAGATGTAATTAAAAACTAAGCACTCCTCCCTTCACCATGTGGCTTTTAATTACATCTGTGCAAAGCGTTTCATAAATATTTTTTCCTAATGTTCAAAAAGCCATTTTGCTATTCATATTTCATGTATTTCGTATTCGACATGCTTTGGCACGATAGAGTGCAACCTTTTTTTGTATACGGAGGTAGCTGCTCCTGGTATGCACATATTCACACTAGTTTGGATGTGCCAGTCGTTTTTCTGTCATTTCTATGTGAAAATTGTACATTTCTCTTGGAGCTCATCAAGAGAATGCCAAGAGTGTGCAAAGCAGTCATCAAAGCAAAAGGTGGCTACTTTGAAGAACCCAGAATATAAGACATAATTTCAGTTGTTTCACACTTTTTTGTTAAGTATATAATTCCACATGCGTTAATTCATAGTTTTGATGCCTTCAGTGTGAATGTACAATTTTCATAGTCAATAAAATACAGAAAAATCTTTAAATGAGAAGGTGTGTCCAAACTTTTGGTCTGTACTGTATATGTCAGAGATATCTGCCGAAAGCATACAGCTACCAGTAACCATTTGTCTGCTGCGAGTCCAATCTACGGTTCCTGCGTATATCCACACTCTTGCCTTTGTGCCTTCTGGTGTTTTGTGCTCCCCTTGTCCACCTGTTGTCCTTTGTACCCTGCAAATTCCCTGTTCGGCTCCGCTGCTCCACCACCTTTGGTTAAAGTTGTTTACTTTGACCAGGGGGTTAAGGAATCCACCTCACCATGTGAGTTCCTAACAATTAGGTTTTATCTTCTTTGCCACAGTCTTCTACACCTTAGACATTATCATCTTCTTGGTCATGATCTCTTGTCTATGATCTTAGATCTTGGATTGACATTGATCATGGACTGGTCATGACCTCGTCTATGATCTTAGACCTTGGTTTGACCTTGATCATGGGCTTTATTTTCTTGGTCATGATCTCTTGTCTGTGATCTTAGATCTTGGATTGACATTGATCATGGACTGGTCATGATCTCGTCTATGATCTTAGACCTTGGTTTGACCTTGATCATGGGCTTTATTTTCTTGGTCATGATCTCTTGTCTGTGATCTTAGATCTTGGATTGACATTGATCATGGACTGGTCATGATCTCGTCTATGATCTTAGACCTTGGTTTGACCTTGATCATGGGCTTTATTTTCTTGGTCATGATCTCTTGTCTGTGATCTTAGATCTTGGATTGACATTGATCATGGGCTGGTCATGATCTCGTCTATGATCTTAGACCTTGATCATGGGCTTTATCTTCTTGGTCATGATTCCATCTGTGATCTTAGACCTTGGATTGACCTTGATGATGGGCTTTATATTCTTGGTCATAGTTTACTAGATATTACATTTAATCTTCTTATTGGCCATAGTATTTTTGGACATTAGACTTGCCCTTCTTCTTGGATATGATCACCTGTTTGTGACCTTAAATCTTGTAATATTCTTGCCTAAAATCTTCTGCCTTAGATTCCTTATCATTAAATTCCCCTGGTTGAGTTGATCTGTAGAGACCGTGACCACAATTTCCCACTTGTCTGTGGCTGGAAACATCTTGATTTACAATCTTCATTATAATGAACCATGATGGTAATTGTCGAGTCTAAATGTGCCATACTATATATGATCCCCACTGACCTTCCATGGAACTGATGAGGCCATGTCTCTGAAAAAAACATCTACATTGCTTAAGACTGTTTCTATTTTTTATTTTTATTTTTTTTTAAGAAATGTGCTTGTTTTGCCCTGAATTTCGCATTTCATTAAAATTCATTGCTTCTGGACACATGTTAAGGTTCTTCTTCTGAAGCCAATCTTATCATTGGTCAGAATTGAAGATCAGAGAGGATTTTTTCATGCTGATGAACATCTTAAAGAGAATTAGTCATCAGTTTTGCCATCTAATTTTAGAGCAGCATAATGTAGGTGCAGAGACCCTGATTCCAGCAATGTGTCACTTACCGGGCTGCTTGCTATAGTTTTGATAAAATTACAGTTTTAACAGCAGGAGATTATTACTGGAGGGCCAGTAACCCTGCTGCCATGCAGTCCTCCTGCTCACCACTGACTGGCAGCTTTCTGCTTATGCACAGTGTATACAGATATCAGCCAATCACTGGTGTGGGTGGGGTTATGCAGAGTTTAGCATTCAGAGAACTGCCAGATCTGCAGCAGAGAAAACTGTGATTTTATTAAAATTGCAACCTAGTAATTGATACATTTTTAGAATTGGGTGCTCTGCCCCTACATCAAGTTGTTTTCAGACAAGATAGCAAAAACCTGGAGACAGATTTCCTGTAAGGACTTTACGTTTCCTACGTTGTCTGCCTGCCTTGAATTTGCTCCACTTAGGCACAATCGAAAAAGATCATGTCTCCTAACAACAAAGTGTTTGCACCTTCTGTGGTCTGCATATGGTGCCCACCATCATCAAAGATGATCCAGAATTCCACAAACATTTCTAGAACTTGTATTCTATTCTGAATAGTTTTTAGTGTCAGTGTTATTGGAAATTTTAATGCTTTTCTTCTAGGTTCTGCAGGTTGGATCCTGGGCAGAGCAGTTTCATCGTGCAAAGTCTTGTGACTCTAGACTCATCTTGGTGGTTATGGTCTCCCGTCTGGAACCTTACATCTGGGTTTTGGTCTTCTGGACATCAGACTTAATCCTCTTTTCAGCCATAATCTTTACATCTTGTCCTTTGTCTTCTCGACAACTTCACCATTAAACGCTCCTACCTATGGCCACATGAGGAGCTTTGTGTTTTTGTTGTTAGAGTAGGACTGGCAAGTGTGAGGACCCTTGACGTGGGCTGCCAGTTTACGCGTTGTGGCCATAATGTCAACTAATACCTTACATATACGTATATTGTTAAGTGTTTTTGTGCACTTTATTTTTCGGGGTGTAGATGGGCCCAGATAGTTCTGTAAACTGTGCCCTCTGTTCACACAGGACGCATTATAGTTAGCACTGGTCAGCCCGCCATAGGGCGTCATTAATAGGCTGTGAGCCAGGTGCTCTGCATCTCTTCTGTTGTTAGCATGGTGTGCCAAGTGGCCAATCCCTGATTGTAGGCGGGCTGCCTCATCGATATTACTGCACCTGTGTAGTCGCCATCTTTACTCGCTCCGCTGCACCCTCATAGTGCATTTGTTTAGAGGCTTTGACAGGTAAGCATCTTTGCCTATGTTTTGGTGTTTTTTTACTCGAGATCTTGACTAGTTGTTGGCTATCATCTTCTTTCTGTGACCTCGTTTGGTACATTACTATAAGCTCATGTCTTTTTCTGGATGCAGTGTCCTTGACTGTGGACTACTGCCTTTATTTCAGATCTTAACTAGTTTTGGCTATTATCTTCTTTTTGTGACCTCGGGTGGTTCATGGCTATAGTCTCATGTCTTTCTATGGATAAAGTGTAATTGACAATGGTCTACTGACTTTACTTCAGACATTGACTAGTTTTTGGCCATCATCTGCTTTTTGTGACCTCGGTTGGTGCATGACTATATTCTCATGTCTTTCTCTGGATGGAGTGTTCTTGACCATGGTCTTCTGCCTTTACTCCAGACATTGACTAGTTTTTGGCTATCATCTGCTTACTGTGACCTCGGTTTGTGCATGACGATATTCCCATGTCTTTCTCTGGATGGAGTGTTCTTGACCATGGTCTAATGCCTTTACTTGACACCTTGACTTGTTTTTGGTTATCATCTACTTTTTGTGACCTCGGTTGGTTCATGACTATAATCTCATGTCTTTCTCTGGATGATGTGTCCTTGACCGTGGTCTAATGCCTTTACTTGACATTTTGACTTGTTTTTGGCTATCATCTGCTTTTTGTGACCTTGGTTGGTTCATGACTATAGTCTCATGTCTTTCTCTGGATGATGTGTCCTTGACCGTGGTCTACTGCCTTTACTCCAGACATTGACTAGTTTTTGGTTATCATCTGCTTACTGTGACCTCGGTTGGTTCATGACTATAATCTCATGTCTTTCTCTGGATGATGTGTCCTTGACCGTGGTCTACTGCCTTTACTCCAGACGTTGACTAGTTTTTGGTTATCATCTGCTTACTGTGACCTCGGTTGGTTCCTGACTATATTCTCTTGTCTTTCTCTGGATGGAGTGTTCTTGACCATGGTCTAATGCCTTTAATCAAGACCTTGACTTGTTTTAGCCTATGATCTCCTCTGTGACATTACACCTTGACTTGTTCTTGTCTATCATCTCGTGTGTTTGCCCTTGGACTCTATACTGATTTTGACCATAGTTTTCCAGCTTTGTCTCTATACCTCCGATCACTTAAACCTCTGAGGTATAAATGAGAGCACTTCATCGTCTCCAGTTTCTGAAATATAGTCGGCAGCCTCGGTTCTTTGCTCTTGGTTTGGTGTCTTCATCCATGTGCCACCATCTTGTGGACTTCAAAACTGATATCCATTAAATCAGGTAAAAGACTAATAATCATAGTAACATAGTAACATAGTAACATAGTTAGTAAGGCCGAAAAAAGACATTTGTCCATCCAGTTCAGCCTATATTCCATCATAATAAATACCCAGATCTACGTCCTTCTACAGAACCTAATAATTGTATGATACAATATTGTTCTGCTCCAGGAAGACATCCAGGCCTCTCTTGAACCCCTCGACTGAGTTCGCCATCACCACCTCCTCAGGCAAGCAATTCCAGATTCTCACTGCCCTAACAGTAAAGAATCCTCTTCTATGTTGGTGGAAAAACCTTCTCTCCTCCAGACGCAAAGAATGCCCCCTTGTGCCCGTCACCTTCCTTGGTATAAACAGATCCTCAGCGAGATATTTGTATTGTCCCCTTATATACTTATACATGGTTATTAGATCGCCCCTCAGTCGTCTTTTTTCTAGACTAAATAATCCTAATTTCGCTAATCTATCTGGGTATTGTAGTTCTCCCATCCCCTTTATTAATTTTGTTGCCCTCCTTTGTACTCTCTCTAGTTCCATTATATCCTTCCTGAGCACCGGTGCCCAAAACTGGACACAGTACTCCATGTGCGGTCTAACTAGGGATTTGTACAGAGGCAGTATAATGCTCTCATCATGTGTATCCAGACCTCTTTTAATGCACCCCATGATCCTGTTTGCCTTGGCAGCTGCTGCCTGGCACTGGCTGCTCCAGGTAAGTTTATCATTAACTAGGATCCCCAAGTCCTTCTCCCTGTCAGATTTACCCAGTGGTTTCCCGTTCAGTGTGTAATGGTGATATTGATTCCCTCTTCCCATGTGTATAACCTTACATTAATCATTGTTAAACCTCATCTGCCACCTTTCAGCCCAAGTTTCCAACTTATCCAGATCCATCTGTAGCAGAATACTATCTTCTCTTGTATTAACTGCTTTACATAGTTTTGTATCATCTGCAAATATCGATATTTTACTGTGTAAACCTTCTACCAGATCATTAATGAATATGTTGAAGAGAACAGGTCCCAATACTGACCCCTGCGGTACCCCACTGGTCACAGCGACCCAGTTAGAGACTATACCATTTATAACCACCCTCTGCTTTCTATCACTAAGCCAGTTACTAACCCATTTACACACATGTTCCCCCAGACCAAGCATTCTCATTTTGTGTACCAACCTCTTGTGCGGCACGGTATCAAACGCTTTGGAAAAATCGAGATATACCACGTCCAATGACTCACCGTGGTCCAGCCTATAGCTTACCTCTTCATAAAAACTGATTAGATTGGTTTGACAGGAGCGATTTCTCATAAACCCATGCTGATATGGAGTTAAACAGTTATTCTCATTGAGATAATCCAGAATAACATCCCTCAGAAACCCTTCAAATATTTTACCAACAATAGAGGTTAGACTTACTGGCCTATAATTTCCAGGGTCACTTTTAGAGCCCTTTTTGAATATTGGCACCACATTTGCTATGCGCCAGTCCTGCGGAACAGACCCTGTCGCTATAGAGTCACTAAAAATAAGAAATAATGGTTTATCTATTACATTACTTAGTTCTCTTAGTACTCGTGGGTGTATGCCATCCGGACCCGGAGATTTATCTATTTTAATCTTATTTAGCCGGTTTCGCACCTCTTCTTGGGTTAGATTAGTGACCCTTAATATAGGGTTTTCATTGTTTCTTGGGATTTCACCTAGCATTTCATTTTCCACCGTGAATACCGTGGAGAAGAAGGTGTTTAATATGTTAGCTTTTTCCTCGTCATCTACAACCATTCTTTCCTCACTATTTTTTAAGGGGCCTACATTTTCAGTTTTTATTCTTTTACTATTGATATAGTTGAAGAACAGTTTGGGATTAGTTTTACTCTCCTTAGCAATGTGCTTCTCTGTTTCCTTTTTGGCAGCTTTAATTAGTTTTTTAGATAAAGTATTTTTCTCCCTATAGTTTTTTAGAGCTTCAATGGTGCCATCCTGCTTTAGTAGTGCAAATGCTTTCTTTTTACTGTTAATTGCCTGTCTTACTTCTTTGTTTAGCCACATTGGGTTTTTCCTATTTCTAGTCCTTTTATTCCCACAAGGTATAAACCGCTTACACTGCCTATTTAGGATGTTCTTAAACATTTCCCATTTATTATCTGTATTCTTATTTCTGAGGATATTGTCCCAGTCTACCAGATTAAGGGCATCTCTAAGCTGGTCAAACTTTGCCTTCCTAAAGTTCAGTGTTTTTGTGACTCCCTGACAAGTCTCCCTAGTGAAAGACAGGTGAAACTGCACAATATTGTGGTCGCTATTTCCTAAATGCCCGACCACCTGCAGATTTGTTATTCTGTCAGGTCTATTAGATAGTATTAGGTCTAAAAGTGCTGCTCCTCTGGTTGGATTCTGCACCAATTGTGAAAGATAATTTTTCTTGGTTATTAGCAGAAACCTGTTGCCTTTATGGGTTTCACAGGTTTCTGTTTCCCAGTTAATATCCGGGTAGTTAAAGTCCCCCATAACCAGGACCTCATTATGGGTTGCAGCTTCATCTATCTGCTTTAGAAGTAGACTTTCCATGCTTTCTGTTATATTTGGGGGTTTGTAACAGACCCCAATGAGAATTTTGTTACCATTTTTCCCTCCATGAATTTCAACCCATATGGACTCGACATCCTCATTCCCTTCGCTAATATCCTCCCTTAAAGTGGACTTTAGACAAGACTTTACATAGAGACAAACCCCTCCTCCTCTCCGATTTTTACGATCCTTTCTAAACAGACTGTAACCCTGTAAGTTAACTGCCCAGTCATAGCTTTCATCTAACCATGTCTCGGTTATTCCCACTATGTCAAAGTTACCTGTAGATATTTCTGCTTCTAGTTCTTCCATCTTGTTTGTCAGGCTTCTGGCGTTTGCGAGCATGCAGTTTAGAGGATTTTGTTTTGTTCCAATCTCCTCACTGTGGATTGTTTTAGAAATGTTCTTACCTCCTGCCGCCAACAATCATTACTCCATCTGGTTTATTCTTTTATTACAGATTTTATCGGTTTCCCAGAGAAAGTCCAGGAGCCTTTTGTGATGTCAACCAGAAAGCTTTCCCCCATCAGAGTAAACATCTCGCCGAATACTTTTGCACATTTCATCTCAATTTCCTTCTCTGTGGGAGATGAAGACGTGAATGATGTTAATGCTTCAATATTACACATTGTTTTATAGGATAATTGTCTTTTCCTATTTGTTGAGGAGAAGTTATGATGGGATCAAGTGTAAAGTACACAGTGGTAAGGTCAGTCCTGAGAAGCTTCCTCGATGGTTTACTCTTGGGATCAATACACATTGCACAAAGCCAATAATCCAGCACGGCTCTAAGGGGGAATTGACAGAGAAAACGTCTCCCAGGACCACTTTAGTGTAAATGGTGACAATCGCTTCCTGCCCGTGAGCGACGCACGGATCTGCGAGGAGCAGTGTCTAATGGAATGTCGCTGCAAGACGCCTCTTTATTTACAGCAATGGTTACAATCGTGGAGAAAGAGACAAGTGTAACGATGATTGACCTCACAAGACCACCAGGACCTCCCAAGCCTGAAATCACATGATGGCCATTATTAGTGTCCAGAAAATCCAAAATGTTTCTATTGTTGATGAGAATCCTCGTGGCCGGTCCATACGAGACTCATCTTCTGCGGGATTGGAAGCTCTTCTCCACTTTTCTAATACTCCGCCTTAGGTGAGCCAATCTCTGCCAATTTCACAAAATATGGATTCGTAAGAAAGAGAAGAGTCTCGCAAAAGGGTACAAAAGGTTCCAGAACAGATTACGGTATATGGTTTTGGCCAAGGTGATGTTCAGCATCTCAACCACTAATACCTAAAGATGGGGAGGGGAGGAAGCGGCTACCGAACCTATCATCCCGCTGTTCCTTTAAAAAAGTCACCATCCTCCTCCAGACTTGTTTGTCCCTTACTGACTCCTCTGTCTCTTACAGTCTCCTCTGTCACTTCCTCCAGACCCTTCCATCCTTTACTGAACCCTCTGCCGTCCTACAGACATCTTTGTCTCCTTCAGACCCCTCTGTCCCTTACAGACTCCTCTGTCTCTTCCTCCAGACCCCTCCATCCTTTACAGAACCCTCTGCCATCCTACAGACATCTTTGTCTCCTCCAGACTCCTCTGTCCCTTACAGACTCCTCTGTCATTTCCTCCAGACCCCTCCATCCTTTACAGAGCCCTCTGCGGTCAAACAGACATCTTTGTCTCCTTCAGACCCCTCTGTCCCTTACAGACTCCTCTGTCACTTCCTCCAGACCCCTCCATCCTTTACGGAACCCTCTGCTATCCTACAGACATCTTTGTCTCCTCCAGACTACTCTGTCCCATACAGACTCCTCTGTCACTTCCTCCAGACCCCTTCATCCTTTACGGAACCCTCTGCCATCCTACAGACATCTTTGTCTCCTCCAGACTCCTCTGTCCCTTACAGACTCCTCTGTCACTTCCTTCAGACCCCTCCATCCTTTACAGAACCCTCTGCGGTCCTAGAGACATCTTTGTCTCCTTCAGACCCCTCTGTCCCTTACAGACTCCTCTGTCACTTCCTCCAGACCCCACTGTCCCTTTCGGACACCTCTGCCCTCCTACAGACATCTTTGTCCCCTTCAGACCCCTCTGTCCTCTCCAGACACCTTTGATTCCTCCTCCACACCTCTCTGTAGCCTCTAGCCACCTCTGTCCCCTCCAGATTCCAATAGGGGCCAATTATCTTTCAGAAAATCAAAAGGCTCAGGCTTTAAACTTCACTTTTCCGATCCGTTTCTGTCCCGTCTGCCACATTCTCATTAGATAACTTTCATCTCGTGTACGGGGGGAGCTTTAGGCAGACGTGCAGTAAATGAGCTTGGACCCTTGGTGGAATCAGGAGGACCCTGTCTCCCACCCACCATGTCCTCATAGGTTCCACAAAGCTCAAATTTATTTGAAACAGTTCAAAATGTATTTCCCCTGAATTGTCCTCTCCGTCAGTCTTACAGGACAATTTCAAACTTCTTTTTCTTGGAAATAAACCTTGGACCCTTTGACTGCTCCGACCCTTACAGAAGACCCTTCCTTCATATGGCATCATGATCCGCACAGATCTCCCCCAGCAAACGACTTCCGACTAACCTCTGCACTAATCCGTACCTCCCACTCCCGACTCCAAGACTTCTCCCGTGCTGCGCCAATCCTCTGGAATGCTCTACCCCAAGATATTAGGACCATCCACAATTTGCATAGTTTTAGGCGCTCGCTCAAAACACATTTGTACAGAGCGGCCTATCACGTTCACTAATCAAAGTCATTTTATGTTTGTGTATGTGTAGCCCATTCACTATCCCCATCTATCCCCCACCCCCTGAAGATGGCCGGACCCTCATTGTAAATACATCATTGTAAATACACACCTGTACTTTGTATCTCCCCCACCTCATTGTAGATTGTAAGCTCTCACGAGCAGGGGCGGCTTATTTCGCTTTAATTATTGTATTGTTAACGTTGTTACTTATGACTGTTGTGTTTGAAACTGTTAAACTGTAAAGCGCTGTGGAATATGTTGGCGCTATATAAATAAAGATTATTATTATTATTATCCCTTCAGTGTTCCGGAGGGTGAAGACCCCAATCCAGGGAGGTTCTGCAGCAGCGAGGACCTTCTGGCCCGTTGTGTTCTTCTGCTTGGAGACGGTCCTGATGTCACCGGCCTCCATCTGGCTTCTTTTTGCCTTATATGATCACTGAGTGGAGGCAGATGGCAGCAGCTGACGGCAGAGTCCTGGCACGGGCCGGTCCCTCCGGAGGAGAATATAGCTTCCCAGGCTCCTGGCAGCACATCACAGGCTCGCGAGGATTCTGCCGGGGCGTCGAGTACGGGGAGTAATCATTAGTGGAGACTCTGTGGCAAAAAAAAATCATCATAAAAATAGCCAGAATAACGTGTAATATAATGTATAATACCGTGTGATATCATCATATATAATACTATGTTATGTCGTATAATACCCAGTCATTTATATTACCGTGTGATACATTGTATATAATTCTGTTATGTCATATAATACCCAGTCATTTATAACACTGTGATATCTTGTATATTACCATATGATACATTGTATAATACCGTATGCTACATTGTATTATACATCGTGGTACTTTGTATACTACCGCGTGATACATTGTAGGTCTTTTTTATTATATAAAATTCTTCACGTGACACAACTGTGATACATTACAAAATAAAACACAACAGAACAAAACAAGAACAAAACTCCAATCACATGACAAACGACACAAATCACAAAGAAATAAACCAGAAACGGAAACAAAATGGAGAAAGTTCATGACCTACAAATCAGGAACAAGAAAGACAAATTCCAATAAAATAAAGAAAGCAAAACTAAAAGACAACAAACAAAATACTCATAACTTACGTGAATACCTGTAAAAATTATAAAAAATAGTATAAAATCATGTAAGACCCCCACCCAGCTTCATTCATACTACTATATACAACCCCAGCTACATTCACCCCGTCCTATATACAATATTATATACAATATATACACTATAAACACATTATACTAAACCAAACACTATACAACACCACAAACACAACAAAACCCTGCTGGTCCCACTGCCTCACCTTACAGCCCCCTTTACACCACCACATTCACCCTAAATACAAACCTAAGTACAATACAGAGTACAACATTAACAATTCGCGTCATACATTCTATTATACCGCTTGATACATTCTATTATACCGCGTGTCACGAATCCCCTGACCGCTGTCACCAATTGGTCAGGATTCCCACCGTGACCGTCACCCCTACGTCACGGATTGAGGTGACTTTAGGCCAACAGACGGCTATCACATGTGCAGGGGGGCTTATCTTAGTTATCCCTCCACTCCACGATGTGATGAAAAACCACACACAAGGCTATTGACCTCTTAGTTTACAGCAGGGGCTTATTCTAGGTATCCCACTGCTTTTCTATATACCACGAACTGCAGGGAGTTATGTATATCCCACTTACAGTACCACTTAACACTTGCAGCTCTCTGGCGCCCCCTTATTCTCAGGTCAGATTAGGTACTGCACCCTGGGTAATTAGTCGCCAGACAGACTACCTGCTATGTACTGGCTATTGGGCACGCTGCAGCGACGCGATAACTACTCCCACTCAGGCAGGAACAATAATTATTAACGCCGCAGCCGCTACAACATAACCCAAAAGTCTGCACACTATCAGTATCACTGCCACCAGCTTCGATTAAACGGGTCCGAAGCTAACCCAACACAGTAGCGTATTTCCCTTCAGAAGACAGGGTAAGTTTAGAGCAGGATGAACGAACTAATATTAAATATTATATCCCATAAAAATAATTAGGCAGTGCTTTATCAAAAATATTTTATAAAGAAGTTACAAATGAGACAATTGCAAATATGTACAAGGGTAATTATAACATAAAGGGAATAAAGGAGAAAAGATAACACTTACATGTTCACAGAATGACAGGCAACCAGGCTAGGGCAGTTTTCCATATGTCCCAACTCATTGGACGTGCTGCTGGCTTCAGGAGAAGACAAGAAGTCAGGAAGCAATCTGAGCTGGGGAAGCCTGCCACAAACTTAATACCTTAAGGCTGTGACATCACAGAAAGGCTGGCTTATCTAGACCCTCCTCTCTCTACATTCTGAGTAAACTTTAAACTATTTTCTCTAATTTCTATAACTTCACTACAAAACACGTCATAGTTCTAACAAACCCATCAATCATCTCGGATTAACGTGAGCATTCTAATGAGATCAAATATGTCCTATCTGGGATACATATTTACAGAGAAAACCCTACTACTTTACCAGACGGAGTTAGAAGCCCGAGTTTCAAGGGATGGGTAAATACACCGAGTGGGAATATGAATATATATTTTCGTGTTCTTACCGTAAACATGGTGCATAATATCGTATAAAAACCAAACAAAGAATCTTTCATGAATTTTGGAGCCACTTTTCCAGTTCCAACTAGTGCAGGTGGGAGGGGTGAGGGACTTTCCTCCGAGCCTGGAATTTATGACCCCAGGGCAATAAAACCCCCTTCTAGCATACAGTCCGTAGCCCAGAGAGAAACAAGGAGAGTCAGCTAGTGAAGGGGGGGTTTAGCCCACCTCATGAGCTGAAGAACTAAACTTATATGATATTTCATACCATATCGTGACACCTCCCCCTTTTGGTGTGCGCTAGGGAGGCAGTACCCCACGGTACGCCTTCATGGGCACCTCAGTAGGTTCACCCTGGCGGGAGAGTCCATCTGCATTCCCATGCTCTTTGCCCGTTTTGTGTTCAATGGTGAAGTCAAACTGCTGAAGGGCAAGGCTCCAGTGTAGCAACCTGCCATTGGTTCCACACATGGTGTTTAGCCAGCGCAGAGGGTCGTGGTCGGTCACCACAGTGAAGGTGCGACCGTAAAAGTAGGGCTGCAAGCGCTGCAGGGCCCAGACTATGGCCAGGCACTCCTTCTCGATGGTGGAGTAGGTCACTTCCCTCGGCAAAAGCTTCCGGCTCAGGTATAACACGGGGTGCTCTTGGTCCTCCGAGTCAACCTGGCTGAGCCCAGCACCAAGGCCAAACTCGCTGGCGTCGGTCTGCACCAAGTACGGTCGACTGCTGTCGACTGCTTTCAACACAGGGGCGTTGCACAGTGCGGTTTTCAACGCCTGGAAGGCCCCCTCACAGCCATCTGTCCAGTTGACGATGTGGGGTAGCTTCTTCCTGGTGAGGTCCGTCAAAGGTTTTGCCAAGCTACTATAGTGCTGTACGAAGCGCCTATAGTACCCTGCAGTGCCCAAGAAGGACATCACCTGTTTCTTGGTCACGGGAGTGGGCCAGTTCACGATCACTCCCACTTTGTCAGGCTCTGGCTTCAGGGTGTTCCCGCCTACCCGGTGCCCCAGGTAGTGAACCTCCCTCATGCCCATCTGACACTTTCCCGGCTTGATAGTCAGTCCTGCTTGGTGAATTCGCCTGAGCACCTCCTCGAGATGCTGCAGGTGTTCCTTCCAGGAGGGACTGAAGATGGCAATGTCATCCAAGTACGCCACGGCGTACGTCTCCAGTCCCTGAAGCAGGAGGTTGACCATCCGCTGGAAAGTGGCAGGGGCATTCTTCATGCCGAAGGGCATGACCGTGGACTCGTACAGTCCAAAGGGTGTGATAAAGGCGGACTTCTCCTGCGCCTCGGGGCTCAGGGGAATCTGCCAGTATCCTCAACTCAGATCCATTATTGTTAGGTAATCTGCGCCAGCTAACTTCTCAAGCAGCTCCTCGATGCGCGGCATTGGGTGCGCATCCGAGGCTGTGATGGCGTTGAGCCCCCTGTAGTCCACGCAGAACCGGGTGGTCCGGTCCTTCTTTGGCATGAGAACTACAGGTGATGCCCACACGCTCTTTGACCGTCGAATCACCCCCAGCTGTAACATCTCATCGATCTCTTGGCGCATAGTCTGCTGCACCTGGTCAGAGATTCGATAGGGTGTTCGCCGTAGTGGGGCGTGATTCCCGGTGTCCACCTCATGGACTGCTAACTGAGTCCTCCCAGGTCGGTTGGAGAACACGACCCGGAAGGATTCCAGTGTGGTTTGCAACTGCAACCGCTGGGATTCAGTTAACGAGGCGCTTACCTCCACGTCCTCAATGGACCCATTGGCCTTGGCTTGGGCCAGCATGTCCAGGAGGGTGTCTTCCTCACCGTCTTCGGGCAAGCTGCAGACCGGTAGGACGAAAGGTTCACGTTCGTGATGAGCCTTCATCATGTTGACGTGAAAGGCCTTTCGCCTACCCCGAGCATGGTCAAGCGTGACCACGTAAGTGACCGGGTTGAGCTTATGGTGGACGACGTACGTGCCCTCCCAGGCTGCCTGAAGCTTATCCGTTGGTACGGGGACCAGCACCCACACCTTTTGACCCACGTGGTATGTCCGCTCCCGGGCGTTCTGGTCGTACCAGTGCTTCTGATCAGCCTGAGCCTGCGTCATGTTGTCATGCACCAACTGCGTCAAGGTCTGCATCTTGTCACGGAAGCGCATGACATACTCCACTATGGACACTTCAGAAGGGTTCGGCTCCTCTTCCCAGGATTCTCTTACCAACCCAAGGGGTCCCCGGACTTGCCTGCCGTACTGGAGCTCGAAGGGGGATAACCCCGTCGAGGCCTGCGGAACCTCTCGGTAAGCGAACAGCAGGTGTGGGAGGTACCGCTCCCAGTCGTGCCCTTGAGTCTCAACCAGCATGCGTAGCATCTGTTTGAGGGTACCATTGAAGCGTTCACACAAGCCATTGGTCTGTGGGTGATACGCACTCGATACCAGGTGCTTCACCTGCATTCTCTTACAGAGAGCCTCCATTAGGCGAGACATAAATTGGGTCCCTTGATCAGTAAGCATTTCCCTGGGAAACCCTACACGTGAAAAGATAGCCAACAGGGCATCCGCCACCTTATCTGCCCTAGTTGACAACAGAGCTACTGCCTCTGGGTACCGGGTAGCGTAGTCTACCACAGTAAGGATATATTGCTTTCCAGAGCTGCTGGGGACGGCCAGCGGGCCCACAATGTCCACCGCGATCCTCTGGAAAGGCTCCTCTATCACTGGTAAAGGGATCAGGGGAGCCTTAAGAGCAGGCCCCGCCTTCCCCACTCTTTGACAAGTGATACAGCAGCGGCAGTAGTTTGACACATCTGTCCCCATCTTAGGCCAATAGAAGTGTTGAGACAGCCGGGCCTTAGTTTTGCTGATTCCCAAGTGTCCAGCTAGCGGGATCTCATGGGCAATCCGCAACAACTCACCCCGGAATTGCTGCGGGACGACCAGCTGTCTTTCCCCCAACCACTCCTTTTGTGATTCTCCGGGTACTGTCTCCCGGTACAAGCTTCCTCGTTCCCAGAACACCTTCTCCTTATCAGTCTCGGAGAAGGGCGTCCCGGCGAGTTGTCTCAAACTCTCTAGGCTCGCATCTGTGTGCAGAGCGGCCTGAAACTCCTGGCTAGGGGAAGCCAGAAGCGACGTCAGGGTCCCTTCCCCACGGGAACCCTCTTGGACCTGCTCTGGGTCCACCTCTGGTTCAGTCACAGTGATGACTGAGGAGGGTCCGGAAGGCAGACAGTTATCTGTGTTCCGGGCACTCTGACTGCGGGTGACAGCAGCTACGTAGGCTGTCTCCCCGGGGGTTTCTACAGACAAATCAGCCGGCGCTGCTATGGGCTCTACCTCCCCATCCACCCCCAACACTTCAGGGGCAGTGCTACTTATGGGCCAGTTACCTTCCTCGGTGGCACTGGTCACTTTCATGGCATCACCTCCCTCACGGTTCCCATGCATCTCCCCATTTCCTGTAGCACCGACACTTGCCCCTGTTAGGGGTTCCTCAGCCGTCTCACTCCGCAGAGCGACGTGGCTGGGCACGCCTGTACCTATGGACACATTAACCTTCACAGAAAAATCATTATCAGGTTCAGCTGGCACAGGTACAACATTTTCACCATCAATCCTAGGAAAAAAATGGTTAATAGATGCATCATTACAAGATAAAGCATGGTCAGGTAACACATGCGATCTCCCATCATCATCATCATCAGGGTTAACATTACCCTTATTAGTAGATTGGGGAGGGGTATCAGTGATGTAGTATGCAACCAACCTCCCCAAATCAGTCCCCAACAAAACATCAGTGGGCAAATTATCAGACAGCCCCACTTCCTTCACCCCGCTCCCGGCACCCCAATCAATAAAAACCCGGGCCATCGGTAAGGGACAGCTGATGCCCCCAATCCCAGTGACAGTTAGGGTTTTCCCCAGAATGATTTCTTCAGGGGCCGCCAGTTTGGGTCGGATGAGGGTTCGTTCAGCCCCGGTGTCCTTGAGGCCTGTAGCAACATGGCCTCCCACAGTGACGGGCTGTACGTTGTCACACACCCTCCCAACCACACCACCCACCAAAAGAACTGCTGCATTTGGCCCTGGGGCCTTGGCTGGGGTGTTCTTCTGCTTGGCTGGGCAGTAGGTACTGATATGACCAGTCTGATTGCAGTGGTAACACTTGCGAGGTTCGGTGGTAGGTCTGGCGCTGTTGGCCACGGGGACAGGACCTCTGGTGTGCTGGCTGGCAGGGGTACTGGCGTTGGTTGCAGGCTTACCCCCTCTCCAGCTGGTGGTGACTGGCTTCTGCACTTCCGATCTACGGTTGGCCTCATAGGCATCGGCAATCTGCGCTGCTTTCGTCACGTCTTTGGGTTCTCTGTCCATCATGAACTGTCGCACCTCAGCTGGGCAAAGATGAAAGAACTGGTCTTTGATCATCAGGTCTCGCAGCTGTGCAAAGGTGGTCACTGACAGTCCTTGGGTCCACTGGTCAAAGTGGATCCCCAGTCCATGCACCACATCACTGTAACTATCGTGTGGGCCACGTTGGAGGGTCCTGAACTTTCTACGGTACACTTCGGGTGTAAGCTGGTACTTGGCTATCAGAGCCTGCTTGATGGCCTCATAGTCACCATCTTGTTCTTGAGGGAGGGCAGCAAACGCCTCCAGAGCTTTACCTCTCAGCCCTGGTGTCAGGTATCGGGCCCATTCATCTATAGGCAGCCGGTACTGTCTGCAGGCTTTCTCAAAGGCCCGCAGAAAAGTGTCCAAGTCCCCGTCCTTCTCCATAACAGGAAAGTGATCGGGCTGGGGCTTAGGTATCTGAGCGCTGCTGGGCTCACGTCTCTGGGCGGTGGAGGGCATCCCCCCCTGCCGGAGCATCTCCAGTTCATGTTCTCGCTGGGCTTGGCGCTCGGCTCTCTCAGCCTCCCGCTCTGCTCTCTCAGCCTCCCGCTCGGCTCGCTGGGCCTGGGCCTCTCGCTCAGCTCGGGCCTCTCTCTCGGCTTGCTGGGCCTGGGCCTCCTGCCGGTATTGCTGAATCAGCTGCCGACGTCCCTCATGGTCGTCAGTGGGGAATTCTTTCAAGGCCGCCTGCAGGTGGGGGTCCAATTCGCCCGGATTGCTAACAGGGCCAGCATTCAGTGGTTGGACCTCTGCTACAGCACCATGTTCGCTGGTGCTGGCTTCTGCGGCCTCTGGGCTCTGTGACCTGGCTTGGTCGGCTTCCCATTGCACCAGAACTGCGACCAGTTGGGCTTTGTTTTTGCCCGCAAAGTCAATGTGCTGTGACTTGCATAAGGCAACAAGGATGTCTCTTGTCTGCTGCTCATAGAAGGTTTCTCCCCGCACAACCATGGTTGCCAAATAAAAGATAGGATAGAAAAATGAAGAGAAAGGGAAGGGATAATTACCCGTACACAATTGTCTCAAGACTAATAAAACACTGAGTTCGTTCTCCAAACTTATTTGCGCAGAGTCCTCGCAAGAACTTTCTGCAAGTTTTTAGTGAGAGGAATGATTACTCAAACCAAATCACTAATGCTCTAAGATATCCCACCGCCTTGCCACCAAATGTCACAAATCCCCTGACCGCTGTCACCAATTGGTCAGGATTCCCACCGTGACCGTCACCCCTACGTCACGGATTGAGGTGACTTTAGGCCAACAGACGGCTATCACATGTGCAGGGGGGCTTATCTTAGTTATCCCTCCACTCCATGATGTGATGAAAAACCACACACAAGGCTATTGACCTCTTAGTTTACAGCAGGGGCTTATTCTAGGTATCCCACTGCTTTTCTATATACCACGAACTGCAGGGATTTATGTATATCCCACTTACAGTACCACTCAGCGTCGGACTGGAGCACCTTGGGCCCACCAGAGAAAATCATTCTTGGGGCCCACTATGTAGCTACATAGAAATAGATACAAGACCACCAATTGTGCGGTAAAAAGCGCTATTATCAGGGTATAATATAAGGTAGTTCACGTCTTAATAATGTAGCAAGGGTTGGGGTAGCCCCCTCACAGAATATAATGTAGCCCCCTCATAAAATATAATGCAGTCCCCTCTCATAGAATATAATGCAGCACCCCACAAAATATAATGCAACCCTCTCAGGTATGACGCAGTCCCCACCATAGAATATAATGTAGCACCCCATAGGGTATAATGCAGCCCCCCCATGTAGTATAATGCCACCCACCACAGAATATAATGTAGTCCCGAGAGAATGCAGTTCCACCACAGAATATAATACAGCCCCCCATAGAGTATACTGTAACCCCTCATATAGTATGATGTAGCCCCCCATAATATAATGTAGTACCTTGAGTATAATGCAGTCCCCCCACAGAATATAATGTAGCCCCCCAGGGCCGTATTTAGAGTTTCTGCTGCCCTAGGCACTTTTGGCGCTGCCTCCCCTTTTGGTGAGTATGACACTATCGGCAGTGACTTTGGCAAGAATCGCTGATGTGAAAGTCGCCTTTTGCAGCAGATCCTACAGTTTTTCTGCATCTGCCGCGTACCGGATCACTTACGGCAACACTGCGTTCGGCCTCATTCATTCCCTATGGGATTTGCGGCACTTGCCGTGATCTTGCAAATGTGGTACCATACCCCTCAACTTTTGAAGAAGGGAAGGAGGTATAACGTTTCCGGCGCGCGTAGTGCGCCGCAGCAAATTTTAGGCCACGCCTCTGACCACACCCATCTCACAACTAGTCACACCCATATCCACGTCCCAACCGCAGCCGTTTAGCACTGCTGATCACACTGTTTGCTTATAATTATTGTATATAAAACAAAAATATGGCCACACAGTGCTCCATACTGTATAATGGCCACACATGATGCTCAATACTGTATAACGGCCACCACACATGATGCTCCATACTGTATAATCGCCACACATGATGCTGCATACTGTATAATGGCCACACACAGTTCTTCATACTGTATAATGGCCACACATGATGCTCCATAGTGTATAATGGCCACACATTGCTCCATACTGTATAATGGCCAGACAGTGCTCCATACTGTATAATGATCCCACATAATGCTCAATACTGTATAATGGCCACAAATGATGCTCCATACTGTATTAGGTCCATTGGCCACACATGATGCTCCATACTGTATAACGGCCACACATGATGCTGAATACTGTATAATGACCCCCCTCCTGTATGCATGGCTCATCTCCCTCCTATCCCATATACATAGCTCATATTACCCCCCCTGTATAATGTATGGCTTATATTCCCCCTGCATGGCTCATATTCCCCCCTGTATGGCTTATATTCCCCCCTGTATGGCTTATATTCCCCCCTGTATGGCTTATATTCCCCCCTGTATGGCTTATATTCCCCCCTGTATGGCTTATATTCCCCCCCTGTATGGCTTATATTCCCCCCTGTATGGCTCATATTCCCCCCCGTAAGCATGGCTTATATTCCCCCCTGTATGGCTCATATTCCCCCCTGTATGCATGGCTCATTCCCCCCTGTATGCATGGCTCATTCCCCCCTGTATGGCTCATATTCCCCCCCCGTAAGCATGGCTTATATTCCCCCCTGTATGGCTCATATTCCCCCCTGTATGCATGGCTCATTCCCCCCTGTATGCATGGCTCATTCCCCCCTGTATGGCTTATATTCCCCCCTGTATGCATGGCTTATATTCCCCCCTGCATGGCTTATATTCCCCCCTGCATGGCTTATATTCCCCCCTGCATGGCTTATATTCCCCCCTGCATGGCTTACATTCCCCCCTGCATGGCTTATATTCCCCCCTGTATGGCTTATATTCCCCCCTGTATGGCTTATATTCCCCCCTGCATGGCTTATATTCCCCCTTGTATGGCTTATATTCCCCCCTGTATGGCTTATATTCCTCCCTGCATGGCTTATATTCCCCCCTGTATGGCTCATATTTCCCCCTGCATGGCGGCTTATCTCTCTGCACCAGCACCCGCTCCTGCTCGGCGCACCGGCTTATGTCCTCCTTCATCCCCTCCGTACCCCCCGTCCCTCATACTCACCTGTTCCACTGCACGGCCGTGCCGACATCCCTCGCGCTCTGTCCCAACTCCAGGCGGCGGCGCCGGCGCAGCAGCTTCTTCCTGCTTGAGCGGTCATGTGACACCGTTCATTAAGATCATGAATATGCGCATATTCATGATCTTAATGAGCGGTGTCACGTGACCGCTCGTTCAGGACGAGCTGCAGTGCAGACGCCGAGACCATCGCTGGAACAGGGTGAGTATTCAAGGCGGGCGGCGGGGGGGGCCCTGGAGCGGGGGTGGGGTGGGGCCCTGGAGCGGGGGGAGGGGGCCCTGGAGCAGTGGGGGCCCTGCCAGTAGGTGTCAGTGCCAGGGCCCACCGGAGGATCCTCCGGTTCCCCGGTGGGCCAGTCCGAGCCTGGTACCACTTAACACTTGCAGCTCTCTGGCGCCCCCTTACTCTCAGGTCAGATTAGGTACTGCACCCTGGGTAATTAGTCGCCAGACAGACTACCTGCTATGTACTGGCTATTGGGCACGCTGCAGCGACGCGATAACTACTCCCACTCAGGCAGGAACAATAATTATTAACGCCGCAGCCGCTACAACATAACCCAAAAGTCTGCACACTATCGGTATCACTGCCACCAGCTTCGATTAAACGGGTCCGAAGCTAACCCAACACAGTAGCGTATTTCCCTTCAGAAGACAGGGTAAGTTTAGAGCAGGATGAATGAACTAATATTAAATATTATATCCCATAAAAATAATTAGGCAGTGCTTTATCAAAAATATTTTATAAAGAAGTTACAAATGAGACAATTGCAAATATGTACAAGGGTAATTATAACATAAAGGGAATAAAGGAGAAAAGATAACACTTACATGTTCACAGAATGACAGGCAACCAGGCTAGGGCAGTTTTCCATACGTCCCAACTCATTGGATGTGCTGCTGGCTTCAGGAGAAGACAAGAAGTCAGGAAGCAATCTGAGCTGGGGAAGCCTGCCACAAACTTAATACCTTAAGGCTGTGACATCACAGAAAGGCTGGCTTATCTAGACCCTCCTCTCTCTACATTCTGAGTAAACTTTAAACTATTTTCTCTAATTTCTATAACTTCACTACAAAACACGTCATAGTTCTAACAAACCCATCAATCATCTCGGATTAACGTGAGCATTCTAATGAGATCAAATATGTCCTATCTGGGATACATATTTACAGAGAAAACCCTACTTCTTTACCAGACGGAGTTAGAAGCCCGAGTTTCAAGGGATGGGTACATACACCGAGTGGGAATACGAATATATATTTTCGTGTTCTTACCGTAAACATGGTGCATAATATCGTATAAAAACCAAACAAAGAATCTTTCATGAATTTTGGAGCCACTTTTCCAGTTCCAACTAGTGCAGGTGGGAGGGGCGAGGGACTTTCCTCCGAGCCTGGAATTTATGACCCCAGGGCAATAAAACCCCCTTCTAGCATACAGTCCGTAGCCCAGAGAGAAACAAGGAGAGTCAGCTAGTGAAGGGGGGGTTTAGCCCACCTCATGAGCTGAAGAGCAACTAAACTTATATGATATTTCATACCATATCGTGACACCGCGTGATACTTTGTATAATACCGCTTGATACATTCTATTATACCGCGTGATACTTTGTATAATACCGCTTGATACATTCTATTATACCGCTTGATACTTTGTATAATACCGCGTGATACATTCTATTATACTGTGTGATACTTTGTATAATACCGCGTGATACATTCTATTATACCACGTGATACTTTGTATAATACCGCGTGATACATTCTATTATACCGTGTGATACTTTGTATAATACCGCGTGATACATTCTATTATACCGCGTGATACTTTGTATAATACCGCTTGATACATTCTATTATACCGCGTGATACTTTGTATAATACCACGTGATACATTCTATTATACCGCTTAATACTTTGTATAATACCACGTGATACATTCTATTATACCGCGTGATACTTTGTATAATACTGCGTGATACTTTGTATACCGCGTGATACTTTGTATAATACCGCATGATACATTCTATTATACCACGTGATACTTTGTATAATAGTGTGTGATACTTTGTATAATACCGCGTGATACATTCTATTATACCGCTTGATACATTCTATTATACGCGTGATACTTTGTATAATACCGCGTGATTCATTCTGTTATACAGTGTAATACTTTGTATAATACCGCGTGATACATTCTATTATACGGCGTGATATTTTGTTTAATACCGCGTGATACATTCTATTATACCGCGTGATACTTTGTATAATACCGCGTGATACATTCTATTATACCATGTGATTCATTCTATTATACCGTGTGATACTTTATATAAAACCGCGTGATACATTCTATTATACGGCGTGATACTTTGTTTAATACCGTGTGATATTTTGCATGTGGTCATTTACTAAACTTCTGTTACAGTGTATGGATTATTAACAAGTAACCATGTGCACTTCTTGTGTTCGCCTCCAGGTGGCGATCTGTATTTGGATTTTCTTTGCAAAGTAAAGTTGCTAAAATCGAGAAGACAAACAGAGTAAATGTCTCCAAGGGAGAAAGAGACAGAGACAGATAGAGAGAGATACCGAGAGAGAGAGAGAGAGAGAGAGAGAGACAGAGAGAGAGATAGAGACTGAGAGAGATAGAGACAGAGAGAGACAGAGATACAGAGAGAGAGATAGAGACTGGAGAGAGATAGAGACAGAGACCGAGATACAGAGATAGAGACCTGGAGAGAGAGAGAGAGAGAGAGAGAGAGACAGAGATAGAGACAGAGAGATAGAGACCGGAGAGAGAGAGAGAGACAGAGAGAGAGATAGAGAGAGATATAGACAGAGAGAGATAGAGACAGAGAGAGATAGAGACAGACAGACAGAGAGAGATAAAGACAGAGAGAGATAGAGACAGACAGGGAGAGATAAAGACAGAGAGATAGAGACAGAGATACAGAGATAGAGACAGAGAGAGATATAGACAGAGAGAGACAGATACAGAGATAGAGACAGAGAGAGATAGAGCTGGAGACAGAGAGATAGAGACAGAGAGAGATAGAGACAGAGATACAGAGATAGAGACAGAGAGACAGAGATAGAGACAGAGAGAGAGACAGAGAGAGAGATAGAGACAGAGAGAGAGACAGACAGAGAGAGATAAAGACAGAGATAGAGACAGACAGAGAGAGATAAAGACAGAGAGATAGAGACAGAGAGAGAGAGATAGAGACAGAGAGATAGAGACAGAGAGAGATAGAGACTGAGAGAGAGAGATAGAGACAGACAGAGAGAGAGACATAGAGAGAGAGAGAGAGAGATAGAGAGAGATAGAGACTGAGAGAGAGAGATAGAGACAGACAGAGAGAGAGAGACAGAGAGAGAGAGATAGAGACAGAGATACAGACAGAGAGAGATAGAGACAGACAGAGAGAGATAAAGACAGAGAGATAGAGACAGAGATACAGACAGAGAGAGAGACAGAGAGAGAGAGATAGAGACAGAGAGAGATAGAGACAGAGAGAGACAGAGAGAGAGAGAGACTGAGAGAGAGAGATAGAGACAGACAGAGAGAGAGACAGAGAGAGAGAGATAGAGACAGAGATACAGACAGAGAGAGATAGAGACAGACAGAGAGAGATAAAGACAGAGAGATAGAGACAGAGATACAGACAGAGAGAGAGACAGAGATACAGAGAGAGAGAGAGACAGAGAGAGATAGAGACAGAGATACAGAGATAGAGACAGAGAGAGATAGAGACCGGAGAGAGAGACTTTCTTTGCAAAGTAAAGTTGCTAAAATCGAGAAGACAAACAGAGTAAATGTCTCCAAGGGAGAAAGAGACAGAGAGAGAGAGAGAGAGAGATACCTAGAGAGAGAGATAGAGACTGAGAGAGAGATAGAGACTGAGAGAGAGACAGAGAGAGAGAGATACAGAGAGATAGAGACAGAGAGAGACAGAGATACAGAGAGAGAGATAAAGACCGGAGAAAGAGAGAGAGATAGAGACAGAGACCGAGATACAGAGATAGAGACCTGGAGAGAGAGAGAGAGAGAGACAGAGATAGAGAAAGAAAGATAGAGACCGGAGAGAGAGAGAGAGACAGAGAGAGAGATAGAGAGAGATATAGACAGAGAGAGATAGAGACAGACAGAGAGAGATAAAGACAGAGAGAGATAAAGACAGAGAGATAGAGACAGAGAGAGATATAGACAGAGAGAGACAGATACAGAGATAGAGACAGAGAGAGAGATAGACAGAGAGAGACAGATACAGAGATAGAGACAGAGAGAGATAGAGATAGAGACAGAGAGATAGAGACAGAGAGACAGAGATAGAGACAGAGAGAGATAGAGACAGAGAGAGATAGAGACAGAGAGAGAGATAGAGACAGAGAGAGATAGAGACAGAGATACAGAGATAGAGACAGAGAGACAGAGACAGAGAGAGATAGAGACAGAGAGAGAGAGACAGACAGAGAGAGATAAAGACAGAGATAGAGACAGACAGAGAGAAATAAAGACAGAGAGATAGAGACAGAGAGAGAGAGATAGAGACAGAGAGAGATAGAGACAGAGAGAGATAGAGACTGAGAGAGAGATAGAGAGAGAGAGATAGAGACAGAGATACAGACAGAGAGAGATAGAGACAGACAGAGAGAGATAGAGACAGAGAGAGATAAAGACAGAGAGAGAGACAGAGAGAGAGAGATAGAGACAGAGAGAGAGAGACAGACAGAGAGATAGAGACAGAGATACAGACATAGAGAGAGACAGAGATACAGAGAGAGAGAGAGACAGAGAGAGATAGAGACAGATATATAGAGATAGAGAGAGATAGAGACCGGAGAGAGAGATAGAGACAGATATAGAGACAGAGAGAGAGATAAAGACAGAGAGATAGAGACAGAGATACAGAGATAGAGACAGAGAGAGATACAGAGATAGAGACACAGAGACAGAAAGACAGAGAGAGATAGAGACAGGGAGATACAGAGATAGAGACAGAGAGAGACAGAGATACAGAGAGAGAGATACAGAGATAGAGACAGAGATACAGATAGAGAGAGATAGAGACAGACAGAGAGAGATAAAGACAGAGATATAGAGACAAAGATATAGAGATAGAGACAGAGATCCACGTCAGAGATAGAGACAGAGAGAGACAGAGATACAGAGACAGAGAGACAGAGATAAAGAGATAGAGACAGAGAGACAGAGATAGAGACAGAGAGAGATAGAGACTGCGATACAGAGATAGAGACAGAGAGAGAGAGACAGAGAGATACAGAGAGATACAGAGATAGAGACAGAGATAGAGACAGAGATACAGAGATAGAGAGACAGAGATACAGAGATAGAGAGAGAGACAGAGATACAGAGATAGAGAGAGAGACAGAGATACAGAGATAGAGAGAGACAGAGATACAGAGATAGAGAGAGAGAGATAGAGACAGAGATACAGAGAGAGAGAGATAGAGACAGAGATACAGAGATAGAGAGAGAGATAGAGACAGAGATACAGAGAGAGAGAGAGAGATAGAGACAGAGATACAGAGAGACAGAGAGAGATAGAGACAGAGATACAGAGAGAGAGAGAGAGATAGAGACAGAGATACAGAGATAGAGAGACAGAGAGAGATAGAGACAGAGATACAGAGAGAGAGAGATAGAGACAGAGATACAGAGATAGAGAGAGAGAGAGAGATAGAGATACAGAGAGAGAGAGAGATAGAGACAGAGAGACAGAGAGAGAGAGATAGAGACAGAGAGAGACAGAGATATAGAGATAGAGACAGAGAGAGATATACAGATCCTCCTTGAAACATGGACTAAGGCCAATAATGAATCCTATGTCCCCATCGGATACAGGGAATTCTCTGTCTCCGCCCTGAAAAACAAAAACATCAAACAGGGCCGGAGCTCAGGAGGAATATTAGTATGGTACAAAGAAGAGCTCCATGAACATATCAGAGCAGTGAAGAGAGGAGACAGCCATATCTGGATAAGAATAAGCTGCTCCATCCTCACATCCGTGGCCGACATCTACCTCTGTGCAGTGTACGTAGCTCCTCCAGAGTCTCCATACTTCAACCCAGACAGCTTTGAGACCCTAAAGACTGAAGCTGCCTATGTCCAGACTCTTGGGAACGTTCTCATCTACGGAGACCTCAACGCAAGAACGGGAAGAGAAAGTGACTACCTGACCACTGATGGAAACATCTATATACTTGGAGCAGATACCGACTGTGACAACCCAGTACACACCGACAGGAACAGCTATGATTGCACAGTTAATAAAAGTGGCAGAACGCTGTTGAACCTATGCCGAAGCCTTGGACTTCGTATCCTCAATGGCCGCACCAAGGGAGACTCACTGGGAAGACATACCCTAAACTCCCATGTGGGCAGCAGTGTGATAGACTATGCCATGACAGATATGGACCCTACAAATATTGGCGCCCTTATAGTCACCCCACAAACACATCTGTCAGACCATAACCAACTGCTCCTATACATCAAATTCACAAAGAAATCACCCTCACAAACCCCGCAAATGACCGGCCTCTTTAGCCTGCCACCATCCTTCAAATGGTCCAAGATGTCGGCCCCAAAATACAAAGATGCCATCAACAGACCAGAGATCAAGGAGAAGCTCCAATGTTTCCATAATAACGTGTATGAACTCAACCCAGAAGGAGTACACCTAGCGGTAAGAGACCTTAACGACATTCTATATGCCATGGCAGAAATGTCTGACCTGAAAAGAAGCATCAACAAGAGACCGAGTAAACAAAATCCCAACAATTGGTTCGACAAAGAATGCAAGACCATACGGAAGGCCCTAAGAATGGCCTCAAATAAAAAACACAGAGACCCCAATAACCCCACTCTGAGAGAAGCCTACCACACCGTACAACGAAATTACAAAGCCACCCTCAGAAAGAAAAAGCAAAACGATATCTCTACCAAACTCCTCCAACTCAAGATGCCCTTGAAGACAACAAATTTTGGGAACTGTGGAATCACCTTGGATCCAACCAGAAAAGCAACAGCCTCCACATCCAGAGCGGCAACATCTGGCTCCAGTACTTCAAGGACCTCTACAATGACATCCCAAGTGAAGACCTGAACTTGGCACAAAAAGAGCTTGTGAAAAAACTGAAAGATATGGAGGAAAAGTTCAAAGATTTCCAAAATCCTCTGGATACACCAATCACACTGACAGAAATAACAGAAAGGATCACACAGATAAAAGGTAAAAAAGCCAGTGGTCCAGATGGGATCCTTCCAGAAATGCTGAAATACAGCCCTCCAGACATCCAGGCTGCGATAACAAAACTATTTAATATTGTACTGCAGGCCGGCTGCTTCCCCAAAAACTGGAACCAAGGCCTCATAACCCCTATACACAAAAATGGGGACAAGTACGACCCAGCAAACTACCGAGGGATATGTGTCCGCAGCAACCTGGGTAAACTCTTCAACTGCATCCTGAACAAGAGGATCCTCACCTTCCTCACCGAGCACAACATCCTCAGCAAGAGCCAAGCAGGGTTCATGCCAAACCACCGCACCACTGACCACATCTACACTCTGCACAGCCTCATCAAGAGCCACGTCCACAATACAAAGAACGGGAAGATATACGCTTGTTTTGTGGACTTCAAGAAGGCCTTCGACTCAGTGTGGCACCCAGGACTATTCCTAAAATTGCTGGGGAGCGGAATAGGAGGCAAAACATATGATGTCATCCGAAGCTCCTACACAGAGAACAGTTGCAGTGTGAAGGTGAACGGAAGGAGGACGGCCTATTTCCAACAAAGTCGAGGAGTGAGACAGGGCTGCAGCCTCAGTCCAACGCTCTTTAACATCTACATCAATGAGCTGGCGGTGGCCCTAGAGTCCTCCTCAGCACCAGGACTCACCCTCCATGACACCCAGGTGAAATTTCTGCTGTATTCAGATGACCTCGCTGTTATCACCAACTGAGAAAGGCCTCCAAGATCATCTGAAAATCCTAGAGACCTTCAGCAGCACATGGGCACTGCCAATCAAGGAGAAAAAAACTAATATCATGGTGTTCCAGAAAAGAAAGCAGAAACCCACTGGCAATCCTACCTTTACGATAGACAACCGTCCACTTACTGAACCCAACAGGTACACCTACCTGGGCCTAGAACTCAGCCAGTCAGGGAGCTTCAAGCAAGCCATAGAGTCACTAAAAGACAAGGCATCCAAAGCCTTCTATGCCATCAGAAGGCGTCTGTACCACCTCAAGGCACCAGTAACCGTATGGCTAAAAATTTTTGACTCCATCATTGCCCCAATTCTTCTATACGGTAGTGAGGTCTGGGGCCCAGTCTCATACCCAAACTGGTCAAAGTGGGACGCTGGGCCGACAGAAATATTCCACCTAGAGTTCTGCAAGCATCTTCTCCAAGTCCATCGGAGCACATCAAATAGCGCCTGCTGAGCAGAGCTGGGCAGATTCCCACTACACATCGCAATAAGGAAGAAGGCGCTGTCATTCAAGGCTCATCTACAAAGTAGCAGTCCCAGCTCCTACCATCACAAAGCCCTCCTACACCAGGAAGCCTCAGGAAGCCTCCCAAGAAAAAGTACCCAAAGCCAGTCTGACCAAGCCATCAACCTCCATGGCCTGACAAAAGGTGAAATCCAGAAAATGATCCACAAAGTCAAAGAGGAATATCTCAGCATCTGGAGGAATGACATAAACAAATCCCAGAAACTGACAATATACCGGAATCTACAGAGGGAGTACAAACTGGCCCCATATCTAGAGAAACTAGAAAACCCCAAAGATCGACAGATCCTGAGCCGGTACAGACTGAGCGCCCACAGCCTACTCATCGAATCCGGGCGGCACCGACAGAACTACAAGCCCCGAGAGAACAGACTCTGCCAGCAGTGCCCCCAGGAGGCCGTGGAGGATGAGTCCCACTTCCCAAATACTCCGCAGTGAGGGACACTCACTTCAAGAGGCTGTCTGATCTCCTCCCAGACTTCACCTCCAAGGAGGAGGAAGAGAAACTGCCGATAATACTGGGGGAAGAGGAAAGTGCAGCGGCCGTAGCAGCGGAATATGTCAGTGCCTGCCACAGACTAAGAGGAGCCTGATATGTCATGGACTCCCGTACCCCAACACTGGACATATCCCTATCCCCCGACTAAAGAGCCTGATATGTCATGGACTCCCGTACCCCAACACTGGACACGTCCCTATCCCCCGACTAAAGAGCCTGATATGTCATGGACTCCTATACCCCACCCTGGAAACATCCCCTATCCTCTAAAAGGAATTTGATATTCCCTGGACCTCTATATGCCCCCCTCCCCCACCCCCGTATTTTTACCATATGCTTTGGCAATGCTAACATGTACTTAGTCCTGCCAATAAAGCTCATTTGAATTTGAGAGACAGAGAGATACAGAGATAGAGACAGAGACCGAGAGAGAAAGAGAGCGAGAGAGAAAGAGAGCGAGAGATATATAGACAGAGATAGTGACAGAGAGAGAGAGAGAGACAGACGGATACAGAGTGTGTGTTGTTCTCTGTTATCAGCTGTGTCATGTTGTGTCCCTGATTCCCCTCCCTCGTGTGGTGGCGCAGTGGAGCCTGTGGCCCCCGGGCCGGTGAGGTCTCCCCGCTCCTCGGCTTCTGCACTCCGAGGGTTCAGCAGCAGATTATCTGCATTATTGTCATTACCGCGGTGGAGACTGCGGGACTCATTGTCTGCGGGACTAATGCTGAGCAAAGAAAGCGCCGCCAGGACCGACACCGACATCAGGACCTGAGAAAGAAACACCGAGAAACCAGCGCGGACACCGGGAGACTGTCACCACAAAAGCTCACAGAAAAATCCCAAGAATTAAAAAAATTAACCTTTATTAATATAATCTTATAAAAAGTATTAGATGCCAACTATGTGCACAACCACACCATCACCAAGATTAACAACATCCCATAGGAAAGGCCAAGTTGGTGCCAATCCCTACACTAAACTACAATGACCCTACCTGACCAGCGGAGGTTGGCACCCTATAACACCTGCGCAATGGCGCCCCCGCTCCTCGTCGACTCTCCCTGCTAACCCTAGTGGGCCCTACTGGGGTCAGGGAACCGAAAACGACAAGTATACAGTGCAAATCAGAAATGATGGGTCAATAGCAGTTACCCAGAAACCCTATTTTGCTAGCTGCACTACACCTTCCTAGTCGCAGGGGTCGACACCCTAATTGCCAATGGTGCCCCCGCTCCACGATGGCTACACTTATCTTACCCTATAATAACAACATGAAGGGCAGGCAGGATGTTAAACAAAAATTTAGAGGCATATATCCCGAGGATATGCGATGTCTGTTTGATAATGGGGTGTACTTCCTCTCCTTATACCTATAGACCGTGCTGATCATTCATACTCCATATATTCCAAAGTCATCTGAATTTAGCATATACATAGATCAATACCAAAACAAAACAATAAATAATACAAGAGATCATAAAGTTCAATGACTTCCAAGTAACATGACCTCTCACATTGCAGATGTTAAAGGTATAAGTAAAAGACAACAATAATCCTAGAGTATGAGCACATACTGGAAAGACACAATCCTCCTACGGCCTAAACCACATCAGTATGGTCAATAGAACATAAATAACCATGATACCCCCTTTTTAATGAACTCAACGCGTTTCCCCTCTGCATATAACCGGAGGTTCATCAGGAGTTCATCCACGAGGGATTGGCCTGATGGTGATACAGATCATTTCATTCACCGGCACCATCTATGAAGGAAGCTAAGTAACCCTATGTTTTATTTGATAAAATCCTGATGAACCTCCGGTTATATGCGGAGGGGAAACGCGTTGAGTTCATTAAAAAGGGGGTATCATGGTTATTTATGTTCTATTGACCATACTGATGTGGTTTAGGCCGTAGGAGGATTGTGTCTTTCCAGTATGTGCTCATACTCTAGGATTATTGTTGTCTTTTACTTATACCTTTAACATCTGCAATGTGAGAGGTCATGTTACTTGGAAGTCATTGAACTTTATGATCTCTTGTATTATTTATTGTTTTGTTTTGGTATTGATCTATGTATATGCTAAATTCAGATGACTTTGGAATATATGGAGTATGAATGATCAGCACGGTCTATAGGTATAAGGAGAGGAAGTACACCCCATTATCAAACAGACATCGCATATCCTCGGGATATATGCCTCTAAATTTTTGTTTAACATCCTGCCTGCCCTTCATGTTGTTATTATAGGGTAAGATAAGTGTAGCCATCGTGGAGCGGGGGCACCATTGGCAATTAGGGTGTCGACCCCTGCGACTAGGAAGGTGTAGTGCAGCTAGCAAAATAGGGTTTCTGGGTAACTGCTATTGACCCATCATTTCTGATTTGCACTGTATACTTGTCGTTTTCGGTTCCCTGACCCCAGTAGGGCCCACTAGGGTTAGCAGGGAGAGTCGACGAGGAGCGGGGGCGCCATTGCGCAGGTGTTATAGGGTGCCAACCTCCGCTGGTCAGGTAGGGTCATTGTAGTTTAGTGTAGGGATTGGCACCAACTTGGCCTTTCCTATGGGATGTTGTTAATCTTGGTGATGGTGTGGTTGTGCACATAGTTGGCATCTAATACTTTTTATAAGATTATATTAATAAAGGTTAATTTTTTTAATTCTTGGGATTTTTCTGTGAGCTTTTGTACTTATACCCAAGTTTATATTTTTTCTCTGTGAAAAGAGACTGTCACCACACCGGGCACTCCACTCACCCCCAGAGCTGCAGTCACTATTCTGCTGTTCACAGTAAATGTAGATTTATTAGACTAAGTCACAGAAAAACCCCAATATTGAATAATTACCTTTTTATTATTCATTATTATAAAAACTGGTGCTCACAAAACCATCACCAACACAAGAAAAACATTAATAGAGAAACTGCTAGAGACCTTAGGAGGTGGCTGACCCTGTAATCTAATCCTCACCCTACCTAGCAGCGGAGGTTTTCACCCTACAACCTACGCCGTGGCGCCCCCAGTCACCCTACAACCTACGCCGTGGCGCCCCCACTCACCCTACAACCTACGCCGTGGCGCCCCCACTCACCCTACAACCTACGCTGTGGCGCCCCCACTCACCCTACAACCTACGCCGTGGCGCCCCCACTCACCCTACAACCTACGCCGTGGCGCCCCCACTCACCCTACAACCTACGCCGTGGCGCCCCCACTCACCCTACAACCTACGCCGTGGCGCCCCCACTCACCCTACAACCTACGCTGTGGCGCCCCCACTCACCCTACAACCTACGCCGTGGCGCCCCCACTCACCCTACAACCTACGCCGTGGCGCCCACACTCACCCTACAACCTATGCCATGGCGCCCCCACTCACCCTACAACCTATGCCATGGCGCCCCCACTCACCCTACAACCTACGCCGTGGCGCCCACACTCACCGTCAGTTGTCGTTTCTAATCTTAAAATCCCTATGGGACAACGGGTAAGGAAGAAAAAGAATCAATAAAATCAATGTAGTGGATAAAGATTGTTCAGGGCCAGGAAGGGTAAATGCTGACCCTATATTCCGACCCTATGTCACAGCGGGGGTTGGCGCCCCAATACTCGACGGCTAGCCCTAGGGCTGACCCTACAGAGGGATATAAAGCGCTACAGTGCAGGGACAGCAAGGCCTGCAAGGGCAATGCAGGAAAGATTGGGCTTCAGACAATTGTAACCATACGATACAGCATTAATAATGATACATAGGTACTGATTGATAATTCATATATGGCGCCTTCCACCTCCACCTCCTTGAGACAAAGGGTTATCTAAAGACAATGCTTCACATCTATTATCAACCCCTCATTCAACATTATGCCCCACTGTATGTGTATACAGTAATTAGAGGTTCATAGAGATATGTGTATATGAGGCTCATCAGGGTATATACACATCTCACTGATGACCGCTACTTAGCTCCATATCAGGCGCCGTCCATAGCGATAGTCATCAGCACATAGGGCCGGTCCCCTCCGGATATTGTGCCCCACGTGACACCGCCTTATAAATACTCCCATATAATATCCACACAATACTCCATATACTGTCATATATAATAATACTGCCATATAACGTCCAAAAAATACAGTCATTCCTTGCCCCAAAACTCCTCCATACGGCGCCCAAACATCGCTGCCCTATGATGTCCACATGACGCCGTCATAAAGTGCGCACAAAACACGGCCTGTCACTGGATGTTTGCAGTGAGATAATACCGCCATGTGAACCCGACACTATACAGCCATACAGTGACCACATAATATTGCACCTGCACCAGACACATTACATTGTGCCAATATGACCCAGCTTTACAGAGCATATGGCGGATATGAAAACTCAACATGCCCCTGGAAACAAATCCTACCGATAAGAAACCATTTGAGAACTTTTTGCGCCGTTAATGTTAACCATCTGCACTAATTAATTGAGAAATAAACTAAAATCTCTTCGGTTAGGGAAAAAAAAACACCTAAAATAATACAAATGTATTAATTTTCACACCCTTACATTAATGGTGGTGCGCAGTGTTGGATTTGTACCTTTTGGAATTATAGCCATAAAAGTTCCCCCTAGGTCTCATAAAGCAGAAACACATCGCCGGACGGGATATTTTGCTTAGTAAGGTTTCCGTCTTGCCCCCGACCCCACGGGCCGGACATATGAAAAATACGGGAGATTGTTGTCACAAGCAGGACACAACCGGAGCTGGTCAGAAATTCCTGCAGCTCCTTTATTGTTGTTCTCTGGCTCTGGCACCAGTTCTATGTAATGCATGTTACTGTTGGGCCAAAATTTCACTCCCTACTTGATGACGTCTTCACGGTGACTATGCTAGATCTAAATTAATTGGAAATTATTTTTTATATTTCTCCTTACTGACAACTTTCCTCAATCAGATCCTTTTGCTGTGTTGTCAGCTGTTTACAGACCAAAAAATGTCAGGAAAATCGTTCTGGAGCAGCGACACTTTCTCTGGGGTTAATCAGAATCACTGAACATGACGGTGGCCGAGCGCTGACTACTATGTAGCATGGGGGAATGTGATTCTGAACACAATACACCCCTAATTATAGAGGGTGCTCACACTTATGCAACCACAGTATTTTAATTGTAAATATTTATTTGCCCTTCAAAATGATGTCAGATATTTCTGGATTTGTGCAGATTATGGACACGTTAAGGCCGTGTTCACACGTTGCATTCTGTTGCTTTTTTTAAAGCAAATATTAAGCTGCGTTTTATAGTAACAGCAAAGTCTATGAGATTTCAGAAGTCTGCGCACACATTGGGTTTATTTTCCTGACTGATTTACAAAACTGCTGTGAGTTTGAAAACTGCAGCATGTCACCTCTTTCAGTGTTTTTTCACCCATGAAAACAATGCGTTAGTGCAAAAACGCAGTACAAATGCAGCAAAAATCACAGGTATCAGGTTTTTTGCTGCGTTTTTGGTGCAAAAAACTCAAGGAAGTTGCATCATGAATTTTTTCTGGCCAATAAACTTTATCAGCGTTGCACGAGACACAGCAAAAATGCCGCAAATAAATCCAGCAAAACCTACTATTTTTTTGTTGCAGCGTTGAGCTGATTTTGCCTACAGAAAAAAAACAGCAAAAATGCAAAATGTGAACAAAATCACTAGAAGTAAAAAGTGACAATAAATTAAATGTTTCCCAACTCCTGTGAACGAAACTTCCGATCTCCAGATTGTCACCTGCACTGATACATTGTAACAAACTCATAGGACAGGAGCGAGGATTGTGCTGCTGAGGTGTCACCTGAATACACAGTAACAAACCTTCTGCTGTGCGCACTCCATGGTCAGGTCAGGGGATTCCATTCACTGTCAGAATTCAGAGATCTGGAAGGAAATAAGGGAAAACGAAACGTGAAGTCAAAAATCAGCAGAACTTCCCGTTATCCCTCACTGGGGACCCCACTATTACCAGTCACAGAGGGCAGAGACCCCACTGGAGTGACCGCACATTTCTATAAGCGCAGAGATCTCATTACCAGACCCAAACCTTAGGGGGCGCTGGTGGAGCGGAGGCATTTCTCCTCATTCCCCCCCCCCCCGGTGGTTCCCGGGAATTCTGAGAATGTCACAAATTCCATAATAAACGGCAATTCCTAACAGAGTGATACACAAGGTATAAAGGGCGGCCGATGGGACCCCGCACACAGAGACCCCACTACAGACTGCACACAGATGACTAAAGATTCCCTACAACTGGTTCACTGATATTCATTTCCCCGTCAGTCTTTGTCCTTGTGGCCGTCATTCCTGATACTATGTAACACACAGAGAACTGATGTCAGCACAGGACCAATCACAGGAGGCCCTTGTGGCCACGTGACCACCACTGATCAACTACACTAATGATCGACGCGCGTCCTCCGAGACACGGGCCAAGAAAGAGGGTATGGGGAAGATGCTCCTCATAACACCCATGCAGAGCATTAGTCAGCCTTAGACCCTCCATCCACAGCACTATCCAGCCCTAGACCCTCCATCCACAGCACTATCCAGCCCTAGACCCTCCAACCACAGCACTATCCAGCCCTAGACCCTCCATCCACAGCACTATCCAGCCCTAGACCCTCCAACCACAGCACTATCCAGCCCTAGACCCCTCATACACAGCACTATCCAGCCCTAGACCCCTCATACACAGCACTATCCAGCCCTAGACCCTTCATACACAGCACTATCCAGCCCTAGACCCCTCACACACAGCACTATCCTGCCGTAGACCCTCATACACAGCACTATCCAGCCCTAGACCCCTCATACACAGCACTATCCAGCCCTAGACCCTCATACACAGCACTATCCAGCCCTAGACCCCTCATACACAGCACTATCCAGCCCTAGACCCCTCATACACAGCACTATCCAGCCCTAGACCCTCCATCCACAGCACTATCCAGCCCTAGACCCCTCATACACAGCACTATCCAGCCCTAGACCCCCCATACACAGCACTATCCAGCCCTAGACCCTCCATCCACAGCACTATCCAGCCCTAGACCCCTCATACACAGCACTATCCAGCCCTAGACCCCCCATACACAGCACTATCCAGCCCTAGACCCCCCATACACAGCACTATCCAGCCCTAGACCCCCATACACAGCACTATCCAGCCCTAGACCCCCCATACACAGCACTATCCAGCCCTAGACCCCCATACACAGCACTATCCAGCCCTAGACCCCCCATATACAGCACTATCCAGCCCTAGACCCCCATACACAGCACTATCCTGCCCTAGACCCTCCATCCACAGCACTATCCAGCCCTAGACCCCTCATACACAGCACTATCCAGCCCTAGACCCCTCATACACAGCACTATCCAGCCCTAGACCCTCCATCCACAGCACTATCCAGCCCTAGACTCTCATACACAGCACTATCCAGCCCTAGACCCTCATACACAGCACTATCCTGCCCTAGACCCTCATACACAGCACTATCCAGCCCTAGACCCTTCATACACAGCACTATCCAGCCCTAGACCCCCATACACAGCACTATCCAGCCTTAGATCCCTCATACACAGCACTATCCAGCCCTAGACCCCTCATACACAGCACTATCCAGCCCTAGACCCTCCATCCACAGCACTATCCAGCCCTAGACTCTCATACACAGCACTATCCAGCCCTAGACCCTCATACACAGCACTATCCTGCCCTAGACCCTCATACACAGCACTATCCAGCCCTAGACCCTCCATCCACAGCACTATCCAGCCCTAGACCTCCATCCACAGCACTATCCAGCCCTAGACCCTCCATCCACAGCACTATCCAGCCCTAGACCTCCATCCACAGCACTATCCAGCCCTAGACCCCTCATACACAGCTCTATACAGCCCTAGACCCTCCATCCTCAGCACTATTCAGCCCTAGACCCTCCATCCACAGCACTATCCAGCCCTAGACCCTCCATATTCAGCACTATCCAGCCCTAGACCCTCCATCCTCAGCACTATTCAGCCCTAGACCCCTCATACACAGCACTATCCAGCCCTAGATCCCTCATACACAGGACTATCCAGCCCTAGACCCTCATACACAGCACTATCCAACCGTAGACCTCCATACACAGCACTATCCAGCCCTAGACCCCTCATACACAGCACTATCCAGCCCTAGACCCCTCATACACAGCTCTATACAGCCTTAGACCCTCCATCCTCAGCACTATTCAGCCCTAGACCCTCCATCCACAGCACTATCCAGCCCTAGACCCCTCATACACAGCACTATCCTGCCCTAGACCCTCCATATTCAGCACTATCCAGCCCTAGACCCTCCATCCTCATCACTATTCAGCCCTAGACCCCTCATACACAGCACTATCCAGCCCTAGACCCCCATACACATCACTATCCAGCCCTAGATCCCTCATACACAGGACTATCCAGCACTAGACCCCCATACACAGCACTATCCAACCCTATACCCCCATACACATCACTATCCAGCCCTAGATCCCCCATACACAGCACTATCCAGCCCTAGACCCCCATACACATCACTATACAACCGTAGACCTCCATACACAGCACTATCCAGCCCTAGACCCTCATACACAGCACTATTCAGACCTAGACCCTCCATACACAGCACTATCCAGCCCTAGACCCCTCATACACAGCACTATCCAGCCCTAGACCCCCATACACAGCACTATCCAGCCCTAGACCCCCATACACAGCACTATCCAACTGTAGACCCTCCATACACAGCACTATCCATCCGTAGACCCCCATACACAGCACTATCCAGCCCTAGACCCCCATACACAGCACTATCCAACCGTAGACCCTCCATACACAGCACTATCCATCCCTAGACCCCTCATACACAGCACTATCCAGCCCTAGACCCCCATACACAGCACTATCCAACCGTAGACCCTCCATCCACAGCACTATCCAGCCCTAGACCCCTCATACACAGCACTATCCAGCCCTAGACCCCTCATACACAGCACTATCCAGCCCTAGACCCTTCATACACAGCACTATCCAGCCCTAGACCCCTCATACACAGCACTATCCTGCCCTAGACCCTCATACACAGCACTATCCAGCCCTAGACCCCTCATACACAGCACTATCCAGCCCTAGACCCCTCATACACAGCACTATCCAGCCCTAGATCCCTCATACACAGCACTATCCAGCCCTAGATCCCTCATACACAGCACTATCCAGCCCTAGACCCCCATACACAGCACTATCCTGCCCTAGACCCTCATACACAGCACTATCCAGCCCTAGACCCCTCATACACAGCACTATCCAGCCCTAGACCCCTCATACACAGCACTATCCAGCCCTAGATCCCTCATACACAGCACTATCCAGCCCTAGATCCCTCATACACAGCACTATCCAGCCCTAGACCCCTCATACACAGCACTATCCAGCCCTAGACCCCTCATACACAGCACTATCCAGCCCTAGACCCCTCATACTCAGCACTATCCAGCCCTAGATCCCTCATACACAGCACTATCCAGCCCTAGACCCCCATACACAGCACTATCCAGCCCTAGACCCCCCATACACAGCACTATCCAGCCCTAGACCCTCCATCCACAGCACTATCCAGCCCTAGACTCTCATACACAGCACTATCCAGCCCTAGACCCTCATACACAGCACTATCCTGCCCTAGACCCCCCATACACAGCACTATCCAGCCCTAGACCCCCATACACAGCACTATCCAGCCCTAGACCCCCATACACATCACTATCCAACCGTAGACCTCCATACACAGCACTATCCAGCCCTAGACCCCTCATACACAGCACTATCCAGCCCTAGACCCCTCATACACAGCTCTATACAGCCTTAGACCCTCCATCCTCAGCACTATTCAGCCCTAGACCCTCCATCCACAGCACTATCCAGCCCTAGACCCTCATACACAGCACTATCCTGCCCTAGACCCTCCATATTCAGCACTATCCAGCCCTAGACCCTCCATCCTCATCACTATTCAGCCCTAGACCCCTCATACACAGCACTATCCAGCCCTAGACCCCCATACACATCACTATCCAGCCCTAGATCCCTCATACACAGGACTATCCAGCACTAGACCCCCATACACAGCACTATCCAGCCCTAGACCCCCATACACATCACTATACAACCGTAGACCTCCATACACAGCACTATCCAGCCCTAGACCCTCATACACAGCACTATTCAGACCTAGACCCTCCATACACAGCACTATCCAGCCCTAGACCCCTCATACACAGCACTATCCAGCCCTAGACCCCCATACACAGCACTATCCAGCCCTAGACCCCCATACACAGCACTATCCAACTGTAGACCCTCCATACACAGCACTATCCATCCGTAGACCCCCATACACAGCACTATCCAGCCCTAGACCCCCATACACAGCACTATCCAACCGTAGACCCTCCATACACAGCACTATCCATCCCTAGACCCCTCATACACAGCACTATCCAGCCCTAGACCCCCATACACAGCACTATCCAACCGTAGACCCTCCATCCACAGCACTATCCAGCCCTAGACCCCTCATACACAGCACTATCCAGCCCTAGACCCCTCATACACAGCACTATCCAGCCCTAGACCCTTCATACACAGCACTATCCAGCCCTAGACCCCTCATACACAGCACTATCCTGCCCTAGACCCTCATACACAGCACTATCCAGCCCTAGACCCCTCATACACAGCACTATCCAGCCCTAGACCCCTCATACACAGCACTATCCAGCCCTAGATCCCTCATACACAGCACTATCCAGCCCTAGATCCCTCATACACAGCACTATCCAGCCCTAGACCCCCATACACAGCACTATCCTGCCCTAGACCCTCATACACAGCACTATCCAGCCCTAGACCCCTCATACACAGCACTATCCAGCCCTAGACCCCTCATACACAGCACTATCCAGCCCTAGATCCCTCATACACAGCACTATCCAGCCCTAGACCCCTCATACACAGCACTATCCAGCCCTAGACCCCTCATACACAGCACTATCCAGCCCTAGACCCCTCATACTCAGCACTATCCAGCCCTAGATCCCTCATACACAGCACTATCCAGCCCTAGACCCCCATACACAGCACTATCCAGCCCTAGACCCCCCATACACAGCACTATCCAGCCCTAGACCCTCCATCCACAGCACTATCCAGCCCTAGACTCTCATACACAGCACTATCCAGCCCTAGACCCTCATACACAGCACTATCCTGCCCTAGACCCCCCATACACAGCACTATCCAGCCCTAGACCCTCCATCCGCAGCACTATCCAGCCCTAGACCTCCATCCACAGCACTATCCAGCCCTAGACCCTCCATCCACAGCACTATCCAGCCCTAGACCTCCATCCACAGCACTATCCAGCCCTAGACCCCTCATACACAGCTCTATACAGCCCTAGACCCTCCATCCTCAGCACTATTCAGCCCTAGACCCTCCATCCACAGCACTATCCAGCCCTAGACCCTCCATATTCAGCACTATCCAGCCCTAGACCCTCCATCCTCAGCACTATTCAGCCCTAGACCCCTCATACACAGCACTATCCAGCCCTAGATCCCTCATACACAGGACTATCCAGCACTAGATCCCTCATACACAGGACTATCCAGCCCTAGACCCCCATACACATCACTATCCAGCCCTAGATCCCCCATACACAGCACTATCCAGCCCTAGACCCCCATACACATCACTATCCAACCGTAGACCTCCATACACAGCACTATCCAGCCCTAGACCCCTCATACACAGCACTATCCAGCCCTAGACCCCTCATACACAGCTCTATACAGCCTTAGACCCTCCATCCTCAGCACTATTCAGCCCTAGACCCTCCATCCACAGCACTATCCTGCCCTAGACCCTCCATATTCAGCACTATCCAGCCCTAGACCCTCCATCCTCATCACTATTCAGCCCTAGACCCCTCATACACAGCACTATCCAGCCCTAGATCCCTCATACACAGGACTATCCAGCACTAGACCCCCATACACAGGACTATCCAACCCTATACCCCCATACACAGCACTATCCAGCCCTAGATCCCCCATACACAGCACTATCCAGCCTTAGACCCCCATACACATCACTATCCAGCCCTAGACCCCCATACACAGCACTATCCAACCGTAGACCCTCCATACACAGCGCTATCCATCCGTAGACCCCCATACACAGCACTATCCAGCCCTAGACCCCCATACACATCACTATCCAACCGTAGACCCTCCATACACAGCACTATCCATCCCTAGACCCCTCATACACAGCACTATCCAGCCCTAGACCCCCATACACAGCACTATCCAACCGTAGACCCTCCATCCACAGCAATATCCAGCCCTAGACCCCTCATACACAGCACTATCCAGCCCTAGACCCCTCATACACAGCACTATCCAGCCCTAGACCCCTCATACACAGCACTATCCAGCCCTAGACCCTTCATACACAGCACTATCCAGCCCTAGACCCTTCATACACAGCACTATCCTGCCCTAGACCCTCATACACAGCACTATCCAGCCCTAGACCCCTCATACACAGCACTATCCAGCCCTAGACCCCTCATACACAGCACTATCCAGCCCTAGATCCCTCATACACAGCACTATCCAGCCCTAGATCCCTCATACACAGCACTATCCAGCCCTAGACCCCCATACACAGCACTATCCTGCCCTAGACCCTCATACACAGCACTATCCAGCCCTAGACCCCTCATACACAGCACTATCCTGCCCTAGACCCTCATACACAGCACTATCCAGCCCTAGACCCCTCATACACAGCACTATCCAGCCCTAGACCCCTCATACACAGCACTATCCAGCCCTAGATCCCTCATACACAGCACTATCCAGCCCTAGACCCCCATACACAGCACTATCCTGCCCTAGACCCTCATACACAGCACTATCCAGCCCTAGACCCCTCATACACAGCACTATCCAGCCGTAGACCCCTCATACACAGCACTATCCAGCCCTAGATCCCTCATACACAGCACTATCCAGCCCTAGACCCCCATACACAGCACTATCCAGCCCTAGACCCCTCATACTCAGCACTATCCAGCCCTAGATCCCTCATACACAGCACTATCCAGCCCTAGAACCCCATACACAGCACTATCCAGCCCTAGACCCCCCATACACAGCACTATCCAGCCCTAGACCCTCCATCCACAGCACTATCCAGCCCTAGACCCCTCATACACAGCACTATCCAGCCCTAGACCCTCCATCCACAGCACTATCCAGCCCTAGACTCTCATACACAGCACTATCCAGCCCTAGACCCTCATACAAAGCACTATCCTGCCCTAGACCCCCCATACACAGCACTATCCAGCCCTAGACCCTCCATCCACAGCACTATCCAGCCCTAGACCTCCATCCACAGCACTATCCAGCCCTAGACCCTCCATCCACAGCACTATCCAGCCCTAGACCTCCATCCACAGCACTATCCAGCCCTAGACCCCTCATACACAGCTCTATACAGCCCTAGACCCTCCATCCTCAGCACTATTCAGCCCTAGACCCTCCATCCACAGCACTATCCAGCCCTAGACCCTCCATATTCAGCACTATCCAGCCCTAGACCCTCCATCCTCAGCCTATTCAGCCCTAGACCCCTCATACACAGCACTATCCAGCCCTAGATCCCTCATACACAGGACTATCCAGCACTAGACCCCCATACACAGCACTATCCAACCCTATACCCCCATACACAGCACTGTCCAGCCCTAGATCCCCCATACACAGCACTATCCAGCCCTAGACCCCCATACACATCACTATCCAGCCCTAGACCCCCATACACATCACTATCCAACCGTAGACCTCCATACACAGCACTATCCAGCCCTAGACCCCTCATACACAGCACTATCCAGCCCTAGACCCCCATACACATCACTATCCAGCCCTAGATCCCCCATACACAGCACTATCCAGCCCTAGACCCCCATACACATCACTATCCATCCGTAAACCTCCATACACAGCACTATCCAGCCCTAGACCCCTCATACACAGCACTATCCAGCCCTAGACCCCTCATACACAGCTCTATACAGCCTTAGACCCTCCATCCTCAGCATTATTCAGCTCTAGACCCTCCATCCACAGCACTATTCAGCCCTAGACCCCTCATACACAGCACTATCCAGCCCTAGACCCTCCATATTCAGCACTATTCAGCCCTAGACCCTCCATCCTCATCACTATTCAGCCCTAGACCCCTCATACACAGCACTATCCAGCCCTAGATCCCTCATACACAGGACTATCCAGCACTAGACCCCCATACACAGCACTATCCAACCCTATACCCCCATACACAGCACTATCCAGCCCTAGATCCCCCATACACAGCACTATCCTGCCCTAGACCCCCATACACAGCACTATCCAGCCCTAGACCCCTCATACACAGCACTATACAGCTCTAGATCCCCCATACACAGCACTATCCAGCCCTAGACCCCCATACACATCACTATCCAACCGTAGACCTCCATACACAGCACTATCCAGCCCTAGACCCTCATACACAACACTATTCAGCCCTAGACCCTCCATACACAGCACTATCCAGCCCTAGACCCCTCATACACAGCACTATCCAGCCCTAGACCCCCATACACAGCACTATCCAACCGTAGACCCTCCATACAAAGCACTATCCATCCCTAGACCCCCATACACATCACTATCCAGCACTAGACCCCTCATACACAGCACTATCCATCCCTAGAACCCTCATACACAGCAGTATCCAGCCCTAGATCCCCATACACAGCACTATCCAGCCCTAGACCCCTCATACACAGCACTATCCAGCCCTAGACCCCCATACACAGCACTATCCAACCGTAGACCCTCCATACACAGCACTATCCATCCCTAGACCCCCATACACAGCACTATCCATCCCTAGACCCCCCATACACAGCAATATTCAGCCCTAGATCCCTCATACACAGCACTATCCAGCCCTAGACCCCCATACACAGCACTATCCAGCCCTAGACCCCCATACACAGCACTATCCAGCCCTTGACCCCTCATACACAGCACTATCCAGCCCTAGATCCCTCATACACAGCACTATCCAGCCCTAGACCCTCATACACAGCACTATCCAGCCCTAGACCCCCCATACACAGCACTATTCAGCCCTAGATCCCTCATACACAGCACTATTCAGCCCTAGACCCCATACACAACACTATCCAGCCCTAGACACCCCCATACACAGCACAATCCAGCCATAGACCTCCATACACAGCACTATGCAGCCCTATACCCCTCATACACAGCACTATCTAGCCATTGACCCCCATACACAGCACTATCCAGCCCTAGACCCCCCATACACAGCACTATTCAGCCCTAGACCCCATACACAACACTATCCAGCCCTAGACCCCCCCATACACAGCACTATCCAGCCATAGACCTCCATACACAGCACTATCCAGCCCTAGACCCCTCATACACAGCACTATCTAGCCATTGACCCGCATACACAGCACTATCCAGCCCTAGATCCCTCATACACAGCACTATCCAGACCTAGACCCCTCATACACAGCACTATCCAGCCCTAGACCCCCATACACTGCACTATCCAGCCCTAGACCCCCATACACAGCACTATCCAGCCCTAGACCCCTCATACACAGCACTATCCAGCCCTAGATCCCTCATACACAGCACTATCCAGCCCTAGATCCCTCATACACAGCACTATCCAGTCCTAGACCCCTCATACACAGCACTATCCAGCCCTAGACCCCCATACACAGCACTATCCAGCCCTAGACCCCTCATACACAGCACTATCCAGCCCTAGACCCCCATACACTGCACTATCCAGCCCTAGACCCCCATACACAGCACTATCCAGCCCTAGACCCCTCATACACAGCACTATCCAGCCCTAGATCCCTCATACACAGCACTATCCAGCCCTAGACCCCTCATACACAGCACTATCCAGCCCTAGACCCCCATACACAGCACTATCCAGCCCTAGACCCCTCATACACAGCACTATCCAGCCCTAGATCCCTCATACACAGCACTATCCAGCCCTAGACCCCTCATACACAGCACTATCCAGCCCTAGACCCCCATACACAGCACTATCCAGCCCTAGACCCTTCATACACATCACTATCCAGCCCTAGACCCCATACACAGCACTATCCAGCCGTAGAACCCTCATACACAGCACTATCCAACCCTAGACCCCTCAAACACAGCACTATCCAGCCCTATACCCCTCATACACAGCACTATCCAGCCCTAGACCTCCATACACAGCACTATCCAGCCCTAGACCCTCATACACAGCACTATCCAGCCCTAGACCCTTCACACACAGCACTATCCAGCCCTAGACCCCCATACACAGCACTATCCATCCCTAGACCCCCATACACAGCACTATCCAGCGCTAGACCCCTCATACACAGCACTATCCAGCACTATACCCACATACACAGCACTATCCAGCCCTAGATCCCCCATACACAGCACTATCCAGCCCTAGACCCCCATACACATCACTATCCAGCCCTAGATCCCCCATACACAGCACTATCCAGCCCTAGACCCCCATACACATCACTATCCAACCGTAGACCTCCATACACAGCACTATCCATCCCTAGACCCCCATACACAGCACTATCCATCCCTAGACCCCTCATACACAGCACTATCCAGCCCTAGACCCCTCATACACAGCACTATCCTGCCCTAGACCCCCATACACAGCACTATCCAACCGTAGACCCTCCATACACAGCACTATCCATCCCTAGACCCCCATACACAGCACTATCCAGCCCTAGACCCCTCATACACAGCACTATCCTGCCCTAGACCCCCATACACAGCACTATCCAACCGTAGACCCTCCATACACAGCACTATCCAGCCCTAGACCCCCATACACAGCACTATCCATCCCTAGACCCCCATACACAGCACTATTCAGCCCTAGACCCCTCATATACAGCACTATCCAGCCCTAGACCCCTCATACACAGCACTATCCAACCGTAGACCCTCCATACACAGCACTATCCATCCCTAGACCCCCATACACAGCACTATCCATCCCTAGACCCCCCATACACAGCACTATTCAGCCCTAGATCCCTCATACACAGGACTATCCAGCCCTAGACCCCTCATACACAGCACTATTCAGCCCTAGACCCTCCATACACAGCACTATCCAGCCCTAGACCCCCATACACAGCACTATCCAGCCCTAGACCCCCATACACAGCACTATCCTGCCCTAGACCCCCATACACAGCGCTATCCAGCCCTAGACCCCTCATACACAGCACTATCCAGCTCTAGATCCCTCATACACAGCACTATCCAGCCCTAGATCCCTCATACACAGCACTATCCAGCCCTAGTCCTCCATACACAGCACTATCCAGCCCTAGACCCCCCATACACAGCACTATTCAGCCCTAGACCCCATACACAACACTATCCAGCCCTAGACCCCCCATACACAGCACAATCCAGCCATAGACCTCCATACACAGCATTATCCAGCCCTAGACCCCTCATACACAGCACTATCCAGCCCTAGACCCCCATACACAGCACTATCCAGCCCTAGACCCCTCATACACATCACTATCCAGCCCTAGACCCCATACACAGCACTATCCAACCGTAGACCCTCCATACACAGCACTATCCATCCCTAGACCCCCATACACAGCACTATCCATCCCTAGACCCCCATACACAGCACTATCCAACCCTATACCCCCATACACAGCACTATCCAGCCCTAGATCCCCCATACACAGCACTATCCAGCCCTAGACCCCCATACACAGCACTATCCAGCCCTAGACCCTCATACACAGCACTATCCAGCCCTAGACCCCCATACACAGCACTATCCATCCCTAGACCCCCATACACAGCACTATTCAGCCCTAGACCCCTCATATACAGCACTATCCAGCCCTAGACCCCTCATACACAGCACTATCCAACCGTAGACCCTCCATACACAGCACTATCCATCCCTAGACCCCCATACACAGCACTATCCATCCCTAGACCCCCCATACACAGCACTATTCAGCCCTAGATCCCTCATACACAGGACTATCCAGCCCTAGACCCCTCATACACAGCACTATTCAGCCCTAGACCCCTCATACACAGCACTATTCAGCCCTAGACCCTCCATACACAGCACTATCCAGCCCTAGACTCCCATACACAGCACTATCCTGCCCTAGACCCCCATACACAGCACTATCCAGCCCTAGACCCTCATACACAGCACTATCCAGCCCTAGACCCCCATACACAGCACTATCCATCCCTAGTCCCCCATACACAGCACTATTCAGCCCTAGACCCCTCATATACAGCACTATCCAGCCCTAGACCCCTCATACACAGCACTATCCAACCGTAGACCCTCCATACACAGCACTATCCATCCCTAGACCCCCATACACAGCACTATCCATCCCTAGACCCCCCATACACAGCACTATTCAGCCCTAGATCCCTCATACACAGGACTATCCAGCCCTAGACCCCTCATACACAGCACTATCCAGCCCTAGACCCCTCATACACAGCACTATCCAGCCCTAGACCCCTCATACACAGCCCTATCCAGCCCTAGACCCCTCATACACAGCACTATCCAGCCCTAGACCCCCCATACACAGCACTATCCAGCCCTAGACCCCCATACACAGCACTATCCAGCCCTAGACCCCTCATACACAGCACTATCCAGCCCTAGACCCCTCATACACAGCACTATCCAGCCCTAGATCCCTCATACACAGCACTATCCAGCCCTAGACCCCTCATACACAGCACTATCCAGCCCTAGACCCCTATACACAGCACTATCCAGCCCTAGACCCCCATACACAGCACTATCCAGCCCTAGACCCCCCATACACAGCACTATCCAGCCCTAGACCCCTCATACACAGCACTATCCAGCCCTAGACTGTTGTGAATTCTGTGGCAAAGCTCCCTCCTGTGGTCACAAGTGGTACTTCGGCTACTTCTGAGTTTCCTTCCTCAGCTGATCTTGTAAGCTTGTTAGGTGCTTCTCTACTTAACTCCACCTAATGCTTTGATCTATGCTTCCTGTCAATGTTCCAGTGTTGGACTTGTTTTTCCCTGGATCATTCCTGTGGCCTGCTGCTCTGCAAAGCTAAGTTTGCTTATGTTATTTTGTTGCTATTTTTCAGTCCAGCTTGCTTATTGGTTTTTCTCGCCTGCTGGAAGCTCTGAGACGCAGAGGGACCACCTCCGTACCGTTAGTCGGTGCGGAGGGTCTTTTTGTCCCCTCTGCGTGGTTATTTATAGGTTTTTGTGCTGACCGCAAAGTTATCTTTCCTATCTTCGTTCTATTCAGCTAGTCGGGCCTCACTTTGCTAAATCTGTTTCATCTCTATGTTTGTGTTTTCATCTTACTCACAGTCATTATATGTGGGGGGCTGCCTTTTCCTTTGGGGAATTTCTCTGAGGCAAGGTAGGCTTATTTTTCTATCTTCAGGACTAGCTAGTTTCTCAGGCTGTGACGAGGCGCCTAGGTTCTGGTCAGGAGCGCTCCACGACTACCTTTAGTGTGGTTTGATAGGATCAGGGATTGCGGTCTGCAGAGTTCCCACGTCTCAGAGCTCGTTCTATTATTTTGGGTTTTTGTCAGATCACTGTATGTGCTCTGACCTCCATGTCCATTGTGATTCTGAATTGCCTTTAATAACAGTACAGGAAGCCCCAAGTGCTAATGATTCTCAATAGAGGGAAAAAAGAAGTTCTGAGACCATTTTTTTTTTCTCTGCACTGTGTTTTGTCTTTTTTTTCCCCTAGACATTTGGGTGGTTCAGGACACAGGTGTAGCAATGGACATTAAAGGTCTGTCTTCATGTGTGGATCAGCTCACGGCAAGAGTTCAAAATATTCAAGATTTTGTGGTTCAGAACTCTTTGCTAGAACCGAGAATTCCTATTCCAGATTTGTTTTTTGGAGATAGAACTAAATTTCTGAGTTTCAAAAATAATTGTAAACTATTTCTGGCTTTGAAACCTCGCTCCTCTGGTGACCCAGTTCAACAGGTTAGGATCGTCATTTCTTTTTTGCGCGGCGACCCTCAGGACTGGGCATTTTCTCTTGCGTCAGGAGATCCTGCATTGAGTAATATCGATGCGTTTTTCCTGGCGCTTGGGTTGCTGTACGATGAGCCTAATTCAGTGGATCAGGCAGAAAAAAATTTGCTGGCTCTTTGTCAGGCTCAGGATGAGATAGAGGTATATTGTCAGAAATTTAGAAAGTGGTCAGTGCTCACTCAATGGAATGAATCTGCGCTGGCAGCAATATTCAGAAAGGGTCTCTCTGAAGCCCTTAAGGATGTCATGGTGGGATTTCCTATGCCTGCTGGTTTGAATGAGTCTATGTCTTTGGCCATTCAGATCGGTCGAAGCTTGCGTGAGCGTAAATCTGTGCACCATTTGGCGGTATTACCTGAGTTTAAATCTGAGCCTATGCAGTGTGATAGGACCTTGACCAGAGTTGAACGGCAAGAACACAGACGTCTGAATGGGCTGTGTTTCTACTGTGGTGATTCCACTCATGCTATCTCTGATTGTCCTAAGCGCACTAAGCGGTTCGCTAGGTCTGCCACCATTGGTACAGTACAGTCAAAATTTCTTCTGTCCGTTACCTTGATCTGCTCTTTGTCATCGTATTCTGTCATGGCATTTGTGGATTCAGGCGCTGCCCTGAATTTGATGGACTTGGAATATGCTAAGCGTTGTGGGTTTTTCTTGGAGCCCTTGCAGTGTCCTATTCCATTGAGAGGAATTGATGCTACGCCTTTGGCTAAGAATAAGCCTCAGTACTGGACCCAGCTGACCATGTGCATGGCTCCTGCACATCAGGAGGTTATTCGCTTTCTGGTGTTGCATAATCTGCATGATGTGGTCGTGTTGGGGTTGCCATGGCTACAAGTCCATAATCCAGTATTAGATTGGAAATCCATGTCTGTGTCCAGCTGGGGTTGTCAGGGGGTACATGGTGATGTTCCATTTCTGTCAATTTCTTCATCCACCCCTTCTGAGGTCCCAGAGTTCTTGTCTGATTACCGGGATGTATTTGATGAGCCCAAGTCCGATACCCTACCTCCGCATAGGGATTGTGATTGTGCTATCAATTTGATTCCTGGTAGTAAATTCCCAAAAGGTCGATTGTTTAATTTATCCGTACCTGAGCACACCACTATGCGCAGTTATGTGAAGGAATCCCTGGAGAAAGGGCATATTCGCCCGTCATCGTCGCCATTAGGAGCAGGGTTCTTTTTTTGTAGCCAAGAAGGATGGTTCGCTGAGACCTTGTATAGATTACCGCCTTCTTAATAAGATCACGGTTAAATTTCAGTACCCCTTGCCATTGTTATCTGATCTGTTTGCTCGGATTAAGGGGGCTAGTTGGTTCACAAAGATAGATCTTCGTGGTGCGTATAATCTGGTGCGAATTAAGCAAGGCGATGAATGGAAAACTGCATTTAATACGCCCGAGGGTCATTTTGAGTATCTCGTGATGCCGTTCGGACTTGCCAATGCTCCATCAGTGTTTCAGTCCTTTATGCATGACATCTTCCGAGAGTACCTGGATAAATTCCTGATTGTATACTTGGATGACATTTTGATCTTCTCGGATGATTGGGAGTCTCATGTGAAGCAGGTCAGAACGGTTTTTCAGGTCCTGCGTGCTAATTCTTTGTTTGTGAAGGGATCAAAGTGTCTCTTTGGTGTGCAGAAGGTTTCATTTTTGGGGTTCATCTTTTCCCCTTCTACTATCGAGATGGATCCTGTTAAGGTCCAAGCCATCCATGATTGGACTCAGCCGACATCTCTGAAAAGTCTGCAAAAGTTCCTGGGCTTTGCTAATTTTTATCGTCGCTTCATCTGCAATTTTTCTAGTATTGCTAAACCATTGACCGATTTGACCAAGAAGGGTGCTGATGTGGTCAATTGGTCTTCTGCTGCTGTGGAAGCTTTTCAAGAGTTGAAGCGTCGTTTTTCTTCTGCCCCTGTGTTGTGTCAACCAGATGTTTCTCTTCCATTCCAGGTCGAGGTTGATGCTTCTGAGATTGGAGCAGGGGCTGTTTTGTCGCAGAGAGGTTCTGATTGCTCAGTGATGAAACCATGCGCTTTCTTTTCCAGGAAGTTTTCGCCTGCTGAGCGAAATTATGATGTGGGCAACCGAGAGTTGCTGGCCATGAAGTGGGCATTCGAGGAGTGGCGTCATTGGCTTGAAGGTGCTAAGCATCGCGTGGTGGTCTTGACTGATCATAAGAACCTGACTTATCTCGAGTCTGCCAAGCGGTTGAATCCTAGACAGGCTCGTTGGTCGCTGTTTTTTGCCCGTTTTGACTTTGTGATTTCGTACCTTCCGGGCTCTAAAAATGTGAAGGCGGATGCTCTGTCTAGGAGTTTTGTGCCCGACTCTCCGGGTTTGTCTGAGCCAGTGGGTATCCTCAAGGAAGGAGTAATTGTGTCTGCCATCTCCCCTGATTTGCGGCGGGTGTTGCAAAAATTTCAGGCTAATAAACCTGATCGTTGTCCAGCGGAGAGACTGTTTGTCCATGATAGGTGGACGAATAAAGTTATCTCTGAGGTTCATTGTTCGGTGTTGGCTGGTCATCCTGGAATCTTTGGTACTAGAGAGTTGGTGGCTAGATCCTTTTGGTGGCCATCTCTGTCGCGGGATGTGCGTACTTTTGTGCAGTCCTGTGGGATTTGTGCTCGGGCTAAGCCCTGCTGTTCTCGTGCCAGTGGGTTGCTTTTGCCCTTGCCGGTCCCGAAGAGGCCTTGGACACATATCTCTATGGATTTTATTTCAGATCTTCCCGTTTCTCAAAAGATGTCAGTCATTTGGGTGATCTGTGATCGCTTTTCTAAGATGGTCCATTTGGTACCTTTGTCTAAATTGCCTTCCTCCTCTGATTTGGTGCCATTGTTTTTCCAGCATGTGGTTCGTTTACATGGCATTCCAGAGAATATCGTTTCTGACAGAGGTTCCCAGTTTGTTTCGAGGTTTTGGCGAGCCTTTTGTGGTAGGATGGGCATTGACTTGTCTTTTTCCTCGGCTTTCCATCCTCAGACTAATGGCCAGACCGAACGAACCAATCAGACCTTGGAAACATATCTGAGATGTTTTGTTTCTGCTGATCAGGATGATTGGGTGTCCTTTTTGCCTTTGGCTGAGTTCGCCCTTAATAACCGGGCCAGCTCGGCTACCTTGGTTTCGCCATTTTTCTGCAACTCTGGGTTCCATCCTCGTTTCTCTTCAGGACAGGTTGAGTCTTCGGACTGTCCTGGTGTGGATACTGTGGTGGACAGGTTGCAGCAGATTTGGACTCATGTAGTGGACAATTTGACCTTGTCCCAGGAGAGGGCTCAACGTTTTGCTAATCGCAGACGCTGTGCGGGTCCCCGACTTCGTGTTGGGGATCTGGTTTGGTTATCTTCTCGTCATATTCCTATGAAGGTTTCCTCTCCTAAGTTTAAACCTCGTTTCATTGGTCCATATAGGATTTCTGAGGTTCTTAATCCTGTGTCTTTTCGTCTGACCCTTCCAGATTCTTTTTCCATACATAACGTATTCCATAGGTCATTGTTGCGGAGATACGTGGCACCTATGGTTCCATCTGTTGACCCTCCTGCCCCGGTTTTGGTGGAGGGGGAGTTGGAGTATACTGTGGAGAAGATTTTGGATTCTCGTGTTTCAAGACGGAAACTCCAGTATCTGGTTAAATGGAAGGGTTATGCTCAGGAACATAATTCCTGGGTTTTTGTCTCTGATGTCCATGCTCCCGATCTTGTTCGTGCCTTTCATGTGGCTCATCCTGGTCGGCCTGGGGGCTCTGGTGAGGGTTCGGTGACCCCTCCTCAAGGGGGGGGTACTGTTGTGAATTCTGTGGCAAAGCTCCCTCCTGTGGTCACAAGTGGTACTTCGGCTGCTTCTGAGTTTCCTTCCTCAGCTGATCTGGTGAGCTCGTTATGTGCTTCTCTACTTAACTCCACCTAATGCTTTGATCTATGCTTCCTGTCAATGTTCCAGTGTTGGACTTGTTTTTCCCTGGATCATTCCTGTGGCCTGCTGCTCTGCAAAGCTAAGTTTGCTTATGTTATTTTGTTGCTATTTTTCAGTCCAGCTTGCTTATTGGTTTTTCTCGCCTGCTGGAAGCTCTGAGACACAGAGGGACCATCTCTGTACCGTTAGTCGGTGCAGAGGGTCTTTTTGTCCCCTCTGCATGGTTATTTATAGGTTTTTGTGCTGACCGCAAAGTTATCTTTCCTATCTTCGTTCTATTCAGCTAGTCGGGCCTCACTTTGCTAAATCTGTTTCATCTCTATGTTTGTGTTTTCATCTTACTCACAGTCATTATATGTGGGGGGCTGCCTTTTCCTTTGGGGAATTTCTCTGAGGCAAGGTAGGCTTATTTTTCTATCTTCAGGACTAGCTAGTTTCTCAGGCTGTGACGAGGCGCCTAGGTTCTGGTCAGGAGCGCTCCACGGCTACCTTTAGTGTGGTTTGATAGGATCAGGGATTGCGGTCTGCAGAGTTCCCACGTCTCAGAGCTCGTTCTATTATTTTGGGTTTTTGTCAGATCACTGTATGTGCTCTGACCTCCATGTCCATTGTGATTCTGAATTGCCTTTCATAACACTAGACCCCCATACACAGCACTATCCAGCCCTAGAACCCTCATACACAGCACTATCTAGCCCTAGACCCCTCATACACAGCACTATCCAGCCCTAGACCCCTCATACACAGCACTATCCAGCCCTAGACCCCTCATACACAGCACTATCCAGTCCTAGACCTCCATACACAGCACTATCCAGCCCTAGATCCCTCATACACAGCACTACTCAGCCCTAGACCCCTCATACACATCACTATCCAGGCCTAGACCCCCCATACACAGCACTATAGAGCCCTAGACCCCTCATACACAGCACTATCCAGCCCTAGACCCCATACACAGCACTATCCAGCCCTAGACCCCCCATACACAGCACTATCCTGCCCTAGATCCCTCATACACAGCACTATCCAGCCCTAGACCCCCATACACAGCACTATTCAGCCCTAGATCCCTCATACACAGCTCTATCCTGGCCTAGACCCTCATACACAGCACTATCCAGCCCTAGACCCTCCATACACAGCACTATCCAGCCCTAGACCCCCATATTCAGCACTACCAGCCCTAGACCCTCATACACTGCACTATCCAGCCCTAGACCCTCATACACAGCACTATCCAGCCCTAGACCCCTCATACACAGCACTATCCAGCACTAGACCCTCCATACACAGCTCTATCCAGCCCTAGATCCCCCATACACATCACTATCCAGCCCTAGACCCCAATACACAGCACTATCCAGCCCTAGACCCCTCATACACAGCACTATCCAGCACTAGACCCCTCATACAAAGCACTATCCAGCCCTAGACCCTCATACACAGCACTATCCAGCCCTAGACACCTCATACACAGCACTATCCAGCACTAGACCCTCCATACACAGCTCTATCCAGCCCTAGATCCCCCATACACATCACTATCCAGCCCTAGACCCCCATACACAGCACTATCCAGCTCTAGACCCCTCATACACAGCACTATCCAGCCGTAGACCCCCATACACAGCACTATCCAACCGTAGACCTCCATACACAGCACTATCCATGCCTAGAACCCTCATACACAGCACTATCCAGCCCTAAACCCCTCATACACAGCACTATCCAGCCCTAGACCCCCATACACAGCACTATCCAACCGTAGACCCTCCATACACAGCACTATCCATGCCTAGACCCTCATACACAGCACTATCCAGCCCTAGAACCCTCATACACAGCACTATCTAGCCCTAGACCCCTCATACACAGCACTATCCAGCCCTAGACCCCTCATACACAGCACTATCCAGCCGTAGATCCTCATACACAGCACTATCCAGTCCTAGACCTCCATACACAGCACTATCCAGCCCTAGACCCCTCATACACAGCACTATCCAGAGCTAGATCCCTCATACACAGCACTACTCAGCCCTAGACCCCTCATACACATCACTATCCAGGCCTAGACCCCCATACACAGCAGTATCCAGCCCTAGACCCCCAATACACAGCACTATCCTTCCCTAGATCCCTCATACACAGCACCATTCAGCCCTAGACCCTCATACACAGCTCTATCCTGGCCTAGACCCTCATACACAGCACTATCCAGCCCTAGACCCCCATATTCAGCACTACCAGCCCTAGACCCTCATACACAGCACTATCCAGCCCTAGACCCTCATACACAGCACTATCCAGCCCTAGACCCCTCATACACAGCACTATCCAGCACTAGACCCTCCATACACAGCTCTGTCCAGCCCTAGATCCCCCATACACATCACTATCCAGCCCTAGACCCCCATACACAGCACTATCCAGCCCTAGACCCCTCATTCACAGCACTATCCAGCACTAGACCCCTCATACACAGCACTATCCAGCCCTAGACCCTCATACACAGCACTATCCAGCCCTAGACCCCTCATACACAGCACTATCCAGCACTAGACCCTCCATACACAGCTCTATCCAGCCCTAGACCCTCATACACAGCACTATCCAGCCCTAGACCCCCATACACATCACTATCCAGCCCTAGACCCCCATACACAGCACTATCCAGCCCTAGACCCCTCATACACAGCACTATCCAGCCATAGACCCCCATACACAGCACTATCCAGCCCTAGACCCCTCATACACAGCACTATCCAGCCCTAGACCCCTCATACACAGCACTATCCAGCCCTAGACCCCTCATACACAGCACTATCCAGCACTAGACCCCTCATACACAGCACTATCCAGCCCTAGACCCCTCATACACAGCACTATCCAGCCCTAGACCCCTCATACACAGCACTATCCAGCGCTAGACCCTCATACACAGCACTATCCAGCCCCAGACCCCATACACAGCACTATCCAGCCCTAGACCCCTCATACACAGCACTATCCAGCCCTAGACCCTCATAAACAGCACTATCCAGCCCCAGACCCCCATACACAGCACTATCCAGCCCTAGACCCCTCATACACAGCACTATCCAGCCCTAGACCCCTCATACACAGCACTATCCAGCCCTAGATCCCCCATACACAGCACTATCCATCCCTAGACCCTCATACACAGCACTATCCAGCCCTAGACCCCCATACACAACACTATCCAGCCCTAGACCCCTCATACACAGCACTATCCAGCCCTATACCCTCATACACAGCACTATCCAGCCCTAGACCCCCATACACAGCACTATCCAGCACTAGACCCTCATACACAGCACTATCCAGCCCTAGACCCCCATACACAGCACTATCCAGCCCTAGACCCCCATACACAGCACTATCCAGCCCTAGATCCCGCATACACAGCACTATCCAGCCCTAGACCCCTCATACACAGCACTATCCAGCCCTAGACCCCCATACACAGCACTATCCAGCCCTAGACCCTCATACACAGCACTATCCAGCCCTAGACCCCCATACACAGCACTATCCAGCCCTAGACCCCCATACACAGCACTATCCAGCCTTAGATCCCTCAAACACAGCACTATCCAGCCCTAGACCCCTCATACACAGCACTATCCAGCCCTAGACCCTCATACACAGCACTATCCAGTCCTAGGCCCCCATACACAGCACTATCCAGCCCTAGACCCCCATACACAGCACTATCCAGCCCTAGATCCCTCATACACAGCATTATCCAGCCCTAAACCCCTCATACACAGCACTATCCAGCCCTAGATCCCCCATACTCAGCACTATCCAGCCCTAGACCCTCATACACAGCTCTATCCAGCCCTAGACCCCTCATACCCAGCAATATCCTGCCCTAGACCCTCATACTCAGCAGTACCCAGCCCTAGACCCTCATACACAGCTCTATCCAGCCCTAGACCCTCATACACAGCACTATCCAGCCCTAGACCCCCCATACACAGCACTATCCAGCCCTAGACCCCCCATACACAGCACTATCCAGCCCTAGACCCCTCATACACAGCAGTATCCAGCCCTAGATCCCCATACACAGCACTATCCAGCCCTAGACCCCCATACACAGCACTATCCAGCCCTAGACCCCCATACACAGCACTATCCAGCCCTAGACCCTCATACACAGCACTATCCAGCCCTAGACCCCCATACACAGCACTATCCAGCCCTAGACCCCCATACACAGCACTATCCAGCCCTAGATCCCTTATACACAGCACTATCCAGCACTAGACCCCTCATACACAGCACTAGCCAGCCCTAGACCCTCATACACAGCACTATCCAGTCCTAGACCCCCATACACAGCACTATCCAACTGTAGACCCTCCATACACAGCACTATCCATCCCTAGACCCCCATACACAGCACTATCCAGCCCTAGATCCCTCATACACAGCACTATCCAGCCCTAGACCCCTCATACACAGCACTATCCAGCCCTAGATCCCTCATACACAGCACTATCCAGCCCTAGACCCCTCATACACAGCACTATCAAGCCCTAGATCCCCCATACTCAGCACTATTCAGCCCTAGACCCTGATACACAGCATTATCCAGCCCTAGACCCCTCATACACAGCACTATCCTGTCCTAGACCCCCATACACAGCACTATCCAGCCCTAGACCCTCATACACAGCACTATCCAGCCCTAGACCCTCATACACAGCACTATCCAGCCCTAGACCCCCATACACAGCACTATCCAGCCCTAGATCCCTCATACACAGCACTATCCAACCGTAGACCCTCCATACACAGCACTATCCATCCCTAGACCCCCATACACAGCACTATCCAGCCCTAGACCCCCATACACAGCACTATCCAGCCCTAGATCCCTCATACACAGCACTATCCAGCCCTAGACCCCTCATACACAGCACTATCCAGCCCTAGATCCCCCATACTCAGCACTATCCAGCCCTAGACCCTCATACACAGCTCTATCCAGCCCTAGACCCCCCATACACAGCACTATCCAGCCCTAGATCCCTCATACACAGCACTATCCAACTGTAGACCCTCCATACACAGCACTATCCATCCCTAGACCCCCATACACAGCACTATCCAGCCCTAGATCCCTCATACACAGCACTATCCAGCCCTAGACCCCCATACACAGCACTATCCAACTGTAGACCCTCCATACACAGCACTATCCATCCCTAGACCCCCATACACAGCACTATCCAGCCCTAGATCCCTCATACACAGCACTATCCAGCCCTAGACCCCTCATACACAGCACTATCAAGCCCTAGATCCCCCATACTCAGCACTATTCAGCCCTAGACCCTGATACACAGCACTATCCAGCCCTAGACCCCTCATACACAGCACTATCCTGTCCTAGACCCCCATACACAGCACTATCCAGCCCTAGACCCTCATACACAGCACTATCCAGCCCTAGACCCTCATACACAGCACTATCCAGCCCTAGACCCCCATACACAGCACTATCCAGCCCTAGATCCCTCATACACAGCACTATCCAACCGTAGACCCTCCATACACAGCACTATCCATCCCTAGACCCCCATACACAGCACTATCCAGCCCTAGACCCCCATACACAGCACTATCCAGCCCTAGATCCCTCATACACAGCACTATCCAGCCCTAGACCCCTCATACACAGCACTATCCAGCCCTAGATCCCCCATACTCAGCACTATCCAGCCCTAGACCCTCATACACAGCTCTATCCAGCCCTAGACCCCTCATACACAGCACTATCCTGCCCTAGACCCTCATACTCAGCACTATCCAGCCCTAGACCCTCATACACAGCTCTATCCAGCCCTAGACCCTCATACACAGCACTATCCAGCCCTAGACCCCCCATACACAGCACTATCCAGCCCTAGACCCCTCATACACAGCACTATCCAGCCCTAGACCCCTCATACACAGCAGTATCCAGCCCTAGATCCCCATACACAGCACTATCCAGCCCTAGACCCCCATACACAGCACTATCCAGCCCTAGACCCTTATACACAGCACTATCCAGCCCTAGACCCTCATACACAGCACTATCCAGCCCTAGACCCCCATACACAGCACTATCCAGCCCTAGACCCCCATACACAGCACTATCCAGCCCTAGATCCCTCATACACAGCACTATCCAGCCCTAGACCCCTCATACACAGCACTATCCAGCCCTAGACCCTCATACACAGCACTATCCAGTCCTAGACCCCCATACACAGCACTATCCAGCCCTAGACCCCCATAGACAGCACTATCCAGCCCTAGACCCTCATACACAGCACTATCCAGCCCTAGACCCCCATACACAGCACTATCCAGCCCTAGATCCCTCATACACAGCACTATCCAGCCCTAGACCCCTCATACACAGCACTATCCAGCCCTAGACCCTCATACACAGCACTATCCAGTCCTAGACCCCCATACACAGCACTATCCAGCCCTAGACCCCCATACACAGCACTATCCAGCCCTAGATCCCTCATACACAGCACTATCCAACCGTAGACCCTCCATACACAGCACTATCCATCCCTAGACCCCCATACACAGCACTATCCAGCCCTAGACCCCCATACACAGCACTATCCAGCCCTAGATCCCTCATACACAGCACTATCCAGCCCTAGACCCCTCATACACAGCACTATCCAGCCCTAGATCCCCCATACTCAGCACTATCCAGCCCTAGACCCTCATACACAGCTCTATCCAGCCCTAGACCCCCCATACACAGCACTATCCAGCCCTAGATCCCTCATACACAGCACTATCCAACTGTAGACCCTCCATACACAGCACTATCCATCCCTAGACCCCCATACACAGCACTATCCAGCCCTAGATCCCTCATACACAGCACTATCCAGCCCTAGACCCCCATACACAGCACTATCCAACTGTAGACCCTCCATACACAGCACTATCCATCCCTAGACCCCCATACACAGCACTATCCAGCCCTAGATCCCTCATACACAGCACTATCCAGCCCTAGACCCCTCATACACAGCACTATCAAGCCCTAGATCCCCCATACTCAGCACTATTCAGCCCTAGACCCTGATACACAGCACTATCCAGCCCTAGACCCCTCATACACAGCACTATCCTGTCCTAGACCCCCATACACAGCACTATCCAGCCCTAGACCCTCATACACAGCACTATCCAGCCCTAGACCCTCATACACAGCACTATCCAGCCCTAGACCCCCATACACAGCACTATCCAGCCCTAGATCCCTCATACACAGCACTATCCAACCGTAGACCCTCCATACACAGCACTATCCATCCCTAGACCCCCATACACAGCACTATCCAGCCCTAGACCCCCATACACAGCACTATCCAGCCCTAGATCCCTCATACACAGCACTATCCAGCCCTAGACCCCTCATACACAGCACTATCCAGCCCTAGATCCCCCATACTCAGCACTATCCAGCCCTAGACCCTCATACACAGCTCTATCCAGCCCTAGACCCCTCATACACAGCACTATCCTGCCCTAGACCCTCATACTCAGCACTATCCAGCCCTAGACCCTCATACACAGCTCTATCCAGCCCTAGACCCTCATACACAGCACTATCCAGCCCTAGACCCCCCATACACAGCACTATCCAGCCCTAGACCCCTCATACACAGCACTATCCAGCCCTAGACCCCTCATACACAGCAGTATCCAGCCCTAGATCCCCATACACAGCACTATCCAGCCCTAGACCCCCATACACAGCACTATCCAGCCCTAGACCCTTATACACAGCACTATCCAGCCCTAGACCCTCATACACAGCACTATCCAGCCCTAGACCCCCATACACAGCACTATCCAGCCCTAGACCCCCATACACAGCACTATCCAGCCCTAGATCCCTCATACACAGCACTATCCAGCCCTAGACCCCTCATACACAGCACTATCCAGCCCTAGACCCTCATACACAGCACTATCCAGTCCTAGACCCCCATACACAGCACTATCCAGCCCTAGACCCCCATAGACAGCACTATCCAGCCCTAGACCCTCATACACAGCACTATCCAGCCCTAGACCCCCATACACAGCACTATCCAGCCCTAGATCCCTCATACACAGCACTATCCTACCGTAGACCCTCCATACACAGCACTATCCATCCCTAGACCCCCATACACAGCACTATCCAGCCCTAGATCCCTCATACACAGCACTATCCAGCCCTAGACCCCCATACACAGCACTATCCAGCCCTAGATCCCTCATACACAGCACTATCCAGCCCTAGACCCCCATACACAGCACTATCCAGCCCTAGATCCCTCATACACAGCACTATCCAACCGTAGACCCCCATACACAGCACTATCCAGCCCTAGATCCCCCATACACAGCACTATCCATCCCTAGACCCCCATACACAGCACTATCCAGCCCTAGATCCCTCATACACAGCACTATCCAGCCCTAGACCCCTCATACACAGCTCTATCCAGCCCTAGACCCTTCATACACAGCACTATCCAGCCCTAGATCCCGCATACACAGCACTATCCAGCCCTAGACCCCTCATACACAGCACTATCCAGCCCTAGACCCCCATACACAGCACTATCCAGCCCTAGACCCCTCATACACAGCACTATCCAGCCCTAGACCCCTCATACACAGCACTATCCAGCCCTAGACCCCTCATACACAGCACTATCCAGCCCTAGACCCTCCATACACAGCACTATCCAGCCCTAGACCCCCATACACAGCACTATCCAGCCCTAGACCCCTCATACACAGCACTATCCAGCCCTAGACCCCTCATACACAGCACTATCCAGCCCTAGACCCCTCATACACAGCACTATCCAGCCCTAGACCCCCATACACAGCACTATCCAGCCCTAGACCCTCCATACACAGCACTATCCAGCCCTAGATCCTCCATACACAGCACTATCCTACCCTAGACCCTCATACACAGCACTATCCAGCCCTAGACCCCTCATACACAGCACTATCCAGCCCTAGACCCCTCATACACAGCACTATCCAGCCCTAGACCCCCATACACAGCACTATCCAGCCCTAGACCCTCCATACACAGCACTATCCAGCCCTAGATCCTCCATACACAGCACTATCCTACCCTAGACCCTCCATACACAGCACTATCCAGCCCTAGACCCCTCATACACAGCACTATCCAGCCCTAGACCCCACATACACAGCACTATCCAGCCCTAGACCCCCATACACAGCACTATCCAGCCCTAGACCCTCCATACACAGCACTATCCAGCCCTAGATCCTTCATACACAGCACTATCCAGCCCTAGACCCCTCATACACAGCACTATCCAGCCCTAGACCACCATACACAGCACTATCCAGCCCTAGACCCTCATACACAGCACTATCCTACCCTAGACCCTCATACACAACACTATCCTACCCTAGACCCTCATACACAGCACTATCCAGCCCTAGATCCCTCATTCACAGCACTATACAGCCCTAGAACCCTCATACACAGCACTATCCAGCCCTAGATCCCTCATACACAGCACTATCCAGCCCTAGATCCCTCATTCACAGCACTATCCAGCCCTAGACCCCTCATACACAGCACTATCCAGCCCTAGAACCCTCATACACAGCACTATCCAGCCCTAGACCCCCATACACAGCACTATACAGCCCTAGAACCCTCATACACAGCTCTATCCAGCCCTAGAACCCTCATACTCAGCACTATCCAGCCCTAGACCCTCATACACAGCACTATCCAGCCCTAGATCCCTCATACACAGCACTATCCAGCCCTAGACCCCTCATACACAGCACTATCCAGCCCTAGACCCCTCATACACAGCACTATCCAGCCCTAGACCCCTCATACACAGCACTATCCAGCCCTAGACCCCCATACACAGCACTGTCCAGCCCTAGACTCTCATACACAGCAGTATCCAGCCCTAGACCCCTCATACACAGCACTATCCAGCCCTAGACCCTCATACACAGCACTATCCAGCCCTAGACCCCTCATACACAGCACTATCCAGCCCTAGACCCTCATACACAGCACTATCCAGCCCTAGACCCCCATACACAGCACTATCAAGCCCTAGATCCCCCATACTCAGCACTGTCCAGCCTTAGACCCCTCATACACAGCACTATCCAGCCCTAGACCCCCATACACAGCACTATCCAGCCCTAGACCCTCATACACAGCACTATCCAGCCCTAGACCCCTCATACACAGCACTATCCAGCCCTAGACCCTCATACACAGCACTATCCAGCCCTAGACCCCCATACACAGCACTATCAAGCCCTAGATCCCCCATACTCAGCACTGTCCAGCCCTAGACCCTCATACACAGCACTATCCAGCCCTAGACCCCCATACACAGCACTATCCAGCCCTAGACCCTCATACACAGCACTATCCAGCCCTAGACCCTCATACACAGCACTATCCAGCCCTAGACCTCCATACACAGCACTATCCAGCCCTAGACCCTCATACACAGCTCTATCCAGCCCTAGACCCCTCATACACAGCACTATCCAGCCCTAGACCCCCATACACAGCACTATCCAGCCCTAGACCCCTCATACACAGCACTATCCAGCCCTAGACCCCCATACACAGCAGTAATGGACTTTCCATCTGTTCCTTTACTATTTTCACATTCTGCATTCTATTTTATCCAGGTGAATTAATTGATAGATTTATTCTATAGATTTATATCCTATTTATAGAAGGGAATAACGTTACATTAGTCGGAGCTGAGGTCACATGACTGCTTCTGCTCCAGTCACAGCGAGAGCTGTGTGGTTTTCCCATGGTGCATTGCCCTTTGGGACCTCTTTGGCTCCATTCTGTGCGGAGTGCGGCTGATCTGTGTGATTTATGTCCTATATACAATGTGTGATAATAGCGTCAGTAGGCTGCTGTAAAGCCCTGCGATATTAGTCCACCCCGGACCTCTTCTCTATGGACCGTTGGATGTGAGTCCTATTAACCCTTGCAGAATTACCGTTTCACATCCAAATCTTGAGAAAGGGTGTCAAAAATACCATGTGATGAATGGGAGCTAAATAGTGGAGGGGGCGGTTTGTAAAGCACGCTCTTGATGTGGAGTTCCCCTTTAAGCGTGGTGTCGCTGACTTTTTGGTGTGGGTTTCTTTGTCCCAGAAAGCGGAACTCCCCGGGGAGGAAGCAACTTCTGTAAACGGATTCAGCCAAGGGATATAGAATTCGTCAGACTCCGGCATATGTCTATGGGCTCACGGTGCACCGCAGGACGGCGGGTGGTGCACCGTGACCCTGCGCTCATCATCATTGCCCCCCATATACAGTACAGGGCTCTGTAGATGAATTAGTAACATTGTTGCGGCTTTGTGGGACACAATCTCACCCTCAGTGTGACACATGGACGTCCTCATCTGCTGTTTGCTGAATAATAATAATTTGATTTCTATAGCACCAACGTATTCCGCAGCACTTTACATTTTAGGTGAATTTTACGCATCGCACAAAACACAAACGTCATTTCACACGGCAACTTTCTGGCTTTAAGAAAAAAAGAAATCAAGAACAACAAATGTGGCAGTCGGTAATGATTACTTTTTTAAACCAAGCATAGGGGAAATATTATGGAATCACTCAATTATGCGGGAAAAATGATGACACAGTGAGAGCTGTGTGGTTTTCCCATGGTGCATTGCACTTTGGGACCTCTTTGGCTCCATTCCGAATGAACATCCTCCAAGGCCGGTGATTCCATTATTTTTGCCAGGGGTTGTATTACTCCCATTACCCCTAACCCTCCGCAACATCCAAAAATCAAGTTGTCCCATATCGACCAGATAGTGGAACTCTTCTAACCCCGGAGATCTGACTGCTGCAGACTGGTCCTACACGGAACTGCCCGACCTTCACTCCATTCATTGTCTACGGGACTGCCAGAAATAGCCAATAGGGGAAAGCTGGATATTATGGGAATAACCCTCTAATTTCACACAATCCGCATAAATCCTCCTGAGACCGGCCTGATAACATAAGAGCCATTCCCTCTAACTTGCAGCGCGGACCCCGACAGCCATGGGAATCACTGACGTTCCTTCCAAGAAAATATGTTTCTAACAGTCAGATACATTTTGTTACAGCGAGTGAGAGTCACATGAGGATTGTAAACGCGCCCCCCCCCCCCAATGTATGAAGAAATGGGTGTTCTGATCTATTATAAGTCAAGGGAAACCGCACAAATAGCAATTCCCCAACAACCAGGCAGGAATACACCGCCATATAGTGATCCCATAATATTCACTGCCGCATCAAGGCACTAAGCCCGAGTCTTCCCATTATAGACAATGACAACGGTCACAATAACATCCCCAGAGAGACAGCTACAAACAGTGACACAAAGTAACAAGATTAGTGACAGAAAGGAAATGATACAATTTATAATTATTCTACCAATATAAATCTGAACATTGTTCCCTGCATTTGTATTTAGCCCCCGAGTCAGTACTATGTAGGACCACCTGTCTCTGCAGTCTTTTGGGGTCTGTCTCTCCCCCTTTCTCTGCAGTCTTTTGGGGTCTGTCTCTCCTTTCTCTGCAGTCTCTTGGGGTCTGTCTCTCCTTTCTCTGCAGTCTCTTGGGGTCTGTCTCTCCTTTCTCTGCAGTCTCTTGGGGTCTGTCTCTCCTTCTTTCTCTGCAGTCTTTTGGGGTCTCTCTCCTCCTTTCTCTGCAGTCTTTTGGGGTCTGTCTCTCCACCTTTCTCTGCAGTCTTTTGGAGTCTGTCTCTCCTCCTTTCTCTGCAGTCTTTTGGGGTCTGTCTCTCCTCCTTTCTCTGCAGTCTTTTGGGGTCTGTCTCTCCTCCTTTCTCCGTAGTCTTTTGGGGTCTGTCTCTCCACCTTTCTCTGCAGTCTTTTGGGGTCTGTCTCCCCCACCCTTCTCTGCAGTCTTTTGGGGTCTGTCTCTCCTCCTTTCTCTGCAGTCTTTTGGAGTCTGTCTCTCCTCCTTTCTCTGCAGTCTTTTGGGGTCTGTCTCTCCTCCTTTCTCTGCAGTCTTTTGGGGTCTGTCTCTCCTCCTTTCTCCGTAGTCTTTTGGGGTCTGTCTCTCCACCTTTCTCTGCAGTCTTTTGGGGTCTGTCTCCCCCACCCTTCTCTGCAGTCTTTTGGGGTCTGTCTCTCCTCCTTTCTCCGTAGTCTTTTGGGGTCTGTCTCTCCTCCTTTCTCTGCAGTCTTTTGGAGTCTGTCTCTCCTCCTTTCTCTGCAGTCTTTTGGAGTCTGTCTCTCCTCCTTTCTCTGCAGTCTTTTGGGGTCTGTCTCTCCTCCTTTCTCCGTAGTCTTTTGGGGTCTGTCTCTCCACCTTTCTCTGCAGTCTTTTGGGGTCTGTCTCCCCCACCCTTCTCTGCAGTCTTTTGGAGTCTGTCTCTCCTCCTTTCTCTGCAGTCTTTTGGAGTCTGTCTCTCCTCCTTTCTCTGCAGTCTTTTGGGGTCTGTCTCTCCTCCTTTCTCTGCAGTCTTTTGGGGTCTGTCTCTCCTCCTTTCTCCGTAGTCTTTTGGGGTCTGTCTCTCCACCTTTCTCTGCAGTCTTTTGGGGTCTGTCTCTCCACCTTTCTCTGCAGTCTTTTGGGGTCTGTCTCTCCCTCCTTTCTCTGCAGTCTTTTGGAGTCTGTCTCTCCACCTTTCTCTGCAGTCTTTTGGGGTCTGTCTCCCCCACCCTTCTCTGCAGTCTTTTGGGGTCTGTCTCTCCCTCCTTTCTCTGCAGTCTTTTGGAGTCTGTCTCTCCACCTTTCTCTGCAGTCTTTTGGGGTCTGTCTCCCCCACCCTTCTCTGCAGTCTTTTGGGGTCTGTCTCTCCTCCTTTCTCTGCAGTCTTTTGGGGTCTGTCTCCCCCACCCTTCTCTGCAGTCTTTTGGGGTCTGTCTCTCCCTCCTTTCTCTGCAGTCTTTTGGGGTCTGTCTCTCCCTCCTTTCTCTGCAGTCTTTTGGGGTCTGTCTCTCCACCTTTCTCTGCAGTCTTTAGGGGTCTGTCTCTCCTCCTTTCTCTGCAGTCTTTTGGGGTCTGTCTCCTCCTTTCTCTGCAGTCTTTTGGGGTCTGTCCCTCCTCCTTTCTCTGCAGTCTTTTGGAGTCTGTCTCTCCACCTTTCTCTGCAGTCTTTTGGGGTCTGTCTCCCCCACCCTTCTCTGCAGTCTTTTGGGGTCTGTCTCTCCCTCCTTTCTCTGCAGTCTTTTGGGGTCTGTCTCTCCACCTTTCTCTGCAGTCTTTTGGGGTCTGTCTCTCCACCTTTCTCTGCAGTCTTTTGGGGTCTGTCTCTCCACCCTTCTCTGCAGTCTTTTGGGGTCTGTCTCCCCCACCCTTCTCTGCAGTCTTTTGGGGTCTGTCTCCCCCACCCTTCTCTACAGTCTTTTGGGGTCTGTCTCTCCTCCTTTCTCTGCAGTTTTTGGGGTCTGTCTCTCCTTCTTTCTCTGCAGTCTTTTGGGGTCTGTCTCTCCACCTTTCTCTGCAGTCTTTTGGGGTCTGTCTCTCCACCTTTCTCTGCAGTCTTTTGGGGTCTGTCTCCTCCTTTCTCTGCAGTCTTTTGGGGTCTGTCTCTCCTCCTTTCTCTGCAGTCTTTTGGAGTCTGTCTCTCCTCCTTTCTCTGCAGTCTTTTGGGGTCTGTCTCTCCTTCTTTCTCTGCAGTCTTTTGGGGTCTGTCTCTCCACCTTTCTCTGCAGTCTTTTGGGGTCTGTCTCTCCACCTTTCTCTGCAGTCTTTTGGGGTCTGTCTCCTCCTTTCTCTGCAGTCTTTTGGGGTCTGTCTCTCCTCCTTTCTCTGCAGTCTTTTGGAGTCTGTCTCTCCTTCTTTCTCTGCAGTCTTTTGGGGTCTGTCTCTCCACCTTTCTCTGCAGTCTTTTGGGGTCTGTCTCTCCACCTTTCTCTGCAGTCTTTTGGGGTCTGTCTCCTCCTTTCTCTGCAGTCTTTTGGGGTCTGTCTCTCCTCCTTTCTCTGCAGTCTTTTGGAGTCTGTCTCTCCTCCTTTCTCTGCAGTCTTTTGGGGTCTGTCTCTCCTCCTTTCTCTGCAGTCTTTTGGAGTCTGTCTCTCCTCCTTTCTCTGCAGTCTTTTGGGGTCTGTCTCTCCTCCTTTCTCTGCAGTCTTTTGGGGTCTGTCTCTCCTCCTTTCTCTGCAGTCTTTTGGGGTCTGTCTCTCCACCTGTCTCTGCAGTCTTTTGGGGTCTGTCTCTCCTCCTTTCTCTGCAGTCTTTTGGGGTCTGTCTCTCCTCCTTTCTCTGCAGTCTTTTGGGGTTTGTCTCTCCACCTGTCTCTGCAGTCTTTTGGGGTCTGTCTCTCCACCTTTCTCTGCAGTCTTTTGGGGTCTGTCTCTCCCTCCTTTCTCTGCAGTCTTTTGGGGTTTGTCTCTCCACCTGTCTCTGCAGTCTTTTGGGGTCTGTCTCTCCTCCTTTCTCTGCAGTCTTTTGGGATTTGTCTCTCCACCTGTCTCTGCAGTCTTTTGGGGTCTGTCTCTCCTCCTTTCTCTGCAGTCTTTTGGGGTCTGTCTCTCCTCCTTTCTCTGCAGTCTTTTGGGGTCTGTCTCTCCCACCTTTCTCTGCAGTCTTTTGGGGTCTGTCTCTCCACCTTTCTCTGCAGTCTTTTGGGGTCTGTCTCTCCCTCCTTTCTCTGCAGTCTTTTGGGGTCTGTCTCTCCACCTTTCTCTGCAGTCTTTTGGGGTCTGTCTCTCCTCCTTTCTCTGCAGTCTTTTGGGGTCTGTCTCTCCCACCTTTCTCTGCAGTCTTTTGGGATCTGTCTCTCCACCTTTCTCTGCAGTCTTTTGGGGTCTGTCTCTCCATCTTTCTCTGCAGTCTTTTGGGGTCTGTCTCTCCACCTTTCTCTGCAGTCTTTTGGGGTCTGTCTCTCCACCTTTCTCTGCAGTCTTTTGGGGTCTGTCTCTCCTCCTTTCTCTGCAGTCTTTTGGGGTCTGTCTCTCCCACCTTTCTCTGCAGTCTTTTGGGGTCCTGTCTCTCCACCTTTCTCTGCAGTCTTTTGGGGTCTGTCTCTCCACCCTTCTCTGCAGTCTTTTGGGGTCTGTCTCTCCACCCTTCTCTGCAGTCTTTTGGGGTCTGTCTCTCCTCCTTTCTCTGCAGTCTTTTGGGGTCTGTCTCTCCACCTTTCTCTGCAGTCTTTTGGGGTCTGTCTCTCCTCCTTTCTCTGCAGTCTTTTGGGGTCTGTCTCTCCACCTTTCTCTGCAGTCTTTTGGGGTCTGTCTCTCCTCCTTTCTCTGCAGTCTTTTGGGGTCTGTCTCTCCACCTGTCTCTGCAGTCTTTTGGGGTACGTCTCTCCACCTTTCTCTCCAGTCTTTTGGGGTCTGTCTCTCCACCTTTCTCTGCAGTCTTTTGGGGTCTGTCTCTCCTCCTTTCTCTGCAGTCTTTTGGGGTCCTGTCTCTCCACCTTTCTCTGCAGTCTTTTGGGGTCCTGTCTCTCCACCTTTCTCTGCAGTCTTTTGGGGTCTGTCTCTCCACCCTTCTCTGCAGTCTTTTGGGGTCTGTCTCTCCACCTTTCTCTGCAGTCTTTTGGGGTCTGTCTCTCCATCTTTCTCTGCAGTCTTTTGGGGTCTGTCTCTCCCTCCTTTCTCTGCAGTCTTTTGGGGTCTGTCTCTCCACCTTTCTCTGCAGTCTTTTGGGGTCTGTCTCTCCATCTTTATCTGCAGTCTTTTGGGGTCTGTCTCTCCACCTTTCTCTGCAGTCTTTTGGGGTCTGTCTCTCCACCTTTCTCTGCAGTCTTTTGGGGTCTGTCTCTCCACCTCTCTCTGCAGTCTTTTGGGGTCTGTATCTCCACCTTTCTCTGCAGTCTTTTGGGGTCTGTCTCTCCACCTCTCTCTGCAGTCTTTTGGGGTCTGTCTCTCCCTCCTTTCTCTGCAGTCTTTTGGGGTCTGTCTCTCCCACCTTTCTCTGCAGTCTTTTGGGGTCTGTCTCTCCTCCTTTCTCTGCAGTCTTTTGGGGTCTGTCTCTCCACCTTTCTCTGCAGTCTTTTGGGGTCTGTCTCCACCTTTCTCTGCAGTCTTTTGGGGTCTGTCTCTCCACCTTTCTCTGCAGTCTTTTGGGGTCTGTCTCTCCACCTTTCTCTGCAGTCTTTTGGGGTCTGTCTTTCCTCCTTTCTCTGCAGTCTTTTGGGGTCTGTCTCTCCATCTTTCTCTGCAGTCTTTTGGGGTCTGTCTCTCCACCCTTCTCTGCAGTCTTTTGGGGTCTGTCTCTCCACCTTTCTCTGCAGTCTTTTGGGGTCTGTCTCTCCTCCTTTCTCTGCAGTCTTTTGGGGTCTGTCTCTCCACCTTTCTCTGCAGTCTTTTGGGGTCTCTCCACCTTTCTCTGCAGTCTTTTGGGGTCTGTCTCCACCCTTCTCTGCAGTCTTTTGGGGTCCGTCTCTCCTCCTTTCTCTGCAGTCTTTTGGGGTCTGTCTCTCCACCCTTCTCTGCAGTCTTTTGGGGTCCGTCTCTCCTCCTTTCTCTGCAGTCTTTTGGGGTCTGTCTCTCCTCCTTTCTCTGCAATCTTTTGGGGTCTGTCTCTCCACGTTTCTCTCCAGTCTTTTGGGGTCTGTCTCTCCACCTTTCTCTGCTGTCTTTTCGAGTTTGTCTCTCCACCTTTCTCTCCAGTCTTTTGGGGTCTGTCTCTCCTCCTTTCTCTGCAGTCTTTTGGGGTCTGTCTCTCCTCCTTTCTCTGCAATCTTTTGGGGTCTGTCTCTCCACGTTTCTCTCCAGTCTTTTGGGGTCTGTCTCTCCACCTTTCTCTGCTGTCTTTTCGAGTTTGTCTCTCCACCTTTCTCTCCAGTCTTTTGGGGTCTGTCTCTCCCTCCTTTCTCTGCAGTCTTTTGGGGTCTGGGTTTGTACACCTAGAGGTGACATTTTGCCCCTTCTTCTTTGCACCCTCGCTCTCGCTTAGTGACATTGGATGGAGACGTCTGTGATCAGTAATTTTCACGTCTTGTCACAGATTCTCTGGGGTTCGGGTCTGGCCGGTGACTGCGCCGTTCACACACAGGAATATGCTCTGATATAAACCCACCATTGTGGCTCTGGCAGGATGTTTAGGGTCGTTGTCCTGCTGGAAGGTAAAAATACGCCCCCGGCTCAATTCTTCTACAGCCTCTTATAGCCTTTCCTCCAGGATTCCCTTGTATTTAGCTCAATCCAGCTTTCCATCACCTCTGACCAGCTTCCCTGCCCCTGCTGAAGAAAAGCCTCCCCACAGCAGGATGCTGCCACCATCATGTGTGATGGTGGGGATGGTGTTTTCAGGTTAATGTGCAGGGTTAGTTTTCTTCCACATACAGCATTTTGCATTCAGCCCAAAAAGTTCTTCTTTGGTCTCATCTGACCAGATCCCCTTCTTCGCTGTGTCACAGGGTTTTATTCAAATGCAAGCTGGACTTTTTATGGCTTTCAGAAATGTCTTTCTTCCATAAAGACCAGATTTGTGGAGTGTACCACCAAGGTCGGGTGCCCATAATCCGGAACATGCAGCACTATGGATGCAGGACATGTTCACTGCGTCCAGAGCGCTGCCGTCTATTGAACACAGGTGAATCTGCAGGTGATCACTGAACCGTGTGGATTCACCGCATTCAATGCATTCTATTCATGACATTTTTCTTGCGGAGATGCTGCGGTCTGGAAGGAAACGCTGCGCATTCGTCTCCGCGGGCGTCTGTGGACGCATGGTGCATATGGGCTTTCTGCCACAGCTGGCTGCTGCGGGTTTGACGCAGCATAAGTACACAGCAGCGACTCCAGATTGTGGCACATACCCTCATCATTGTACTGTGGAGAGATCCTCCCCCTGAGCTCCTCCAGAGACCATGAACCTTCTCACTTTAGTGTTCTCCTTGCTTTAGATGTCAGGTTGTGGACGGCCATGTCTTGGTAGGTTTTTGGATGTTGGATTGATCAGTGCTCCGTGACATGTTCAGAGCTTGGTCTATTTATTATAACCTAACCCTGCTTTACCGTTCTCCGCAACTTTGTCCCTGACCTGTCTGGTGGGCTCCTTGGTTTTCATGAGGCTGTTTGATCCTTAATGTTCTCAAACTAATTTACTGGCAAGTGATATAAAAGAAACAAGCTCTACAAAGAGATTGAATGGGGGTTTCTATATTTTACGAGGGGCGATCCAAAAGTAATGATAATCGGTTATTTCTATTGCACACAGAAATTAAAATAAAATGTTTTCTTCTCTCTTAGGTACCCACTAGTCCAGGAAAAAAAAATCACTTAAATAGACCACGATTCCCAGGAGCTACATTCATTTGAATATGAACTGCCGAGGAGTGAACATCAAAATGGAAAAAAACAAGCTCAGAGCTGTCATCAAATACCTCTGCTTGAAAAAAATGACTACCAAAGACATACACAGCGACTTGGTGGAAACATTGGGGGACTCTTCTCCTCCATATTCCACAGTTGCACGCTGGGCCAAGGAATTTAAGCTGGGAAGAACATCGACGGAAGTTGAACATCGTGAAGGACGCCCATCCACGTCCCTCAATGAAGAAAACGTGAAAAAAGTTGAAGAAGTTGTATTGGCAGATGGAAGAGTGACTATCAGGCATGTAGCTGAGGTCACAGGGATCTCATATGGCAGTATTCAAAGAATCCTTGCAAAAGAATTGCATATGAGAAAGGTCTCCGCGCGTTGGGTGCCAAAAATGTTAAGCGACGAACAAAAGAAGAAACGAGTTGACATTTCAATAGCAAGGAAATTTTTTTGTCACTTTTTTGACCATGGACGAGACCTGGATCCACCACTTTGATCCCGAAACTAAACAACAATCGATGACATGGAAACGAGCCGACGAACCAACGCCAAAGAAATTCAAAGTGTCAAGCTCAGCAGGGAAGGTTACGGCGTCCATTTTTTGGGACGATGAAGGAATTATTATGGTGGACTATTTGGAGAAGGGAGCCACTATTACGGGCTCCTACTACGCAGAACAAATAAGAAGATTGCGGGAGACTATCAAGGAGAAAAGGCGCGGCAAACTGCGGGCTGGAGTGTTGTTTCACCAAGATAACGCGCCGGCTCACAAAGCTGCAGTTGCCATGGCTACCATTCAAGAAGCGGGCTTTGAACTGGTGGAACACCCCCCTATTGGCCAGATCTAGCCCCCAGTGACTTCCTTGTCTTTCCTTGACTCAAGGAACACCTCCGGGGCAAGAAATATGACAACAATAGCGACGTGATAACCGCTGTTGGGGATTTTTTTGAGGGTCAAGATCAAGAATTTTTTTCGAAGGGAATTCTAAGTTTAGAAAAGAGATGGACTAAATGTATAGACTTGTTAGGAGACTATGTAGAAAAATAAATTTATTTTTTGACTATATTCATTGTGTTTAGTATTGATTATCATTACTTTTGGATCGCCCCTCGTAAGTAGAGGTACCCTTTAAATAATGTTTATACGGGGAGGATTTGCACCCCGCGTGTCTCTGAATGGTTCATTCACTTTCATTGTCGCAGGCGCTCGCTGCACTCAGGGCTTTCTGATGAATTAACAAAATGTGCTTCCTGAAAATAACACTTCAGGGCTTATCATGGAAGACATATACATGTCCTGTAGAGAAGGAAATGGAGGCAGCACGGTGCAACCAAGAGCCGGACCCTCGCTGGGGCTGCACCCTAACAGGGTCACGGGGTTTTTACTGATCATACTGGGGGCGGGTCAGTCCCCAACATCTTCTTATTAGCATTTTTATATTATTAATATTTTTCAATGAAAACAAAGGAAATATATCTAATTAGGAAAAGAGACAACACCATGCGGCAGACAGCAAATCTCCATCCTCTGCCTGAAGGATTCCTGGAAATATTAACCCCTTAGCGACCGCCGATACGCCTTTTAACGGCGGCCGCTAAGGGTACTTAAACCACAGTGCCGTTAATTAACGGCGCTGTGGAAAAAGTCAATAGCGCCCCCCAGAGGCCGATTTTCTCCGGGGTCTCGGCTGCCGGGGGTAGCCGAGACCCCAGAGAACATGATTCGGGGGTTTTTAACCCACCCCGCATTTGCGATCGCCGGTAATTAACCGTTTACCGGCGATCGCAAAAAAAAAAAAAAAAAAGCGATCTCTTTTTAATTTCTCTGTCCTCCGATGTGATCGCACATCGGAGGACAGAGAAAAGGGGTCCCAGGTGGCCCCCCAATACTTACCTATCTCCCCCGATGCTCCTCGTGTCTCCCGGTGGGCGCCGCCATCTTCAAAATGGCAGGCGCATGCGCAGTGCACCCGCCGGCCGGCACCGGGAGAATCTTTGGGGTCTCGGCTGCCGGGGGTAGCCGAGACCCCAAAGAGCATGATCGGGGTCGGTTTTACCGACCCCTGTTTTGCGATCGCCGGTAATTAACTGTTTACCGGCGACCGCAAAAAAAAAAAAAAAGTAAAGTGTAATTCTCTGTCCTCTGATGTGATCGCACATCAGAGGACAGAGAAATAGGGGGATTCGGGGACTCTACAATACTCACCTGTGTCCCTGGATCCTCTTCCTGTTCCTCCTGGCCGCCGGCAGAAGAAAATGGCGGGCGCGTGCCCAGTGCGCCCGCCATCTGTCTCCATCTGCCGGCCGGCAGGAGAACAGCAGTTGGGGCTAAAATTAGGGTTAGGGGTAGGGTTAGGGTTAGGGTTAGGGGTAGGGTTAGGGGTAGGGTTAGGGTTAGGGGTAGGGTTAGGGGTAGGGTTAGGGGTAGGGGTAGGGTTAGGGGTAGGGTTAGCGGTAGGGGTAGGGTTAGGGGTAGGGTTAGGGGTAGGGTTAGGTTAGGGTTAGGGGTAGGGTTAGGGCTAGGGTTAGGGCTAGGGTTGGGGCTAAATTTAGGGTTAGGGTTGGGGCTAAATTTAGGGTTAGGGTTGGGGCTAAATTTAGGGTTAGGCTTCTTTCACACTTACGTCGGTATGGGGCCGTCGCAATGCGTCGGCCCGACATACCGACGCACGTTGTGAAAATTGTGCTGTAGTTTTTCAACGCATCTGCTGCCCAATCTATGTCCTGGGGAGGAGGGGGCGGAGTTACGGCCACGCATGCGCGGTCAGAAATGGCGGATGCGACGTACAAAAAAACGTTTCATTGAACGTTTTTTTGTGCCGACGCTCCGCCAAAACACAACTGATCCAGTGCACGACGGACGCGACGTGTGGCCATCCGTCACGATCCGTCGGCAATACAAGTCTATGGGCAAAAAACGCATCCTGCGGGCACATTTGCAGGATCCGTTTCTTGTCCAAAACGACGGATTGCGACGGAATGCCAAACGACGCAAGTGTGAAAGTAGCCTTAGGGTTAGGGTTAGGGTTGGGGCTAAAGTTAGGGCTAGGGTTGGGGCTAAAGTTAGGGTTAGAGCTGGGATTAGGGTTATGGTTTGGATTAGGGTTGGTATTAGGGTTAGGGTTGGCATTAGGGTTACGCTTGGGATTAGGGTTAGGTTTGGGATTAGGGTTAAGGTTAGGGTTGTGATTAGGGGTATATTGGGATTAGGGTTAGGTTTGAGGTTAGGGTTGAGATTAGGATTAGGGGTGTGTTGGATTTAGGGTTTTGATTAGGGTTATGGTTAGGGTTGACATTAGGGTTGTTTTGGGGTAAGGGTTGTGATTATGGTTAGGGTTAGTGATTAGGATTATGGGTCAGGTTGGGATTAGGGTTAGGGGTGTGTTGGGGTTAGGGTTGGAGCTAGAATTGGGGGGTTTCCACTGTTTAGGTACATCAGGGGGTCTCCAAACACGACAGCCAATTTTGCGCTCAACATAATGCCCACAGACCATTCTATCAAAGTCTGCATTCCAAAAAGGCGCTCCTTCCCTTCCGAGCTCTGCCGTGCGCCCAAACAGTGGTTTACCCCAACATATGGTGCATCAGCGTACTCGGGATAAATTGGACAACAACTATTGCAGTCCAATTTCTCCTGTTAGCCTTGTGAAAATAAAAACTTGGGGGCTACAATATCTTTTTTGTGGAAAAAAAAATATTTTTTATTTTCACGACTCTGCATTCTAAACTTCTGTGAAGCACTTGGGCATTCAAAGTTCTCACCACACATCTAGATAAGTTCCTTGGGGGGTCTAGTTTCCAAAATGGGGTCACTTGTGGAGGGTTTCTACTGGTTAGGTACATCAGGGGCTCTGCAAACGCAACATAATACCCGCAGACCATTCTATCAAAGTCTGCATTCCAAAACGGCGCTCCTTCCTTCCGAGCTCTACCGTGCGCCCAAACAGTGGTTTACCCCCACATATGGGGTACCAGCATACTCAGGACAAATTGGACAACTTTTGGGGTCCAATTTCTCTTGTTACATTTGTGAAAATAAAAACTTGGGGGCTAAAAAATATTTTTTGTGGAAAAAAAAAATATTTTTTATTTTCACGGCTCTGCATTATAAACTTCTGTGAAGCACTTGGGCATTCAAGGTTCTCACCACACATCTAGATAAGTTCCATGGGGGTCTAGTTTCCAAAATGGGGTCACTTGTGGGGGGTTTCCACTGTTTAGGCACATCAGAGGCTCTCCAAATGCGACATGGCGTCCAATCTCAATTCCAGCCAATTCTACATTGAAAAAGTCAAACGGCGCTCCTTCTTTTCCAAGCTCTGTGGTGCGCCCAAAAAGTGGTTTACCCCCACATATTGGGTATCAGCGTACTCAGGAGAAATTGCATAACAAAATTTATGGTTACATTTCTGTTTTTACACTTGTGAAAATAAAAAAAATGGTTCTGAATTAAGATGTTTGCAAAAAAAAGTTAAATGTTCATTTTTTCCTTCCACATTGTTTCAGTTCCTGTGAAGCACGTAAAGGGTTAATAAACTTCTTGAATGTGGTTTTGAGAACCTTGAGGGGTGTAGTTTTTAGAATGGGGTCACACTTCGTCATTTTCTATCATATAGACCCCTCAAAATGACTTCAAATGTGATGTGGTCCCTAAAAAAAAATTATGTTGTAAAAATGAGAAATTGCTGGTCAACTTTTAACCCTTATAACTCCCTAACAAAAAAAATTTTGTTTCCAAAATTGAGCTGATGTAAAGTAGACATGTGGGAAATGTTATTTATTAACTATTTTTCATCACATATCTCTCTGATTTAAGGGCATAAAAATACAAAGTTTGAAAATTGCAAAATTTTACAAATTTTCACCATATTTCCGTTTTTTTCATAAATAATCACAAGTAATATCGAAGAAATGTTACCACTAACATGAAGTACAATATGTCACGAAAAAACAATCTCAGAATCAGCGGGATCCGTTGAAGCGTTCCAGAGTTATAACCTCATAAAGTGACAGTGGTCAGAATTGCAAAAATTGGCTCCGGTCATTAAGTACCAAATTGGCTCTGTCACTAAGGGGTTAATAACCTTCTTCAGAAAGAGGAAAAAGACACAAAATCAGTAGAGAATCAGAAGCCCCACACCGGATACATAGACTATCATGTACGTGGGGGGGCAGTATTATAGTAGTTATATTCTTGTATATAGGAGCAGTGTTATAGTAGTTATATTCTTGTATATAAGGGCAGTATTATAGTAGTTATATTCTTGTATATAAGGGCAGTATTATAGTAGTTATATTCTTGTACATAGGAGCAGTATTATAGTAGTTATATTCTTGTACATAGAGGCAGTATTATAGTAGTTATATTCTTGTACATAGGGGCAGTATTATAGTAGTTATATTCTTTTACATAGGGGGCAGTATTATAGTAGTTATATTCTTGTACATAAGGGCAGTATTATAGTAGTTATATTCTTGTACATAAGGGCAGTATTATAGTAGTTATATTCTTGTACATAGAGGCAGTATTATAGTAGTTATATTCTTGTATATAAGGGCAGAATTATAGTAGTTATATTCTTGTACATAGGGGCAGTATTATAGTAGTTATATTCTTGTACATAGGAGCAGTATTATAGTAGTTATATTCTTGTACATAGAGGCAGTATTATAGTAGTTATATTCTTGTACATAGGGGCAGTATTATAGTAGTTATATTCTTTTACATAGGGGGCAGTATTATAGTAGTTATATTCTTGTACATAAGGGCAGTATTATAGTAGTTATATTCTTGTACATAAGGGCAGTATTATAGTAGTTATATTCTTGTACATAGGAGCAGTATTATAGTAGTTATATTCTTGTACATAGAGGCAGTATTATAGTAGTTATATTCTTGTACATAGGGGCAGTATTATAGTAGTTATATTCTATTACATAGGGGGCAGTATTATAGTAGTTATATTCTTGTACATAGGAGCAGTATTATAGTAGTTATATTCTTGTACATAGGGGGCAGTATTATAGTAGTTATATTCTTGCACATAGGGGTAGTATTATAGTAGTTATATTCTTGTATATAGGGGTAGTATTATAGTAGTTATATTCTTGTACATAGGAGCAGTATTATAGTAGTTATATTCTTGTACATAGGGGGCAGTATTATAGTAGTTATATTCTTGTACATAGGAGCAGTATTATAGTAGTTATATTCTTGTACATAGGGGGCAGTATTATAGTAGTTATATTCTTGCACATAGGGGTAGTATTATAGTAGTTATATTCTTGCACATAGGGGTAGTATTATAGTAGTTATATTCTTGTACATAGGAGCAGTATTACAGTAGTTATATCCTTGTACATAGTTGTAGTATTATAGTAGTTATATTCTTGCATATAGGGGTAGTATTATAGTAGTTATATTCTTGTACATAGGAGCAGTATTATAGTAGTTATATTCTTGTACATAGGGACAGTATTATAGTAGTTATATCCTTGTACATAGGGGCACTAATATAGTAGTTATATTCTTGTACATAGGGAGCAGTATTATAGTAGTTATATTCTTGTACATAGGGGTAGTATTATAGTAGTTATATTCTTATACATAGGAGCAGTATTATAGTAGTTATATTCTTGTACATAGGGGCAGTATTATAGTAGTTATATTCTTGTACATAGGGAGCAGTGTTATAGTAGTTATATTCTTGTACATAGGGGTAGTATTATAGTAGTTATATTCTTGCACATAGGGGCAGTATTATAGTAGTTATATTCTTGTACATAGGAAGCAGTATTATAGTAGTTATATTCTTGTACATAAGGACAGTATTATAGTAGTTATATTCTTGTACATAGGGGGCAGTATTATATTAGTTATATTCTTGCACATAGGGGCAGTATTATAGTAGTTATATTCTTGTACATAGGGACAGTATTATAGTAGTTATATTCTTGTACATAGGGACAGAATTATAGTAGTTATATTCTTGTACGTAGGGACAGTATTATAGTAGTTATATTCTTGTACATAGGGGCAGTATTATAGTAGTTATATTCTTGTACATGGGGGCAGTATTATATTAGTTATATTCTTGTACATGGGGGCAGTATTATAGTAGTTATAATCTTGTACATAGGGACAGTATTATAGTAGTTATATTCTTGTACATAGGGACAGTATTATAGTAGTTATATTCTTGTACGTAGGGACAGTATTATAGTAGTTATATTCTTGTACATAGGGACAGAATTATAGTAGTTATATTCTTGTACATAGGGACAGTATTATAGTAGTTATATTCTTGTACATAGGGACAGTATTATAGTAGTTATATTCTTGTACGTAGGGACAGTACTATAGTAGTTATATTCTTGTACATAGGGACAGTATTATAGTAGTTATATTCTTGTACATAGGAGCAGTATTATAGTAGTTATATTCTTGTACGTAGGGACAGTATTATAGTAGTTATATTCTTGTACATAGGGACAGTATTATAGTAGTTATATTCTTGTACATGGGGGCAGTATTATATTAGTTATATTCTTGCACATAGGGGCAGTATTATAGTAGCTATATTCTTGTACATAGGGACAGTATTATAGTAGTTATATTCTTGTACATAGGAGCAGTATTATAGTAGTTATATTCTTGTACATAGGGAGCAGTATTATAGTAGTTATATTTTTGTACATAGGGGCAGTATTATAGTAGTTATATTCTTGTACATAGGAGCAGTATTATAGTAGTTATATTCTTGTACATGGGGGCAGTATTATAGTAGTTATATTCTTGTACATAGGGGCAGTATTATAGTAGTTATATTCTTGTACATAGGGACAGTATTATAGTAGTTATATTCTTGTACATGGGAGCAGTATTATAGTAGTTATATTCTTGTACATAGGGAGCAGTATTATAGTAGTTATATTTTTGTACATGGGGGCAGTATTATAGTAGTTATATTCTTGTACATGGGGCAGTATTATAGTAGTTATATTCTGGCACATAGGGGCAGTATTATAGTAGTTATATTCTTGTACATAGGGAGCAGTATTATAGTAGTTATATTCTTGTACATAGGGGCAGTATTATAGTAGTTATATTCTTGTACATAGGGAGCAGTATTATAGTAGTTATATTGTTGTACATAGGGGCAGTATTATAGTAGTTATATTCTTGTACATTGGAGCAGTAATATAGTAGTTATATTCTTGTACATAGGGGAAGTATTATAGTAGTTATATTCTTGTACATAGGGACAGTATTATAGTAGTTATATTCTTGTACATAGGCACAGTATTATAGTAGTTATATTCTGTACATAGGAGCAGTATTATAGTAGTTATATTCTTGTACATAGGGGCAGTATTATAGTAGTTATATTCTTGTACATAGGGGCAGTATTATAGTAGTTATATTCTGTACATAGGAGCAGTATTATAGTAGTTATATTCTTGTACATAGGGCAGTATTATAGTAGTTATATTCTGTACATAGGGGGCAGTATTATAGTAGTTATATTCTTGTACATAGGGGCAGTATTATAGTAGTTATATACTTGTACATAGGGGCAGTATTATAGTAGTTATATTCTGTACATAGGAGCAGTATTATAGTAGTTATATTCTTGTACATAGGGGCAGTATTATAGTAGTTATATTCTGTACATAGGGGGCAGTATTATAGTAGTTATATTCTTGTACATAGGAGCAGTATTATAGTAGTTGTATTCTTGTACATAGGGGCAGTATTATAGTAGTTATATTCTGTACATAGGAGAAGTATTATAGTAGTTATATTCTTGTAAATAGGCACAGTATTATAGTAGTTATATTCTTGTACATAGGAGCAGTATTATAGTAGTTATATTCTGTACATAGGAGCAGTATTATAGTAGTTATATTCTTGTACATTGGAGCAGTAATATAGTAGTTATATTCTTGTACATAGGGGAAGTATTATAGTAGTTATATTCTTGTACATAGGGACAGTATTATAGTAGTTATATTCTTGTACATAGGCACAGTATTATAGTAGTTATATTCTGTACATAGGAGCAGTATTATAGTAGTTATATTCTTGTACATAGGGGCAGTATTATAGTAGTTATATTCTTGTACATAGGGGCAGTATTATAGTAGTTATATTCTGTACATAGGAGCAGTATTATAGTAGTTATATTCTTGTACATAGGGCAGTATTATAGTAGTTATATTCTGTACATAGGGGGCAGTATTATAGTAGTTATATTCTTGTACATAGGGGCAGTATTATAGTAGTTATATACTTGTACATAGGGGCAGTATTATAGTAGTTATATTCTGTACATAGGAGCAGTATTATAGTAGTTATATTCTTGTACATAGGGGCAGTATTATAGTAGTTATATTCTGTACATAGGGGGCAGTATTATAGTAGTTATATTCTTGTACATAGGAGCAGTATTATAGTAGTTGTATTCTTGTACATAGGGGCAGTATTATAGTAGTTATATTCTGTACATAGGAGAAGTATTATAGTAGTTATATTCTTGTAAATAGGCACAGTATTATAGTAGTTATATTCTTGTACATAGGAGCAGTATTATAGTAGTTATATTCTGTACATAGGAGCAGTATTATAGTAGTTATATTCTTGTACATAGGAGCAGTATTATAGTAGTTGTATTCTTGTACATAGGGGCAGTATCATAGTAGTTATATTCTTGTACATAGGGGCAGTATTATAGTAGTTATATTCTGTACATAGGAGCAGTATTATAGTAGTTATATTCTTGTACATAGGGGCAGTATTATAGTAGTTGTATTCTTGTACATAGGGGCAGTATTATAGTAGTTATATTCTTGTACATAGGGGCAGTATTATAGTAGTTATATTCTTGTACATAGGGGGCAGTATTATAGTAGTTATATTCTTGTACATAGGGGCAGTATTATAGTTGTTGTATTCTTGTACATAGGGGCAGTATTATAGTAGTTATATTCTTGTACACAGGGGCAGTATTATAGTAGTTATATTCTTGTACATAGGGGGCAGTATTATAGTAGTTATATTCTTGTACATAGGGGCAGTATTATAGTAGTTATATTCTTGTACATAGGGGCAGTATTATAGTAGTTATATTCTTGTACATAGGGGCAGTATTATAGTAGTTATATTCTGTACATACGAGCAGTATTATAGTAGTTATATTCTTGTACATAGGGGCAGCATTATAGTAGTTATATTCTGTACATAGGGGGCAGTATTATAGTAGTTATATTCTTGTACATAGGGGCAGTATTATAGTAGTTATATTCTTGTACGTAGGGGCAGTATTATAGTAGTTATATTCTGTACATAGGAGCAGTATTATAGTAGTTGTATTCTTGTACATAGGGGCAGTATTATAGTAGTTATATTCTGTACATAGGAGCAGTATTATAGTAGTTATATTCTTGTACATAGGCACAGTATTATAGTAGTTATATTCTGTACATAGGAGCAGTATTATAGTAGTTATATTCTTGTACATAGGAGCAGTATTATAGTAGTTGTATTCTTGTACATAGGGGCAGTATCATAGTAGTTATATTCTTGTACATAGGGGCAGTATTATAGTAGTTATATTCTGTACATAGGAGCAGTATTATAGTAGTTATATTCTTGTACATAGGGGCAGTATTATAGTAGTTGTATTCTTGTACATAGGGCCAGTATTATAGTAGTTATATTCTTGTACATAGGGGCAGTATTATAGTAGTTATATTCTTGTACATAGGGGGCAGTATTATAGTAGTTATATTCTTGTACATAGGAGCAGTATTATAGTAGTTATATTCTTGTACATAGGGGCAGTATTATAGTAGTTATATTCTTGTACATAGGGGGCAGTATTATAGTAGTTATATTCTTGTACATAGGGGCAGTATTATAGTAGTTATATTCTTGTACATAGGAGCAGTAATATAGTAGTTATATTCTGTACATAGGAGCAGTATTATAGTAGTTATATTCTTGTACATAGGGGCAGTATTATAGTAGTTGTATTCTTGTACATAGGGGCAGTATTATAGTAGTTATATTCTTGTACATAGGGGCAGTATTATAGTAGTTATATTCTTGTACATAGGCACAGTATTATAGTAGTTATATTCTGTACATAGGAGCAGTATTATAGTAGTTATATTCTTGTACATAGGAGCAGTATTATTGTAGTTGTATTCTTGTACATAGGGGCAGTATTATAGTAGTTATATTCTTGTACATAGGGGCAGTATTATAGTAGTTATATTCTGTACATAGGAGCAGTATTATAGTAGTTATATTCTTGTACATAGGGGCAGTATTATAGTACTTGTATTCTTGTACATAGGGGCAGTATTATAGTAGTTATATTCTTGTACATAGGGGCAGTATTATAATAGTTATATTATTTTATTGAGAATAAATCTGAGTTTTGCTCTATTTAGTTACAAATGCACAATCTGTATTGTATAGGGATTTGTCAGCACTTGTCAGGTAATCTTTTCCCTTTTATTGCTGTGATGTGTTTTTTTTTATTATCCTCCTGGATATCAATGATACTTCTTCAGCAATCAATGGCTTTTATACCTGAAGATTACTAAGGGATGTAGTATTGCTGACCCCTGTAGTGGTGCTGACCCCTGTAGTATTGCTGACCCCTGTAGTGGTGCTGAACTCTGTAGTGGTGCTGACCCCTGTAGTATTGCTGACCCCTGTAGTGGTGCTGACCCCTGTAGTATTGCTGACCCCTGTAGTGGTGCTGACCCCTGTAGTGGTGATGACCCCTGTAGTGGTGCTGACCCCTGTAGTGGTGATGACCCCTGTAGTGGTGCTGACCCCTGTAGTGGTGCTGACCCCTGTAGCGGTGCTGACCCCTGTAGTATTGCTGACTCCTGTAGTGGTGCTGACCCCTGTAGCGGTGCTGACCCCTGTAGTGGTGATGACCCCTGTAGTGGTGCTGACCCCTGTAGTATTGCTGACCCCTGTAGTGGTGCTGACCCCTGTAGTGGTGATGACCCCTGTAGTGCTGACCCCTGTAGTGGTGCTGACCCCTGTAGCGGTGCTGACCCCTGTAGCGGTGCTGACCCCTGTAGTGGTGCTGACCCCTGTAGTGGTGATGACCCCTGTAGTGGTGCTGACCCCTGTAGCGGTGCTGACCCCTGTAGTATTGCTGACCCCTGTAGTGGTGCTGACCCCTGTAGTGGTGATGACCCCTGTAGTGGTGCTGACCCCTGTAGAATTGCTGAGCCCTGTAGCGGTGCTGACCCCTGTAGTGGTGATGACCCCTGTAGTGGTGATGACCCCTGTAGTGGTGCTGACCCCTGTAGTGGTGCTGACCCCTGTAGCTGTGCTGACCCCTGTAGTGGTGCTGACCCCTGTAAGAGCGCCCCCTCTGGTGCTGACCCCTGTAGTGGTGCTGACCCCTGTAGTAGTGCTGACCCCTGTAGTAGTGCTGACCCCTATAGCGGTGCTGACCCCTGTAGTAGTGCTGACCCCTGTAGTATTGCTGACCCCTGTAGTGGTGATGACCCCTGTAGTGGTGCTGACCCCTGTAGCAGCGCCCCCTCTGGTGCTGACCCCTGTAGTGGTGCTGACCCCTGTAGTGGTGCTGACCCCTGTAGTAGTGCTGACCTCTGTAGCGGTGCTGACCCATGTAGTGGTGCTGACCCCTGTAGTGGTGCTGACCCCTGTAGTAGTGCTGACCCCTGTAGCGGTGCTGACCCATGTAGTGGTGCTGACCCCTGTAGTGGTGCTGACCCCTGTAGTAGTGCTGACCCCTGTAGTGGTGCTGACCCCTGTAGTGGTGCTGATCCCTGTAGCGGTGCTGACCCATGTAGTGGTGCTGACCCCTGTAGTGGTGCTGACCCCTGTAGTAGTGCTGACCCCTGTAGCGGTGCTGACCCATGTAGTGGTGCTGACCCCTGTAGTGGTGCTGACCCCTGTAGTGGTGCTGATCCCTCTAGCTGTGCTGACCCCTGTAGTGGTGCTGACCCCTGTAGCGGTGCTGACCCCTGTAGCTGTGCTGACCCCTGTAGTGGTGCTGACCCCTGTAGTATTGCTGACCCCTGTAGTAGTGCTGACCCCTGTAGTGGTGCTGACCCCTGTAGTGGTGCTGACCCCTGTAGTAGTGCTGACCCCTGTAGTGGTGCTGACCCCTGTAGTGGTGCTGACCCCTGTAGCGGTGCTGACCCCTGTAGTGGTGCTGACCCCTGTAGCGGTGCTGACCCCTGTAGTATTGCTGACCCCTGCAGTAGTGCTGACCCCTGTAGTGGTGCTGACCCCTGTAGTGGTGCTGACCCCTTTAGTGGTGCTGACCCCTGTAGCGGTGCTGACCCCTGTAGTAGTGCTGACCCCTGTAGTGGTGCTGACCCCTGTAGCGGTGCTGACCCCTGTAGTGGTGCTGACCCCTGTAGTGGTGATGACCCCTGTATTGGTGCTGACCCCTGTAGCGGTGCTGACCCCTGTAGTGTTGCTAACCCCTGTAGTAGTGCTGACCCCTGTAGTGGTGCTGACCCCTGTAGCGGTGCTGACCCCTGTAGTGGTGCTGACCCCTGTAGCGGTGCTGACCCCTGTAGTGGTGCTGACCCCTGTAGTGGTGATGACCCCTGTAGTAGTGCTGACCCCTGTAGTGGTGCTGACCCCTGTAGTGGTGCTGACCCCTGTAGTGGTGATGACCCCTGTAGTATTGCTGACCCCTGTAGTGGTGCTGACCCCTGTACTGGTGCTGACCCCTGTAGCTGTGCTGACCCCTGTAGTGGTGCTGACCCCTGTAGTGGTGCTGACCCCTGTAGCTGTGCTGACCCCTGTAGTGGTGCTGACCCCTGTAGTGGTGCTGACCCCTGTAGCTGTGCTGACCCCTGTAGTGGTGCTGACCCCTGTAGCTGTGCTGACCCCTGTAGTGGTGCTGACCCCTGTAGTGGTGCTGACCCCTGTAGTGGTGCTGACCCCTGTAGCGGTGCTGACCCCTGTGGCGGTGCTGACCCCTGTAGGGGTGCTGACCCCTGTAGTGGTGATGACCCCTGTATTGGTGCTGACCCCTGTAGCGGTGCTGACCCCTGTAGTATTGCTGACCCCTGTAGTAGTGCTGACCCCTGTAGTGGTGCTGACGCCTGTAGCGGTGCTGATCCCTGTAGTGGTGCTGACCCCTGTAGCGGTGCTGACCCCTGTAGTGGTGCTGACCCCTGTAGTGGTGATGACCCCTGTAGTAGTGCTGACCCCTGTAGTGGTGCTGACCCCTGTAGTAGTGCTGACCCCTGTAGCGGTGCTGACCCCTGTAGTGGTGCTGACCCCTGTAGTGGTGCTGACCCCTGTAGTGGTGATGACCCCTGTAGTAGTGCTGACCCCTGTAGTGGTGCTGACCCCTGTAGTAGTGCTGACCCCTGTAGTATTGCTGACCCCTGTAGTGGTGCTGACCCCTGTAGTATTGCTGACCCCTGTAGTGGTGCTGACCCCTGTAGTATTTCTGACCCCTGTAGTATTGCTGACCCCTGTAGCGGTGCTGACGCCTGTAGTGGTGCTGACCCCTGTAGCGGTGCTGACCCCTGTAGTGGTGCTGACCCCTGTAGTGGTGCTGACCCCTGTAGTATTGCTGACCCCTGTAGTGGTGCTGACCCCTGTAGTGTTGCTGACCCCTGTAGTATTGCTGACCCCTGTAGTGGTGCTGACCCCTGTAGCTGTGCTGACCCCTGTAGTGGTGCTGACCCCTGTAGCGGTGCTGACCCCTGTAGCAGTGCCCCCTCTGGTGCTGACCCCTGTAGCGGTGCTGATCCCTGTAGTAGTGCTGACCCCTGTAGTGGTGCTGACCCCTGTAGCGGTGCTGACCCCTGTAGTATTGCTGACCCCTGCAGTAGTGCTGACCCCTGTAGTGGTGCTGACCCCTGTAGTGGTGCTGACCCCTGTAGCGGTGCTGACCCCTGTAGTGGTGCTGACCCCTGTAGTGGTGCTGACCCCTGTAGTAGTGCTGACCCCTGTAGTGGTGCTGACCCCTGTAGTGGTGCTGACCCCTGTAGTGGTGCTGACCCCTGTAGCTGTGCTGACCCCTGTAGTGGTGCTGACCCCTGTAGCTGTGCTGACCCCTGTAGTGGTGCTGACCCCTGTAGTAGTGCTGACCCCTGTAGCTGTGCTGACCCCTGTAGTGGTGCTGACCCCTGTAGTGGTGCTGACCCCTGTAGTAGTGCTGACCCCTGTAGCTGTGCTGACCCCTGTAGTGGTGCTGACCCCTGTAGCTGTGCTGACCCCTGTAGTGGTGCTGACCCCTGTAGTAGTGCTGACCCCTGTAGCTGTGCTGACCCCTGTAGTGGTGCTGACCCCTGTAGTAGTGCTGACCCCTGTAGTAGTGCTGACCTCTGTAGTATTGCTGACCCCTGTAGTAGTGCTGAACCCTGTAGTGGTGCTGACCCCTGCAGCAGCGCCCCCTCTGGTGCTGACCCCTGTAGTAGTGCTGACCCCTGTAGTAGTGCTGACCCCTGTAGCTGTGCTGACCCCTGTAGTGGTGCTGACCCCTGTAGTAGTGCTGACCCCTGTAGCTGTGCTGACCCCTGTAGTGGTGCTGACCCCTGTAGTGGTGCTGACCCCTGTAGTGGTGCTGACCCCTGTAGCAGTGCTGACCCCTGTAGTGGTGCTGACCCCTGTAGTGGTGCTGACCCCTGTAGCAGTGCTGACCCCTGTAGTGGTGCTGACCCCTGTAGTGGTGCTGACCCCTGTAGAGGTGCTGACCCCTGTAGCGGTGCTGACCCCTGTAGTAGTGCTGACCTCTGTAGCGGTGCTGACCCCTGTAGTGGTGCTGACCCCTGTAGCAGTGCCCCCTCTGGTGCTGACCCCTGTAGTGGTGCTGACCCCTGTAGTGGTGCTGACCCCTGTAGCAGCGCCCCCTCTGGTGCTGACCCCTGTAGCGGTGCTGACCCCTGTAGTGGTGGTGACCCCTGTAGCAGCGCCCCCTCTGGTGCTGACCCCTGTAGCGGTGCTGACCCCTGTAGTAGTGCTGACCCCTGTAGCGGTGCTGACCCCTGTAGTAGTGCTGACCCCTGTAGCGGTGCTGACCCCTGTAGTGGTGGTGACCCCTGTAGCGGTGCTGACCCCTGTAGTAGTGCTGACCCCTGTAGTGGTGCTGACCCCTGTAGTGGTGCTGACCCCTGTAGCAGCGCCCCCTCTGGTGCTGACCCCTGTAGCGGTGCTGACCCCTGTAGTGGTGGTGACCCCTGTAGCAGCGCCCCCTCTGGTGCTGACCCCTGTAGCGGTGCTGACCCCTGTAGTAGTGCTGACCCCTGTAGCGGTGCTGACCCCTGTAGTAGTGCTGACCCCTGTAGCGGTGCTGACCCCTGTAGTAGTGCTGACCCCTGTAGTGGTGCTGACCCCTGTAGTGGTGCTGACCCCTGTAGCGGTGCTGACCCCTGTAGCGGTGGTGACCCCTGTAGCGGTGCTGACCCCTGTAGTGGTGCTGACCCCAGTAGCGGTGCTGACCCCTGTAGTGGTGCTGACCCCTGTAGTGGTGCTGACCCCTGTAATAGTGCTGACCCCTGTAGCGGTGCTGACCCCTGTAGCGGTGCTGACCCCTGTAGTGGTGCTGACCCCTGTAGCGGTGGTGACCCCTGTAGCGGTGCTGACCCCTGTAGCGGTGCTGACTCCTGTAGTGGTGCTGACCCCTGTAGTGGTGCTGACCCCTGTAGCGGTGCTGACCCCTGTAGTGGTGCTGACCCCTGTAGTGGTGCTGACCCCTGTAGGGGCGGTGACCCCTGTAGCGGTGCTGACCCCTGTAGTGGTGCTGACCCCTGTAGTGGTGCTGACCTCTGTAGCGGTGCTGACCCCTGTAGTGGTGCTGACCCCTGTAGCAGTGCCCCCTCTGGTGCTGACCCCTGTAGTGGTGCTGACCCCTGTAGTGGTGCTGACCCCTGTAGCAGCGCCCCCTCTGGTGCTGACCCCTGTAGCGGTGCTGACCCCTGTAGTGGTGGTGACCCCTGTAGCAGCGCCCCCTCTGGTGCTGACCCCTGTAGCGGTGCTGACCCCTGTAGTAGTGCTGACCCCTGTAGCGGTGCTGACCCCTGTAGTAGTGCTGACCCCTGTAGCGGTGCTGACCCCTGTAGTGGTGGTGACCCCTGTAGCGGTGCTGACCCCTGTAGTAGTGCTGACCCCTGTAGTGGTGCTGACCCCTGTAGTAGTGCTGACCCCTGTAGCGGTGCTGACCCCTGTAGTAGTGCTGACCCCTGTAGCGGTGCTGACCCCTGTAGTATTGCTGACCCCTGTAGTGGTGCTGACCCCTGTAGTGGTGCTGACCCCTGTAGTGGTGCTGACCCCTGTAGCGGTGCTGACCCCTGTAGCGGTGGTGACCCCTGTAGCGGTGCTGACCCCTGTAGTGGTGCTGACCCCTGTAGCGGTGCTGACCCCTGTAGTGGTGCTGACCCCTGTAGTGGTGCTGACCCCTGTAATAGTGCTGACCCCTGTAGCGGTGCTGACCCCTGTAGCGGTGCTGACCCCTGTAGCGGTGGTGACCCCTGTAGCGGTGCTGACCCCTGTAGCGGTGCTGACTCCTGTAGTGGTGCTGACCCCTGTAGTGGTGCTGACCCCTGTAATAGTGCTGACCCCTGTAGTGGTGCTGACCCCTGTAGCGGTGCTGACTCCTGTAGTGGTGCTGACCCCTGTAGTGGTGCTGACCCCTGTAGTGGTGCTGACCCCTGTAGGGGCGGTGACCCCTGTAGCGGTGCTGACCCCTGTAGTGGTGCTGACCCCTGTAGTGGTGCTGACCCCTGTAGCGGTGCTGACCCCTGTAGCAGTGCTGACCCCTGTAGCGGTGCTGACCCCTGTAGCGGTGGTGACCCCTGTAGCGGTGCTGACCCCTGTAGCGGTGCTGACCCCTGTAGCGGTGGTGACCCCTGTAGCGGTGCTGACCCCTGTAGTGGGGCTGACCCCTGTAGTGGCGGTGACCCCTGTAGCGGTGCTGACCCCTGTAGCGGTGCTGACCCCTGTAGTGGTGCTGACCCCTGTAGTGGTGGTGACCCCTGTAGTGGTGGTGACCCCTGTAGTGGTGCTGACCCCTGTAATAGTGCTGACCCCTGTAGCGGTGCTGACCCCTGTAGCGGTGGTGACCCCTGTAGTGGTGCTGACCCCTGTAGTGGCGGTGACCCCTGTAGCGGTGCTGACCCCTGTAGCGGTGCTGACCCCTGTAGTAGTGCTGATCCCTGTAGTAGTGCTGACCCCTGTAGCGGTGCTGACCCCTGTAGTGGTGCTGACCCCTGTAGTGGTGCTGACCCCTGTAGTGGTGCTGACCCCTGTAGCGGTGCTGACCCCTGTAGTGGTGCTGACCCCTGTAGTGGTGCTGACCCCTGTAGCGGTGCTGAGCCCTGTAGTGGTGCTGACCCCTGTAGTGGTGCTGACCTCTGTAGCGGTGCTGACCCCTGTAGTGGTGCTGACCCCTGTAGTAGTGCTGACCCCTGTAGTAGTGCTGACCCCTGTAGTAGTGCTGACCCCTGTAGCGGTGCTGACCCCTGTAGTGGTGCTGACCCCTGTAGTAGTGCTGACCCCTGTAGTGGTGCTGACCCCTGTAGTGGTGCTGACCCCTGTAGTGGTGCTGACCCCTGTAATAGTGCTGACCCCTGTAGCGGTGCTGACCCCTGTAGCTGTGCTGACTCCTGTAGTGGTGCTGACCCCTGTAGTGGTGCTGACCCCTGTAGTGGTGGTGACCCCTGTAGTGGTGCTGACCCCTGTAGTGGTGGTGACCCCTGTAGCAGCGCCCCCTCTGGTGCTGACCCCTGTAGCGGTGCTGACCCCTGTAGTGGTGCTGACCCCTGTAGTATTGCTGACCCCTGTAGTGGTGCTGACCCCTGTAGTGGTGCTGACCCCTGTAGTGGTGCTGACCCCTGTAGTATTGCTGACCCCTGTAGTGGTGCTGACCCCTGTAGTGGCGGTGACCCCTGTAGTGGTGCTGACCCCTGTAGTGGCGGTGACCCCTGTAGTGGTGCTGACCCCTGTAGTGGTGCTGACCCCTGTAGTAGTGCTGACCCCTGCCGCAGCGCCCCCTCTGGTGCTGACCCCCTCTGCAGGCGGCTCCGGGCTCAGGCAGGAAGCTGTAGCGGTGCTGACCCCTGTAGCGGTGCTGACCCCTGTAGTAGTGCTGACCCCTGTAGCGGTGCTGACCCCTGTAGTAGTGCTGACCCCTGTAGTGGTGCTGACCCCTGTAGTAGTGCTGACCCCTGTAGCGGTGCTGACCCCTGTAGTAGTGCTGACCCCTGTAGTGGTGCTGACCCCTGTAGTGGTGCTGACCCCTGTAGTGGCGGTGACCCCTGTAGTGGTGCTGACCCCTGTAGTGGTGCTGACCCCTGTAGTGGTGCTGACACCTGTAGTGGTGCTGACCCGTGTAGTGGTGCTGACCCCGGTAGTGGTGCTGACCCCTGTAGCGGTGCTGACCCCTGTAGCGGTGCTGACCCCTGTAGCGGTGCTGACCCCTGTAGTGGTGCTGACCCCTGTAGTGGTGCTGACCCCTGTAGTGGTGCTGACCCGTGTAGTGGTGCTGACCCCGGTAGTGGTGCTGACCCCTGTAGTGGCGGTGACCCCTGTAGTGGTGCTGACCCCTGTAGTGGCGGTGACCCCTGTACTGGCGGTGACCCCTGTAGTGGTGCTGACCCCTGTAGTGGTGCTGACCCCTGTAGCGGTGCTGACCCCTGTAGCGGTGCTGACCCCTGTAGTGGTGCTGACCCCTGTAGTGGTGCTGACCCCTGTAGTGGCGGTGACCCCTGTAGTGGTGCTGACCCCTGTAGTGGCGGTGACCCCTGTAGTGGCGGTGACCCCTGTAGTGGTGCTGACCCCTGTAGTGGTGCTGACCCCTGTAGTAGTGCTGACCCCTGTAGCGGTGCTGACCCCTGTAGTGGTGCTGACCCCTGTAGTGGTGCTGACCCCTGTAGTAGTGCTGACCCCTGTAGTGGTGCTGACCCCTGTAGTGGTGCTGACCCCTGTAGTGGCGGTGACCCCTGTAGTGGTGCTGACCCCTGTAGTGGTGCTGACCCCTGTAGTAGTGCTGACCCCTGTAGCGGTGCTGACCCCTGTAGTGGTGCTGACCCCTGTAGTGGCGGTGACCCCTGTAGTGGTGCTGACCCCTGTAGTGGTGCTGACCCCTGTAGCGGTGCTGACCCCTGCCGCAGCGCCCCCTCTGGTGCTGACCCCTGTAGTGGTGCTGACCCCTGTAGTGGTGCTGACCCCTGTAGCGGTGCTGACCCCTGTAGTGGTGCTGACCCCTGTAGTGGTGCTGACCCCTGTAGTGGTGCTGACCCCTGTAGCGGTGCTGACCCCTGTAGTGGTGCTGACCCCTGTAGTGGTGCTGACCCCTGTAGTAGTGCTGACCCCTGTAGCGGTGCTGACCCCTGCCGCAGCGCCCCCTCTGGTGCTGACCCCTGTAGTGGCGGTGACCCCTGTAGTGGCGGTGACCCCTGTAGTGGTGCTGACCCCTGTAGTGGCGGTGACCCCTGTAGTAGTGCTGACCCCTGTAGTGGTGCTGACCCCTGTAGTGGCGGTGACCCCTGTAGTGGTGCTGACCCCTGTAGTGGTGCTGACCCCTGTAGTGGCGGTGACCCCTGTAGCGGTGCTGACCCCTGTAGTGGTGCTGACCCCTGTAGTGGTGCTGACCCCTGTAGTGGTGCTGACCCCTGCCGCAGCGCCCCCTCTGGTGCTGACCCCTGTAGTGGTGCTGACCCCTGTAGTGGCGGTGACCCCTGTAGTGGCGGTGACCCCTGTAGTGGTGCTGACCCCTGTAGTAGTGCTGACCCCTGTAGTGGTGCTGACCCCTGTAGTGGTGCTGACCCCTGTAGCGGTGCTGACCCCTGTAGTGGTGCTGACCCCTGTAGTAGTGCTGACCCCTGTAGTGGTGCTGACCCCTGTAGTGGTGCTGACCCCTGTAGCGGTGCTGACCCCTGTAGTGGTGCTGACCCCTGTAGCGGTGCTGACCCCTGTAGCGGTGCTGACCCCTGTAGTGGTGCTGACCCCTGTAGTGGCGGTGACCCCTGTAGTGGGGCTGACCCCTTTAGTGGCGGTGACCCCTGTAGTGGCGGTGACCCCTGTAGTGGTGCTGACCCCTGTAGTGGTGCTGACCCCTGTAGTAGTGCTGACCCCTGTAGCGGTGCTGACCCCTGTAGTGGTGCTGACCCCTGTAGTGGTGCTGACCCCTGTAGTAGTGCTGACCCCTGTAGTGGTGCTGACCCCTGTAGTGGTGCTGACCCCTGTAGTGGTGCTGACCCCTGTAGTGGCGGTGACCCCTGTAGTGGCGGTGACCCCTGTAGTGGTGCTGACCCCTGTAGTGGTGCTGACCCCTGTAGTAGTGCTGACCCCTGTAGCGGTGCTGACCCCTGTAGTGGTGCTGACCCCTGTAGTGGCGGTGACCCCTGTAGTGGTGCTGACCCCTGTAGTGGTGCTGACCCCTGTAGCGGTGCTGACCCCTGCCGCAGCGCCCCCTCTGGTGCTGACCCCTGTAGTGGTGCTGACCCCTGTAGTGGTGCTGACCCCTGTAGCGGTGCTGACCCCTGTAGTGGTGCTGACCCCTGTAGTGGTGCTGACCCCTGTAGTGGTGCTGACCCCTGTAGCGGTGCTGACCCCTGTAGTGGTGCTGACCCCTGTAGTGGTGCTGACCCCTGTAGTAGTGCTGACCCCTGTAGCGGTGCTGACCCCTGCCGCAGCGCCCCCTCTGGTGCTGACCCCTGTAGTGGCGGTGACCCCTGTAGTGGCGGTGACCCCTGTAGTGGTGCTGACCCCTGTAGTGGCGGTGACCCCTGTAGTAGTGCTGACCCCTGTAGTGGTGCTGACCCCTGTAGTGGCGGTGACCCCTGTAGTGGTGCTGACCCCTGTAGTGGTGCTGACCCCTGTAGTGGCGGTGACCCCTGTAGCGGTGCTGACCCCTGTAGTGGTGCTGACCCCTGTAGTGGTGCTGACCCCTGTAGTGGTGCTGACCCCTGCCGCAGCGCCCCCTCTGGTGCTGACCCCTGTAGTGGTGCTGACCCCTGTAGTGGCGGTGACCCCTGTAGTGGCGGTGACCCCTGTAGTGGTGCTGACCCCTGTAGTAGTGCTGACCCCTGTAGTGGTGCTGACCCCTGTAGTGGTGCTGACCCCTGTAGCGGTGCTGACCCCTGTAGTGGTGCTGACCCCTGTAGTAGTGCTGACCCCTGTAGTGGTGCTGACCCCTGTAGTGGTGCTGACCCCTGTAGCGGTGCTGACCCCTGTAGTGGTGCTGACCCCTGTAGCGGTGCTGACCCCTGTAGCGGTGCTGACCCCTGTAGTGGTGCTGACCCCTGTAGTGGTGCTGACCCCTGTAGTGGCGGTGACCCCTGTAGTGGTGCTGACCCCTGTAGTGGCGGTGACCCCTGTAGTGGCGGTGACCCCTGTAGTGGTGCTGACCCCTGTAGTGGTGCTGACCCCTGTAGTGGTGCTGACCCCTGTAGCGGTGCTGACCCCTGTAGTGGTGCTGACCCCTGTAGTGGTGCTGACCCCTGTAGTAGTGCTGACCCCTGTAGTGGTGCTGACCCCTGTAGTGGTGCTGACCCCTGTAGTGGCGGTGACCCCTGTAGTGGCGGTGACCCCTGTAGTGGTGCTGACCCCTGTAGTGGTGCTGACCCCTGTAGTAGTGCTGACCCCTGTAGCGGTGCTGACCCCTGTAGTGGTGCTGACCCCTGTAGTGGCGGTGACCCCTGTAGTGGTGCTGACCCCTGTAGTGGTGCTGACCCCTGTAGCGGTGCTGACCCCTGCCGCAGCGCCCCCTCTGGTGCTGACCCCTGTAGTGGTGCTGACCCCTGTAGTGGTGCTGACCCCTGTAGCGGTGCTGACCCCTGTAGTGGTGCTGACCCCTGTAGCGGTGCTGACCCCTGTAGTGGTGCTGACCCCTGTAGCGGTGCTGACCCCTGTAGCGGTGCTGACCCCTGTAGTGGTGCTGACCCCTGTAGTGGTGCTGACCCCTGTAGTAGTGCTGACCCCTGTAGCGGTGCTGACCCCTGCCGCAGCGCCCCCTCTGGTGCTGACCCCTGTAGTGGCGGTGACCCCTGTAGTGGCGGTGACCCCTGTAGTGGTGCTGACCCCTGTAGTGGCGGTGACCCCTGTAGTAGTGCTGACCCCTGTAGTGGTGCTGACCCCTGTAGTGGCGGTGACCCCTGTAGTGGTGCTGACCCCTGTAGTGGTGCTGACCCCTGTAGTGGCGGTGACCCCTGTAGCGGTGCTGACCCCTGTAGTGGTGCTGACCCCTGTAGTGGTGCTGACCCCTGTAGCGGTGCTGACCCCTGTAGTGGTGCTGACCCCTGTAGTAGTGCTGACCCCTGTAGTGGTGCTGACCCCTGTAGTGGTGCTGACCCCTGTAGTGGTGCTGACCCCTGTAGTGGCGGTGACCCCTGTAGTGGCGGTGACCCCTGTAGTGGTGCTGACCCCTGTAGTAGTGCTGACCCCTGTAGTGGTGCTGACCCCTGTAGTGGTGCTGACCCCTGTAGCGGTGCTGACCCCTGTAGTGGTGCTGACCCCTGTAGTAGTGCTGACCCCTGTAGTGGTGCTGACCCCTGTAGTGGTGCTGACCCCTGTAGCGGTGCTGACCCCTGTAGTGGTGCTGACCCCTGTAGCGGTGCTGACCCCTGTAGCGGTGCTGACCCCTGTAGTGGTGCTGACCCCTGTAGTGGCGCTGACCCCTGTAGTGGCGGTGACCCCTGTAGTGGTGCTGACCCCTGTAGTGGCGGTGACCCCTGTAGTGGCGGTGACCCCTGTAGTGGTGCTGACCCCTGTAGTGGTGCTGACCCCTGTAGTAGTGCTGACCCCTGTAGCGGTGCTGACCCCTGTAGTGGTGCTGACCCCTGTAGTGGTGCTGACCCCTGTAGTAGTGCTGACCCCTGTAGTGGTGCTGACCCCTGTAGTGGTGCTGACCCCTGTAGTGGTGCTGACCCCTGTAGTGGCGGTGACCCCTGTAGTGGCGGTGACCCCTGTAGTGGTGCTGACCCCTGTAGTGGTGCTGACCCCTGTAGTAGTGCTGACCCCTGTAGCGGTGCTGACCCCTGTAGTGGTGCTGACCCCTGTAGTGGCGGTGACCCCTGTAGTGGTGCTGACCCCTGTAGTGGTGCTGACCCCTGTAGCGGTGCTGACCCCTGCCGCAGCGCCCCCTCTGGTGCTGACCCCTGTAGTGGTGCTGACCCCTGTAGTGGTGCTGACCCCTGTAGTGGTGCTGACCCCTGTAGCGGTGCTGACCCCTGTAGTGGTGCTGACCCCTGTAGTGGTGCTGACCCCTGTAGTAGTGCTGACCCCTGTAGCGGTGCTGACCCCTGCCGCAGCGCCCCCTCTGGTGCTGACCCCTGTAGTGGCGGTGACCCCTGTAGTGGCGGTGACCCCTGTAGTGGTGCTGACCCCTGTAGTGGCGGTGACCCCTGTAGTAGTGCTGACCCCTGTAGTGGTGCTGACCCCTGTAGTGGCGGTGACCCCTGTAGTGGTGCTGACCCCTGTAGTGGTGCTGACCCCTGTAGTGGCGGTGACCCCTGTAGCGGTGCTGACCCCTGTAGTGGTGCTGACCCCTGTAGTGGTGCTGACCCCTGTAGTGGTGCTGACCCCTGCCGCAGCGCCCCCTCTGGTGCTGACCCCTGTAGTGGTGCTGACCCCTGTAGTGGCGGTGACCCCTGTAGTGGCGGTGACCCCTGTAGTGGTGCTGACCCCTGTAGTAGTGCTGACCCCTGTAGTGGTGCTGACCCCTGTAGTGGTGCTGACCCCTGTAGCGGTGCTGACCCCTGTAGTGGTGCTGACCCCTGTAGTAGTGCTGACCCCTGTAGTGGTGCTGACCCCTGTAGTGGTGCTGACCCCTGTAGCGGTGCTGACCCCTGTAGTGGTGCTGACCCCTGTAGCGGTGCTGACCCCTGTAGCGGTGCTGACCCCTGTAGTGGTGCTGACCCCTGTAGTGGTGCTGACCCCTGTAGTGGCGGTGACCCCTGTAGTGGTGCTGACCCCTGTAGTGGCGGTGACCCCTGTAGTGGCGGTGACCCCTGTAGTGGTGCTGACCCCTGTAGTGGTGCTGACCCCTGTAGTAGTGCTGACCCCTGTAGCGGTGCTGACCCCTGTAGTGGTGCTGACCCCTGTAGTGGTGCTGACCCCTGTAGTAGTGCTGACCCCTGTAGTGGTGCTGACCCCTGTAGTGGTGCTGACCCCTGTAGTGGTGCTGACCCCTGTAGTGGCGGTGACCCCTGTAGTGGCGGTGACCCCTGTAGTGGTGCTGACCCCTGTAGTGGTGCTGACCCCTGTAGTAGTGCTGACCCCTGTAGCGGTGCTGACCCCTGTAGTGGTGCTGACCCCTGTAGTGGCGGTGACCCCTGTAGTGGTGCTGACCCCTGTAGTGGTGCTGACCCCTGTAGCGGTGCTGACCCCTGCCGCAGCGCCCCCTCTGGTGCTGACCCCTGTAGTGGTGCTGACCCCTGTAGTGGTGCTGACCCCTGTAGCGGTGCTGACCCCTGTAGTGGTGCTGACCCCTGTAGTGGTGCTGACCCCTGTAGTGGTGCTGACCCCTGTAGCGGTGCTGACCCCTGTAGTGGTGCTGACCCCTGTAGTGGTGCTGACCCCTGTAGTAGTGCTGACCCCTGTAGCGGTGCTGACCCCTGCCGCAGCGCCCCCTCTGGTGCTGACCCCTGTAGTGGCGGTGACCCCTGTAGTGGCGGTGACCCCTGTAGTGGTGCTGACCCCTGTAGTGGCGGTGACCCCTGTAGTAGTGCTGACCCCTGTAGTGGTGCTGACCCCTGTAGTGGCGGTGACCCCTGTAGTGGTGCTGACCCCTGTAGTGGTGCTGACCCCTGTAGTGGCGGTGACCCCTGTAGCGGTGCTGACCCCTGTAGTGGTGCTGACCCCTGTAGTGGTGCTGACCCCTGTAGTGGTGCTGACCCCTGCCGCAGCGCCCCCTCTGGTGCTGACCCCTGTAGTGGTGCTGACCCCTGTAGTGGCGGTGACCCCTGTAGTGGCGGTGACCCCTGTAGTGGTGCTGACCCCTGTAGTAGTGCTGACCCCTGTAGTGGTGCTGACCCCTGTAGCGGTGCTGACCCCTGTAGCGGTGCTGACCCCTGTAGCGGTGCTGACCCCTGTAGTAGTGCTGACCCCTGTAGTGGTGCTGACCCCTGTAGTGGTGCTGACCCCTGTAGCGGTGCTGACCCCTGTAGTGGTGCTGACCCCTGTAGCGGTGCTGACCCCTGTAGCGGTGCTGACCCCTGTAGTGGTGCTGACCCCTGTAGTGGTGCTGACCCCTGTAGTGGCGGTGACCCCTGTAGTGGTGCTGACCCCTGTAGTGGTGCTGACCCCTGTAGCGGTGCTGACCCCTGTAGTGGTGCTGACCCCTGTAGTGGTGCTGACCCCTGTAGTAGTGCTGACCCCTGTAGTGGTGCTGACCCCTGTAGTGGTGCTGACCCCTGTAGTGGCGGTGACCCCTGTAGTGGCGGTGACCCCTGTAGTGGTGCTGACCTCTGTAGTGGTGCTGACCCCTGTAGTAGTGCTGACCCCTGTAGCGGTGCTGACCCCTGTAGTGGTGCTGACCCCTGTAGTGGCGGTGACCCCTGTAGTGGTGCTGACCCCTGTAGTGGTGCTGACCCCTGTAGCGGTGCTGACCCCTGCCGCAGCGCCCCCTCTGGTGCTGACCCCTGTAGTGGTGCTGACCCCTGTAGTGGTGCTGACCCCTGTAGCGGTGCTGACCCCTGTAGTGGTGCTGACCCCTGTAGCGGTGCTGACCCCTGTAGTGGTGCTGACCCCTGTAGTGGTGCTGACCCCTGTAGCGGTGCTGACCCCTGTAGTGGTGCTGACCCCTGTAGTGGTGCTGACCCCTGTAGTAGTGCTGACCCCTGTAGCGGTGCTGACCCCTGCCGCAGCGCCCCCTCTGGTGCTGACCCCTGTAGTGGCGGTGACCCCTGTAGTGGCGGTGACCCCTGTAGTGGTGCTGACCCCTGTAGTGGCGGTGACCCCTGTAGTAGTGCTGACCCCTGTAGTGGTGCTGACCCCTGTAGTGGCGGTGACCCCTGTAGTGGTGCTGACCCCTGTAGTGGTGCTGACCCCTGTAGTGGCGGTGACCCCTGTAGCGGTGCTGACCCCTGTAGTGGTGCTGACCCCTGTAGTGGTGCTGACCCCTGTAGTGGTGCTGACCCCTGCCGCAGCGCCCCCTCTGGTGCTGACCCCTGTAGTGGTGCTGACCCCTGTAGTGGCGGTGACCCCTGTAGTGGCGGTGACCCCTGTAGTGGTGCTGACCCCTGTAGTAGTGCTGACCCCTGTAGTGGTGCTGACCCCTGTAGTGGTGCTGACCCCTGTAGCGGTGCTGACCCCTGTAGTGGTGCTGACCCCTGTAGTAGTGCTGACCCCTGTAGTGGTGCTGACCCCTGTAGTGGTGCTGACCCCTGTAGCGGTGCTGACCCCTGTAGTGGTGCTGACCCCTGTAGTAGTGCTGACCCCTGTAGGGGTGCTGACCCCTGTAGCGGTGCTGACCCCTGTAGTGGTGCTGACCCCTGTAGTAGTGCTGACCCCTGTAGCGGTGCTGACCCCTGTAGTGGTGCTGACCCCTGCCGCAGCGCCCCCTCTGGTGCTGACCCCTGTAGCGGTGCTGACCCCTGTAGTGGTGCTGACCCCTGTAGTAGTGCTGACCCCTGTAGTGGTGCTGACCCCTGTAGCGGTGCTGACCCCTGTAGTGGTGCTGACCCCTGTAGTAGTGCTGACCCCTGTAGGGGTGCTGACCCCTGTAGCGGTGCTGACCCCTGTAGTGGTGCTGACCCCTGTAGTAGTGCTGACCCCTGTAGCGGTGCTGACCCCTGTAGTGGTGCTGACCCCTGTAGTAGTGCTGACCCCTGTAGCGGTGCTGACCCCTGTAGTAGTGCTGACCCCTGTAGTGGTGCTGACCCCTGTAGTAGTGCTGACCCCTGTAGCGGTGCTGACCCCTGTAGTGGTGCTGACCCCTGTAGTAGTGCTGACCCCTGTAGTGGTGCTGACCCCTGTAGTGGTGCTGACCCCTGTAGTGGTGCTGACCCCTGTAGTGGTGCTGACCCCTGTAGTAGTGCTGACCCCTGTAGTAGTGCTGACCCCTGTAGCGGTGCTGACCCCTGTAGTGGTGCTGACCCCTGTAGTAGTGCTGACCCCTGTAGTGGTGCTGACCCCTGTAGTGGTGCTGACCCCTGTAGTGGTGCTGACCCCTGTAGTGGTGCTGACCCCTGTAGTAGTGCTGACCCCTGTAGTGGTGCTGACCCCTGTAGTGGCGGTGACCCCTGTAGCGGTGCTGACCCCTGTAGTAGTGCTGACCCCTGTAGTGGTGCTGACCCCTGTAGTGGTGCTGACCCCTGTAGTGGTGCTGACCCCTGTAGTGGTGCTGACCCCTGTAGTGGTGCTGACCCCTGTAGTGGTGCTGACCCCTGTAGTAGTGCTGACCCCTGTAGTGGTGCTGACCCCTGTTGTGGTGCTGACCCCTGTAGTAGTGCTGACCCCTGTAGTGGTGCTGACCCCTGTAGTGGCGGTGACCCCTGTAGCGGTGCTGACCCCTGTAGTGGTGCTGACCCCTGTAGCGGTGCTGACCCCTGTAGTGGTGCTGACCCCTGTAGTGGTGCTGACCCCTGTAATAGTGCTGACCCCTGTAGCGGTGCTGACCCCTGTAGCGGTGCTGACCCCTGTAGTGGTGCTGACCCCTGTAGCGGTGGTGACCCCTGTAGCGGTGCTGACCCCTGTAGCGGTGCTGACTCCTGTAGTGGTGCTGACCCCTGTAGTGGTGCTGACCCCTGTAGCGGTGCTGACTCCTGTAGTGGTGCTGACCCCTGTAGTGGTGCTGACCCCTGTAGTGGTGCTGACCCCTGTAGGGGCGGTGACCCCTGTAGCGGTGCTGACCCCTGTAGTGGTGCTGACCCCTGTAGTGGTGCTGACCCCTGTAGCGGTGCTGACCCCTGTAGCAGTGCTGACCCCTGTAGCGGTGCTGACCCCTGTAGCGGTGGTGACCCCTGTAGCGGTGCTGACCCCTGTAGCGGTGCTGACCCCTGTAGCGGTGGTGACCCCTGTAGCGGTGCTGACCCCTGTAGTGGGGCTGACCCCTGTAGTGGCGGTGACCCCTGTAGCGGTGCTGACCCCTGTAGCGGTGCTGACCCCTGTAGTGGTGCTGACCCCTGTAGTGGTGGTGACCCCTGTAGTGGTGGTGACCCCTGTAGTGGTGCTGACCCCTGTAATAGTGCTGACCCCTGTAGCGGTGCTGACCCCTGTAGCGGTGGTGACCCCTGTAGCGGTGCTGACCCCTGTAGTGGCGGTGACCCCTGTAGCGGTGCTGACCCCTGTAGCGGTGCTGACCCCTGTAGTAGTGCTGATCCCTGTAGTAGTGCTGACCCCTGTAGCGGTGCTGACCCCTGTAGTGGTGCTGACCCCTGTAGTGGTGCTGACCCCTGTAGTGGTGCTGACCCCTGTAGCAGTGCTGACCCCTGTAGCGGTGCTGACCCCTGTAGCGGTGGTGACCCCTGTAGCGGTGCTGACCCCTGTAGCGGTGCTGACCCCTGTAGCGGTGGTGACCCCTGTAGCGGTGCTGACCCCTGTAGTGGGGCTGACCCCTGTAGTGGCGGTGACCCCTGTAGCGGTGCTGACCCCTGTAGCGGTGCTGACCCCTGTAGTGGTGCTGACCCCTGTAGTGGTGGTGACCCCTGTAGTGGTGGTGACCCCTGTAGTGGTGCTGACCCCTGTAATAGTGCTGACCCCTGTAGCGGTGCTGACCCCTGTAGCGGTGGTGACCCCTGTAGCGGTGCTGACCCCTGTAGTGGCGGTGACCCCTGTAGCGGTGCTGACCCCTGTAGCGGTGCTGACCCCTGTAGTAGTGCTGATCCCTGTAGTAGTGCTGACCCCTGTAGCGGTGCTGACCCCTGTAGTGGTGCTGACCCCTGTAGTGGTGCTGACCCCTGTAGTGGTGCTGACCCCTGTAGCGGTGCTGACCCCTGTAGTGGTGCTGAGCCCTGTAGTGGTGCTGACCCCTGTAGCGGTGCTGACCCCTGTAGTGGTGCTGACCCCTGTAGTGGTGCTGACCTCTGTAGCGGTGCTGACCCCTGTAGTGGTGCTGACCCCTGTAGTAGTGCTGACCCCTGTAGTAGTGCTGACCCCTGTAGTAGTGCTGACCCCTGTAGCGGTGCTGACCCCTGTAGTGGTGCTGACCCCTGTAGTAGTGCTGACCCCTGTAGTGGTGCTGACCCCTGTAGTGGTGCTGACCCCTGTAGTGGTGCTGACCCCTGTAATAGTGCTGACCCCTGTAGCGGTGCTGACCCCTGTAGCTGTGCTGACTCCTGTAGTGGTGCTGACCCCTGTAGTGGTGCTGACCCCTGTAGTGGTGGTGACCCCTGTAGTGGTGCTGACCCCTGTAGTGGTGGTGACCCCTGTAGCAGCGCCCCCTCTGGTGCTGACCCCTGTAGCGGTGCTGACCCCTGTAGTGGTGCTGACCCCTGTAGTATTGCTGACCCCTGTAGTGGTGCTGACCCCTGTAGTGGTGCTGACCCCTGTAGTGGTGCTGACCCCTGTAGTATTGCTGACCCCTGTAGTGGTGCTGACCCCTGTAGTGGCGGTGACCCCTGTAGTGGTGCTGACCCCTGTAGTGGCGGTGACCCCTGTAGTGGTGCTGACCCCTGTAGTGGTGCTGACCCCTGTAGTAGTGCTGACCCCTGCCGCAGCGCCCCCTCTGGTGCTGACCCCCTCTGCAGGCGGCTCCGGGCTCAGGCAGGAAGCTGTAGCGGTGCTGACCCCTGTAGCGGTGCTGACCCCTGTAGTAGTGCTGACCCCTGTAGCGGTGCTGACCCCTGTAGTAGTGCTGACCCCTGTAGTGGTGCTGACCCCTGTAGTAGTGCTGACCCCTGTAGCGGTGCTGACCCCTGTAGTAGTGCTGACCCCTGTAGTGGTGCTGACCCCTGTAGTGGTGCTGACCCCTGTAGTGGCGGTGACCCCTGTAGTGGTGCTGACCCCTGTAGTGGTGCTGACCCCTGTAGTGGTGCTGACACCTGTAGTGGTGCTGACCCGTGTAGTGGTGCTGACCCCGGTAGTGGTGCTGACCCCTGTAGCGGTGCTGACCCCTGTAGCGGTGCTGACCCCTGTAGCGGTGCTGACCCCTGTAGTGGTGCTGACCCCTGTAGTGGTGCTGACCCCTGTAGTGGTGCTGACCCGTGTAGTGGTGCTGACCCCGGTAGTGGTGCTGACCCCTGTAGTGGCGGTGACCCCTGTAGTGGTGCTGACCCCTGTAGTGGCGGTGACCCCTGTACTGGCGGTGACCCCTGTAGTGGTGCTGACCCCTGTAGTGGTGCTGACCCCTGTAGCGGTGCTGACCCCTGTAGCGGTGCTGACCCCTGTAGTGGTGCTGACCCCTGTAGTGGTGCTGACCCCTGTAGTGGCGGTGACCCCTGTAGTGGTGCTGACCCCTGTAGTGGCGGTGACCCCTGTAGTGGCGGTGACCCCTGTAGTGGTGCTGACCCCTGTAGTGGTGCTGACCCCTGTAGTAGTGCTGACCCCTGTAGCGGTGCTGACCCCTGTAGTGGTGCTGACCCCTGTAGTGGTGCTGACCCCTGTAGTAGTGCTGACCCCTGTAGTGGTGCTGACCCCTGTAGTGGTGCTGACCCCTGTAGTGGCGGTGACCCCTGTAGTGGTGCTGACCCCTGTAGTGGTGCTGACCCCTGTAGTAGTGCTGACCCCTGTAGCGGTGCTGACCCCTGTAGTGGTGCTGACCCCTGTAGTGGCGGTGACCCCTGTAGTGGTGCTGACCCCTGTAGTGGTGCTGACCCCTGTAGCGGTGCTGACCCCTGCCGCAGCGCCCCCTCTGGTGCTGACCCCTGTAGTGGTGCTGACCCCTGTAGTGGTGCTGACCCCTGTAGCGGTGCTGACCCCTGTAGTGGTGCTGACCCCTGTAGTGGTGCTGACCCCTGTAGTGGTGCTGACCCCTGTAGCGGTGCTGACCCCTGTAGTGGTGCTGACCCCTGTAGTGGTGCTGACCCCTGTAGTAGTGCTGACCCCTGTAGCGGTGCTGACCCCTGCCGCAGCGCCCCCTCTGGTGCTGACCCCTGTAGTGGCGGTGACCCCTGTAGTGGCGGTGACCCCTGTAGTGGTGCTGACCCCTGTAGTGGCGGTGACCCCTGTAGTAGTGCTGACCCCTGTAGTGGTGCTGACCCCTGTAGTGGCGGTGACCCCTGTAGTGGTGCTGACCCCTGTAGTGGTGCTGACCCCTGTAGTGGCGGTGACCCCTGTAGCGGTGCTGACCCCTGTAGTGGTGCTGACCCCTGTAGTGGTGCTGACCCCTGTAGTGGTGCTGACCCCTGCCGCAGCGCCCCCTCTGGTGCTGACCCCTGTAGTGGTGCTGACCCCTGTAGTGGCGGTGACCCCTGTAGTGGCGGTGACCCCTGTAGTGGTGCTGACCCCTGTAGTAGTGCTGACCCCTGTAGTGGTGCTGACCCCTGTAGTGGTGCTGACCCCTGTAGCGGTGCTGACCCCTGTAGTGGTGCTGACCCCTGTAGTAGTGCTGACCCCTGTAGTGGTGCTGACCCCTGTAGTGGTGCTGACCCCTGTAGCGGTGCTGACCCCTGTAGTGGTGCTGACCCCTGTAGCGGTGCTGACCCCTGTAGCGGTGCTGACCCCTGTAGTGGTGCTGACCCCTGTAGTGGTGCTGACCCCTGTAGTGGCGGTGACCCCTGTAGTGGTGCTGACCCCTTTAGTGGCGGTGACCCCTGTAGTGGCGGTGACCCCTGTAGTGGTGCTGACCCCTGTAGTGGTGCTGACCCCTGTAGTAGTGCTGACCCCTGTAGCGGTGCTGACCCCTGTAGTGGTGCTGACCCCTGTAGTGGTGCTGACCCCTGTAGTAGTGCTGACCCCTGTAGTGGTGCTGACCCCTGTAGTGGTGCTGACCCCTGTAGTGGTGCTGACCCCTGTAGTGGCGGTGACCCCTGTAGTGGCGGTGACCCCTGTAGTGGTGCTGACCCCTGTAGTGGTGCTGACCCCTGTAGTAGTGCTGACCCCTGTAGCGGTGCTGACCCCTGTAGTGGTGCTGACCCCTGTAGTGGCGGTGACCCCTGTAGTGGTGCTGACCCCTGTAGTGGTGCTGACCCCTGTAGCGGTGCTGACCCCTGCCGCAGCGCCCCCTCTGGTGCTGACCCCTGTAGTGGTGCTGACCCCTGTAGTGGTGCTGACTCCTGTAGCGGTGCTGACCCCTGTAGTGGTGCTGACCCCTGTAGTGGTGCTGACCCCTGTAGTGGTGCTGACCCCTGTAGCGGTGCTGACCCCTGTAGTGGTGCTGACCCCTGTAGTGGTGCTGACCCCTGTAGTAGTGCTGACCCCTGTAGCGGTGCTGACCCCTGCCGCAGCGCCCCCTCTGGTGCTGACCCCTGTAGTGGCGGTGACCCCTGTAGTGGCGGTGACCCCTGTAGTGGTGCTGACCCCTGTAGTGGCGGTGACCCCTGTAGTAGTGCTGACCCCTGTAGTGGTGCTGACCCCTGTAGTGGCGGTGACCCCTGTAGTGGTGCTGACCCCTGTAGTGGTGCTGACCCCTGTAGTGGCGGTGACCCCTGTAGCGGTGCTGACCCCTGTAGTGGTGCTGACCCCTGTAGTGGTGCTGACTCCTGTAGTGGTGCTGACCCCTGCCGCAGCGCCCCCTCTGGTGCTGACCCCTGTAGTGGTGCTGACCCCTGTAGTGGCGGTGACCCCTGTAGTGGCGGTGACCCCTGTAGTGGTGCTGACCCCTGTAGTAGTGCTGACCCCTGTAGTGGTGCTGACCCCTGTAGTGGTGCTGACCCCTGTAGCGGTGCTGACCCCTGTAGTGGTGCTGACCCCTGTAGTAGTGCTGACCCCTGTAGTGGTGCTGACCCCTGTAGTGGTGCTGACCCCTGTAGCGGTGCTGACCCCTGTAGTGGTGCTGACCCCTGTAGCGGTGCTGACCCCTGTAGCGGTGCTGACCCCTGTAGTGGTGCTGACCCCTGTAGTGGTGCTGACCCCTGTAGTGGCGGTGACCCCTGTAGTGGTGCTGACCCCTGTAGTGGCGGTGACCCCTGTAGTGGCGGTGACCCCTGTAGTGGTGCTGACCCCTGTAGTGGTGCTGACCCCTGTAGTGGTGCTGACCCCTGTAGCGGTGCTGACCCCTGTAGTGGTGCTGACCCCTGTAGTGGTGCTGACCCCTGTAGTAGTGCTGACCCCTGTAGTGGTGCTGACCCCTGTAGTGGTGCTGACCCCTGTAGTGGTGCTGACCCCTGTAGTGGCGGTGACCCCTGTAGTGGCGGTGACCCCTGTAGTGGTGCTGACCCCTGTAGTGGTGCTGACCCCTGTAGTAGTGCTGACCCCTGTAGCGGTGCTGACCCCTGTAGTGGTGCTGACCCCTGTAGTGGCGGTGACCCCTGTAGTGGTGCTGACCCCTGTAGTGGTGCTGACCCCTGTAGCGGTGCTGACCCCTGCCGCAGCGCCCCCTCTGGTGCTGACCCCTGTAGTGGTGCTGACCCCTGTAGTGGTGCTGACCCCTGTAGCGGTGCTGACCCCTGTAGTGGTGCTGACCCCTGTAGCGGTGCTGACCCCTGTAGTGGTGCTGACCCCTGTAGTGGTGCTAACCCCTGTAGCGGTGCTGACCCCTGTAGTGGTGCTGACCCCTGTAGTGGTGCTGACCCCTGTAGTAGTGCTGACCCCTGTAGCGGTGCTGACCCCTGCCGCAGCGCCCCCTCTGGTGCTGACCCCTGTAGTGGCGGTGACCCCTGTAGTGGCGGTGACCCCTGTAGTGGTGCTGACCCCTGTAGTGGCGGTGACCCCTGTAGTAGTGCTGACCCCTGTAGTGGTGCTGACCCCTGTAGTGGCGGTGACCCCTGTAGTGGTGCTGACCCCTGTAGTGGTGCTGACCCCTGTAGTGGCGGTGACCCCTGTAGCGGTGCTGACCCCTGTAGTGGTGCTGACCCCTGTAGTGGTGCTGACCCCTGTAGCGGTGCTGACCCCTGTAGTGGTGCTGACCCCTGTAGTAGTGCTGACCCCTGTAGTGGTGCTGACCCCTGTAGTGGTGCTGACCCCTGTAGTGGTGCTGACCCCTGTAGTGGCGGTGACCCCTGTAGTGGTGCTGACCCCTGTAGTGGTGCTGACCCCTGTAGTGGTGCTGACCCCTGTAGCGGTGCTGACCCCTGTAGTGGTGCTGACCCCTGTAGTAGTGCTGACCCCTGTAGTGGTGCTGACCCCTGTAGTGGTGCTGACCCCTGTAGCGGTGCTGACCCCTGTAGTGGTGCTGACCCCTGTAGCGGTGCTGACCCCTGTAGCGGTGCTGACCCCTGTAGTGGTGCTGACCCCTGTAGCGGCGCTGACCCCTGTAGTGGCGGTGACCCCTGTAGTGGTGCTGACCCCTGTAGTGGCGGTGACCCCTGTAGTGGCGGTGACCCCTGTAGTGGTGCTGACCCCTGTAGTGGTGCTGACCCCTGTAGTAGTGCTGACCCCTGTAGCGGTGCTGACCCCTGTAGTGGTGCTGACCCCTGTAGTGGTGCTGACCCCTGTAGTAGTGCTGACCCCTGTAGTGGTGCTGACCCCTGTAGTGGTGCTGACCCCTGTAGTGGTGCTGACCCCTGTAGTGGCGGTGACCCCTGTAGTGGCGGTGACCCCTGTAGTGGTGCTGACCCCTGTAGTGGTGCTGACCCCTGTAGTAGTGCTGACCCCTGTAGCGGTGCTGACCCCTGTAGTGGTGCTGACCCCTGTAGTGGCGGTGACCCCTGTAGTGGTGCTGACCCCTGTAGTGGTGCTGACCCCTGTAGCGGTGCTGACCCCTGTAGTAGTGCTGACCCCTGTAGCGGTGCTGACCCCTGCCGCAGCGCCCCCTCTGGTGCTGACCCCTGTAGTGGCGGTGACCCCTGTAGTGGCGGTGACCCCTGTAGTGGTGCTGACCCCTGTAGTGGCGGTGACCACTGTAGTAGTGCTGACCCCTGTAGTGGTGCTGACCCCTGTAGTGGCGGTGACCCCTGTAGTGGTGCTGACCCCTGTAGTGGTGCTGACCCCTGTAGTGGCGGTGACCCCTGTAGCGGTGCTGACCCCTGTAGTGGTGCTGACCCCTGTAGTGGTGCTGACCCCTGTAGTGGTGCTGACCCCTGCCGCAGCGCCCCCTCTGGTGCTGACCCCTGTAGTGGTGCTGACCCCTGTAGTGGCGGTGACCCCTGTAGTGGCGGTGACCCCTGTAGTGGTGCTGACCCCTGTAGTAGTGCTGACCCCTGTAGTGGTGCTGACCCCTGTAGTGGTGCTGACCCCTGTAGCGGTGCTGACCCCTGTAGTGGTGCTGACCCCTGTAGTAGTGCTGACCCCTGTAGTGGTGCTGACCCCTGTAGTGGTGCTGACCCCTGTAGCGGTGCTGACCCCTGTAGTGGTGCTGACCCCTGTAGCGGTGCTGACCCCTGTAGCGGTGCTGACCCCTGTAGTGGTGCTGACCCCTGTAGTGGTGCTGACCCCTGTAGTGGCGGTGACCCCTGTAGTGGTGCTGACCCCTGTAGTGGCGGTGACCCCTGTAGTGGCGGTGACCCCTGTAGTGGTGCTGACCCCTGTAGTGGTGCTGACCCCTGTAGTAGTGCTGACCCCTGTAGCGGTGCTGACCCCTGTAGTGGTGCTGACCCCTGTAGTGGTGCTGACCCCTGTAGTAGTGCTGACCCCTGTAGTGGTGCTGACCCCTGTAGTGGTGCTGACCCCTGTAGTGGTGCTGACCCCTGTAGTGGCGGTGACCCCTGTAGTGGCGGTGACCCCTGTAGTGGTGCTGACCCCTGTAGTGGTGCTGACCCCTGTAGTAGTGCTGACCCCTGTAGCGGTGCTGACCCCTGTAGTGGTGCTGACCCCTGTAGTGGCGGTGACCCCTGTAGTGGTGCTGACCCCTGTAGTGGTGCTGACCCCTGTAGCGGTGCTGACCCCTGCCGCAGCGCCCCCTCTGGTGCTGACCCCTGTAGTGGTGCTGACCCCTGTAGTGGTGCTGACCCCTGTAGCGGTGCTGACCCCTGTAGTGGTGCTGACCCCTGTAGTGGTGCTGACCCCTGTAGTGGTGCTGACCCCTGTAGCGGTGCTGACCCCTGTAGTGGTGCTGACCCCTGTAGTGGTGCTGACCCCTGTAGTAGTGCTGACCCCTGTAGCGGTGCTGACCCCTGCCGCAGCGCCCCCTCTGGTGCTGACCCCTGTAGTGGCGGTGACCCCTGTAGTGGCGGTGACCCCTGTAGTGGTGCTGACCCCTGTAGTGGCGGTGACCCCTGTAGTAGTGCTGACCCCTGTAGTGGTGCTGACCCCTGTAGTGGCGGTGACCCCTGTAGTGGTGCTGACCCCTGTAGTGGCGGTGACCCCTGTAGCGGTGCTGACCCCTGTAGTGGTGCTGACCCCTGTAGTGGTGCTGACCCCTGTAGTGGTGCTGACCCCTGCCGCAGCGCCCCCTCTGGTGCTGACCCCTGTAGTGGTGCTGACCCCTGTAGTGGCGGTGACCCCTGTAGTGGCGGTGACCCCTGTAGTGGTGCTGACCCCTGTAGTAGTGCTGACCCCTGTAGTGGTGCTGACCCCTGTAGTGGTGCTGACCCCTGTAGCGGTGCTGACCCCTGTAGCGGTGCTGACCCCTGTAGTAGTGCTGACCCCTGTAGTGGTGCTGACCCCTGTAGTGGTGCTGACCCCTGTAGCGGTGCTGACCCCTGTAGTGGTGCTGACCCCTGTAGCGGTGCTGACCCCTGTAGCGGTGCTGACCCCTGTAGTGGTGCTGACCCCTGTAGTGGTGCTGACCCCTGTAGTGGCGGTGACCCCTGTAGTGGTGCTGACCCCTGTAGTGGCGGTGACCCCTGTAGTGGCGGTGACCCCTGTAGTGGTGCTGACCCCTGTAGAGGTGCTGACCCCTGTAGCGGTGCTGACCCCTGTAGTGGTGCTGACCCCTGTAGTGGCGCTGACCCCTGTAGTGGTGCTGACCCCTGTAGCGGTGCTGACCCCTGTAGTGGTGCTGACCCCTGTAGAGGTGCTGACCCCTGTAGCGGTGCTGACCCCTGTAGTGGTGCTGACCCCTGTAGTGGTGCTGACCCCTGTAGTGGCGCTGACCCCTGTAGTGGTGCTGACCCCTGTAGAGGTGCTGACCCCTGTAGCGGTGCTGACCCCTGTAGTGGTGCTGACCCCTGTAGTGGCGCTGACCCCTGTAGTGGTGCTGACCCCTGTAGCGGTGCTGACCCCTGTAGTGGTGCTGACCCCTGTAGTGGCGGTGACCCCTGTAGTGGCGGTGACCCCTGTAGTGGTGCTGACCCCTGTAGAGGTGCTGACCCCTGTAGCGGTGCTGACCCCTGTAGCGGTGCTGACCCCTGTAGTGGTGCTGACCCCTGTAGAGGTGCTGACCCCTGTAGTGGTGCTGACCCCTGTAGTAGTGCTGACCCCTGTAGTGGTGCTGACCCCTGTAGTGGTGCTGACCCCTGTAGTGGCGGTGACCCCTGTAGTGGCGGTGACCCCTGTAGTGGTGCTGACCCCTGTAGTGGTGCTGACCCCTGTAGTAGTGCTGACCCCTGTAGCGGTGCTGACCCCTGTAGTGGTGCTGACCCCTGTAGTGGCGGTGACCCCTGTAGTGGTGCTGACCCCTGTAGTGGTGCTGACCCCTGTAGCGGTGCTGACCCCTGCCGCAGCGCCCCCTCTGGTGCTGACCCCTGTAGTGGTGCTGACCCCTGTAGTGGTGCTGACCCCTGTAGCGGTGCTGACCCCTGTAGTGGTGCTGACCCCTGTAGCGGTGCTGACCCCTGTAGTGGTGCTGACCCCTGTAGTGGTGCTGACCCCTGTAGCGGTGCTGACCCCTGTAGTGGTGCTGACCCCTGTAGTGGTGCTGACCCCTGTAGTAGTGCTGACCCCTGTAGCGGTGCTGACCCCTGCCGCAGCGCCCCCTCTGGTGCTGACCCCTGTAGTGGCGGTGACCCCTGTAGTGGCGGTGACCCCTGTAGTGGTGCTGACCCCTGTAGTGGCGGTGACCCCTGTAGTAGTGCTGACCCCTGTAGTGGTGCTGACCCCTGTAGTGGCGGTGACCCCTGTAGTGGTGCTGACCCCTGTAGTGGTGCTGACCCCTGTAGTGGCGGTGACCCCTGTAGCGGTGCTGACCCCTGTAGTGGTGCTGACCCCTGTAGTGGTGCTGACCCCTGTAGTGGTGCTGACCCCTGCCGCAGCGCCCCCTCTGGTGCTGACCCCTGTAGTGGTGCTGACCCCTGTAGTGGCGGTGACCCCTGTAGTGGCGGTGACCCCTGTAGTGGTGCTGACCCCTGTAGTAGTGCTGACCCCTGTAGTGGTGCTGACCCCTGTAGTGGTGCTGACCCCTGTAGCGGTGCTGACCCCTGTAGTGGTGCTGACCCCTGTAGTAGTGCTGACCCCTGTAGTGGTGCTGACCCCTGTAGTGGTGCTGACCCCTGTAGCGGTGCTGACCCCTGTAGTGGTGCTGACCCCTGTAGTAGTGCTGACCCCTGTAGGGGTGCTGACCCCTGTAGCGGTGCTGACCCCTGTAGTGGTGCTGACCCCTGTAGTAGTGCTGACCCCTGTAGCGGTGCTGACCCCTGTAGTGGTGCTGACCCCTGTAGCGGTGCTGACCCCTGCCGCAGCGCCCCCTCTGGTGCTGACCCCTGTAGTGGTGCTGACCCCTGTAGTGGTGCTGACCCCTGTAGCGGTGCTGACCCCTGTAGTGGTGCTGACCCCTGTAGCGGTGCTGACCCCTGTAGTGGTGCTGACCCCTGTAGTGGTGCTGACCCCTGTAGCGGTGCTGACCCCTGTAGTGGTGCTGACCCCTGTAGTGGTGCTGACCCCTGTAGTAGTGCTGACCTCTGTAGCGGTGCTGACCCCTGCCGCAGCGCCCCCTCTGGTGCTGACCCCTGTAGTGGCGGTGACCCCTGTAGTGGCGGTGACCCCTGTAGTGGTGCTGACCCCTGTAGTGGCGGTGACCCCTGTAGTAGTGCTGACCCCTGTAGTGGTGCTGACCCCTGTAGTGGCGGTGACCCCTGTAGTGGTGCTGACCCCTGTAGTGGTGCTGACCCCTGTAGTGGCGGTGACCCCTGTAGCGGTGCTGACCCCTGTAGTGGTGCTGACCCCTGTAGTGGTGCTGACCCCTGTAGTGGTGCTGACCCCTGCCGCAGCGCCCCCTCTGGTGCTGACCCCTGTAGTGGTGCTGACCCCTGTAGTGGCGGTGACCCCTGTAGTGGCGGTGACCCCTGTAGTGGTGCTGACCCCTGTAGTAGTGCTGACCCCTGTAGTGGTGCTGACCCCTGTAGTGGTGCTGACCCCTGTAGCGGTGCTGACCCCTGTAGTGGTGCTGACCCCTGTAGTAGTGCTGACCCCTGTAGTGGTGCTGACCCCTGTAGTGGTGCTGACCCCTGTAGCGGTGCTGACCCCTGTAGTGGTGCTGACCCCTGTAGTAGTGCTGACCCCTGTAGGGGTGCTGACCCCTGTAGCGGTGCTGACCCCTGTAGTGGTGCTGACCCCTGTAGTAGTGCTGACCCCTGTAGCGGTGCTGACCCCTGTAGTGGTGCTGACCCCTGCCGCAGCGCCCCCTCTGGTGCTGACCCCTGTAGCGGTGCTGACCCCTGTAGTGGTGCTGACCCCTGTAGTAGTGCTGACCCCTGTAGCGGTGCTGACCCCTGTAGTGGTGCTGACCCCTGTAGTAGTGCTGACCCCTGTAGTGGTGCTGACCCCTGTAGCGGTGCTGACCCCTGTAGTGGTGCTGACCCCTGTAGTAGTGCTGACCCCTGTAGGGGTGCTGACCCCTGTAGCGGTGCTGACCCCTGTAGTGGTGCTGACCCCTGTAGTAGTGCTGACCCCTGTAGCGGTGCTGACCCCTGTAGTGGTGCTGACCCCTGTAGTAGTGCTGACCCCTGTAGCGGTGCTGACCCCTGTAGTAGTGCTGACCCCTGTAGTGGTGCTGACCCCTGTAGTAGTGCTGACCCCTGTAGCGGTGCTGACCCCTGTAGTGGTGCTGACCCCTGTAGTAGTGCTGACCCCTGTAGCTGTGCTGACCCCTGTAGCGGTGCTGACCCCTGTAGTGGTGCTGACCCCTGTAGTGGTGCTGACCCCTGTAGTAGTGCTGACCCCTGTAGTGGTGCTGACCCCTGTAGTGGTGCTGACCCCTGTAGTAGTGCTGACCCCTGTAGTGGTGCTGACCCCTGTAGTGGTGCTGACCCCTGTAGTGGTGCTGACCCCTGTAGTGGTGCTGACCCCTGTAGCGGTGCTGACCCCTGTAGTGGCGGTGACCCCTGTAGTGGTGCTGACCCCTGTAGTGGCGGTGACCCCTGTAGTGGTGCTGACCCCTGTAGTGGCTGTGACCCCTGTAGTGGTGCTGACCCCTGTAGTGGTGCTGACCCCTGTAGTGGTGCTGACCCCTGTAGTAGTGCTGACCCCTGTAGTGGTGGTGACCCCTGTAGCGGTGCTGACCCCTGCCGCAGCGCCCCCTCTGGTGCTGACCCCTGTAGTGGTGCTGACCCCTGTAGTGGTGCTGACCCCTGTAGCGGTGCTGACCCCTGTAGTGGTGCTGACCCCTGTAGCGGTGCTGACCCCTGTAGTGGTGCTGACCCCTGTAGTGGTGCTGACCCCTGTAGCGGTGCTGACCCCTGTAGTGGTGCTGACCCCTGTAGTGGTGCTGACCCCTGTAGTAGTGCTGACCCCTGTAGCGGTGCTGACCCCTGCCGCAGCGCCCCCTCTGGTGCTGACCCCTGTAGTGGCGGTGACCCCTGTAGTGGCGGTGACCCCTGTAGTGGTGCTGACCCCTGTAGTGGCGGTGACCCCTGTAGTAGTGCTGACCCCTGTAGTGGTGCTGACCCCTGTAGTGGCGGTGACCCCTGTAGTGGTGCTGACCCCTGTAGTGGTGCTGACCCCTGTAGTGGCGGTGACCCCTGTAGCGGTGCTGACCCCTGTAGTGGTGCTGACCCCTGTAGTGGTGCTGACCCCTGTAGTGGTGCTGACCCCTGCCGCAGCGCCCCCTCTGGTGCTGACCCCTGTAGTGGTGCTGACCCCTGTAGTGGCGGTGACCCCTGTAGTGGCGGTGACCCCTGTAGTGGTGCTGACCCCTGTAGTAGTGCTGACCCCTGTAGTGGTGCTGACCCCTGTAGTGGTGCTGACCCCTGTAGCGGTGCTGACCCCTGTAGTGGTGCTGACCCCTGTAGTAGTGCTGACCCCTGTAGTGGTGCTGACCCCTGTAGTGGTGCTGACCCCTGTAGCGGTGCTGACCCCTGTAGTGGTGCTGACCCCTGTAGTAGTGCTGACCCCTGTAGGGGTGCTGACCCCTGTAGCGGTGCTGACCCCTGTAGTGGTGCTGACCCCTGTAGTAGTGCTGACCCCTGTAGCGGTGCTGACCCCTGTAGTGGTGCTGACCCCTGTAGCGGTGCTGACCCCTGCCGCAGCGCCCCCTCTGGTGCTGACCCCTGTAGTGGTGCTGACCCCTGTAGTGGTGCTGACCCCTGTAGCGGTGCTGACCCCTGTAGTGGTGCTGACCCCTGTAGCGGTGCTGACCCCTGTAGTGGTGCTGACCCCTGTAGTGGTGCTGACCCCTGTAGCGGTGCTGACCCCTGTAGTGGTGCTGACCCCTGTAGTGGTGCTGACCCCTGTAGTAGTGCTGACCTCTGTAGCGGTGCTGACCCCTGCCGCAGCGCCCCCTCTGGTGCTGACCCCTGTAGTGGCGGTGACCCCTGTAGTGGCGGTGACCCCTGTAGTGGTGCTGACCCCTGTAGTGGCGGTGACCCCTGTAGTAGTGCTGACCCCTGTAGTGGTGCTGACCCCTGTAGTGGCGGTGACCCCTGTAGTGGTGCTGACCCCTGTAGTGGTGCTGACCCCTGTAGTGGCGGTGACCCCTGTAGCGGTGCTGACCCCTGTAGTGGTGCTGACCCCTGTAGTGGTGCTGACCCCTGTAGTGGTGCTGACCCCTGCCGCAGCGCCCCCTCTGGTGCTGACCCCTGTAGTGGTGCTGACCCCTGTAGTGGCGGTGACCCCTGTAGTGGCGGTGACCCCTGTAGTGGTGCTGACCCCTGTAGTAGTGCTGACCCCTGTAGTGGTGCTGACCCCTGTAGTGGTGCTGACCCCTGTAGCGGTGCTGACCCCTGTAGTGGTGCTGACCCCTGTAGTAGTGCTGACCCCTGTAGTGGTGCTGACCCCTGTAGTGGTGCTGACCCCTGTAGCGGTGCTGACCCCTGTAGTGGTGCTGACCCCTGTAGTAGTGCTGACCCCTGTAGGGGTGCTGACCCCTGTAGCGGTGCTGACCCCTGTAGTGGTGCTGACCCCTGTAGTAGTGCTGACCCCTGTAGCGGTGCTGACCCCTGTAGTGGTGCTGACCCCTGCCGCAGCGCCCCCTCTGGTGCTGACCCCTGTAGCGGTGCTGACCCCTGTAGTGGTGCTGACCCCTGTAGTAGTGCTGACCCCTGTAGCGGTGCTGACCCCTGTAGTGGTGCTGACCCCTGTAGTAGTGCTGACCCCTGTAGTGGTGCTGACCCCTGTAGCGGTGCTGACCCCTGTAGTGGTGCTGACCCCTGTAGTAGTGCTGACCCCTGTAGGGGTGCTGACCCCTGTAGCGGTGCTGACCCCTGTAGTGGTGCTGACCCCTGTAGTAGTGCTGACCCCTGTAGCGGTGCTGACCCCTGTAGTGGTGCTGACCCCTGTAGTAGTGCTGACCCCTGTAGCGGTGCTGACCCCTGTAGTAGTGCTGACCCCTGTAGTGGTGCTGACCCCTGTAGTAGTGCTGACCCCTGTAGCGGTGCTGACCCCTGTAGTGGTGCTGACCCCTGTAGTAGTGCTGACCCCTGTAGCTATGCTGACCCCTGTAGCGGTGCTGACCCCTGTAGTGGTGCTGACCCCTGTAGTGGTGCTGACCCCTGTAGTAGTGCTGACCCCTGTAGTGGTGCTGACCCCTGTAGTGGTGCTGACCCCTGTAGTAGTGCTGACCCCTGTAGTGGTGCTGACCCCTGTAGTGGTGCTGACCCCTGTAGTGGTGCTGACCCCTGTAGTGGTGCTGACCCCTGTAGCGGTGCTGACCCCTGTAGTGGCGGTGACCCCTGTAGTGGTGCTGACCCCTGTAGTGGTGCTGACCCCTGTAGTGGTGCTGACCCCTGTAGTAGTGCTGACCCCTGTAGTGGTGGTGACCCCTGTAGTAGTGCTGACCCCTGTAGCGGTGCTGACCCCTGTAGTAGTGCTGACCCCTGTAGTAGTGCTGACCCCTGTAGTGGTGCTGACCCCTGTAGTGGTGCTGACCCCTGTAGTGGTGCTGACCCCTGTAGTGGTGCTGACCCCTGCCGCAGCGCCCCCTCTGGTGCTGACCCCCTCTGCAGGCGGCTCCGGGCTCAGGCAGGAAGCTCTGCAGTGAGGGTGGATCCGATCTCCGGGGCTGTCAGCTCGCTCAGCCCACAGTCAGTCTCCGGTGGAGGCTCCGGCACAGTCCCAGCTCCTCTCGTTCCTCCCTCGTCTGATCCTCCAGGATTTCATCCATCGCTCGCACAGGACTGATCGCTGCTCTGCTCCACAACAACAGCCTCCATCCATCTGCCAGAGGGGAGACCACCAGCCGGTCCATCCGAGCCACATCCCACCCGCACACCGGCCTGGCCATGGGCGACAAAGGAACCAGGTGGGTCCAGCACACGCGGGGAGCAAGGGGTTAATGGACCTGGCGGCTGCTTGTTGTTGTGGAAGGAGCCCGGCTGCTGCTGCTCCCGGGTGCAGGGATTTATGGGGTTAAACCCGAAGGGTGACACCGCCGGCTCGTATACTGTTAGCACGCTGTGGAAGGAAGGGGTTAATGGACCTTACATGGTCTCCGTCCAGGAAGGGGTTAATGGACCTTACATGGTCTCCGTCCAGGAAGGGGTTAATGGACCTTACATGGTCTCCGTCCAGGAAGGGGTTAATGGACATTACATGTCTCAGTCCGCTGTGGGAGGAAGGGGTTAATGGACCTTACATGGTCTCCGTCCAGGAAGGGGTTAATGGTCCTTACATGGTCTCCGTCCAGGAAGGGGTTAATGGACATTACATGTCTCAGTCCGCTGTGGGAGGAAGGGGTTAATGGACCTTACATGGTCTCAGTCCAGGAAGGGGTTAATGGACCTTACATGGTCTCCGTCCAGGAAGGGGTTAATGGATCTTACATGGTCTCCGTCCAGGAAGGGGTTAATGGACCTTACATGGTCTCCGTCCAGGAAGGGGTTAATGGTCCTTACATGGTATCCGTGCGCTGTGGAAGGAAGGGGTTAATGGACCTTACATGGTCTCCGTCCAGGAATGGGTTAATGGTCCTTACATGGTCTCCGTCCAGGAAGGGGTTAATGGTCCTTACATGGTATCCGTGCGCTGTGGAAGGAAGGGGTTAATGGACCTTACATGGTCTCCGTCCAGGAATGGGTTAATGGTCCTTACATGGTATCCGTCCACTGTGGAAGGAAGGGGTTAATGGATCTTACATGGTCTCCATCCAGGAATGGGTTAATGGTCCTTACATGGTCTCCATCCAGGAAGGGGTTAATGGACCTTACATGGTCTCCGTCCACTGTGGAAGGAAGGGGTTAATGGATCTTACATGGTCTCCATCCAGGAATGGGTTAATGGATCTTACATGGTCTCCATCCAGGAAGGGGTTAATGGACCTTACATGGTCTCCGTCCACTGTGGAAGGAAGGGGTTAATGGATCTTACATGGTCTCCATCCAGGAATGGGTTAATGGATCTTACATGGTCTCCATCCAGGAAGGGGTTAATGGACCTTACATGGTCTCCGTCCACTGTGGAAGGAAGGGGTTAATGGATCTTACATGGTCTCCATCCAGGAATGGGTTAATGGATCTTACATGGTCTCCATCCAGGAAGGGGTTAATGGACCTTACATGGTCTCCGTCCCTTTATCAAATTAAATGGCGGAGGCGGCGATCACTGACGGAGGAGAGGTCACCTGCTCTTGGCTGGCACATGAAGGGTTACGGCCGTCACTAGACCTCGTGTGCCACCAGGACGTGCTGACGAGAAAGGGTTAAAAGATTCCCAGTAATGAGGGGGTTTTACCCTGATGAAGGGGTTAAATCCTGTGGCCACATTTCCTCTTTACCGCTTTGTTTTCCAGCATGTAACCAAATCCTGGTGGGTGAAGGGTTAATGAGGCTCGCTCCTCTTGGCGCTGGGTCTCCTGGGCTCAGGGTAATCGGGGTTCACGCCTTCATGTGAGGCCGTCGCCTAATCGGCATGTGAGCAGGAAGGGGTTAATAAAACTGGTTCCTCTTTGCAGTCTTTCCATCGCACTTCATGCAGCGCTGGGTTCTGGATCTTCGGGGGTTAAGTCCGTCTTAAAAGGACAGAGATGTGACTCCAGACGGGGAACCAACTGAAATAACGAGGGACGAGAGCCGTTCAATGCCAAGTGTGGGGCGACGTGGAGAGGAAGGGGTTAAAGGAGTTTGTGCCACTTTTTGTTTGTACTTTCGAATGTAAAACGATGAATGAGGGGAAGGGGGGCCGCGGCCTGGCATCGAAGGGGTTAAGCTTCTCCGTTAGACCCCAAAGTGCCCATGTGACCCCTCTCCTGCAGAGTGGAGCTCGGATTCGGGGGTCTATGTTGAGGAAGTTGGAGGGCTTCTCGATCTACCCCCGTGCCCGCCACTGTTCACAACTGCAAGATGGCATCAGTAATGATGGGGGTCTTGGGGCCACAGGGTGGGGGGGTTACTGACTGACCCTTCATATCAATGGCCCGTGCCAGCACCATTGTGTAAGGTGATACAATATATCTGAGCCAGAGGAATTCCAGCCATTGCCACCGACTGCCCTGGTTGATGGGTCTGGGGGCATCCTGGTTTATCTTGGATGGAGGATCTGGGGGTCACCAGGGTTTATCTTGGATGGAGGGTCTGTGGGCACCTGGGTTTATCCTAGATGAAGGGTCTGGGTGTCACCCGGGTTTATCCTGTATGGAGGGTCTGGAGGTCACCAGGGTTTATCCTGGTTGAAGGGTCTGGAAGTCACCAGGGTTTATTCTGGATGGAGGGTCTGTAGGCACCCGGGTTTATCTTGGATGGAGGGTCTGGGGGTCACCCGGGTTTATCCTGAATGAAGGGTTTGGGGGCCACCAGGGTTTATCCTGGAAGGAGGGTCTGGGGGTCACCAGGGTATATCCTGGATGGAGGGTCAGGGTGGTCACCAGGGTTTATCCTGGAAGGAAGTTCTGGGGACACCAGGGTTTATCCTGGAAGGAAGTTCTGGGGACACCAGGGTTTATCCTGGATAGAGGATCTGTGGGTCACCCTCGTTTATCCTGGATGGAGGGTCTGGGGACACCCAGATTTATCTTGGATGGAGGGTCTGGGGACACCCAGATTTATCTTGGATGGAGGGTCTGGAGGCACCCGGGTTTATCTTGGATGGAAGGTCTGGGGGTCACCAGAGTTTATCTTGGATGGAGGGTCTGGGGGTCACTAGGTTTATCTTGGATGGAGGGTCTTGGGGTCACTAGGTTTATCTTGGATGGAGGGTCTTGGGTCACCAGGGTTTATCCTGGATGGAGGGTCTAGAGGTCACCAGGGTTTATCTTAGATGGAGGGTCTGGGGGCACCCAGGTTTATCCTGCATGGAGGGTCTGGGGGTCACAAGGGTTTATCTTGGATGGAGGGTCTGGGGGCACCCGGGTTTATCCTGCATGGAGGGTCTGGGGGCACCCGGGTTTATCCTGCATGGAGGGTCTGGGGGTCACAAGGGTTTATCTTGGATGGAGGGTCTGGGAGTCATCAGGGTTTACATTGCGTGCAGAATTATTAGGCAAGTTGTATTTCAGAGGAATACTTTTATTATTGATCAACAACTATGTTCTCAATCAACCCAAAGGACTCATAAATATCAAAGCTTAATATTTTTGGTAGTTGGGGTGGTTTTTTTTAGATTTGGCTCTTAGGAGGATATCTGTGCAGGTAACTATTACTGTGCAGAATTATTAGGCAACTTAATAAAAACCAAATATATTCCCATCTCACTTTTTTATTTTCACCAAGTAAACCAATATAACTGCACAAAATATAGAAATAAACATTTCTGACATGCAAAAACAAAACCCCCAAAAACTTAGTGCCCAATATAGCCCCTTTCTTTCTGATAACACTCAGCAGCCTCCGTCCATAGATTCTGTCAGTTGCTTGATCTGTTTACGACCAACATTGGTGCAGCAGCCACCACAGCCTCCAGACACTGCTCCGAGAGGTGGACTGTTATCCCTCCCTGTATATCTCACATTTTATGAGGGTCCACAGGTTCTCTATGGGGTTCAGATCAGGGGAACAAGGGGCCATGTCATTATTTTTTCTTCTTTGAGACCTTTACTGGCCAGCCACGCTCTGGAGTAGTTGGAGGCATGTGATGGAGCATTGTCCTGCATGAAAATCATGTTTTTCTTGAACGATACCGACTTCTTCCTGTACCACTGCTTGATGAAGTGATCCAGAAACTGGCAGTAGGTCTGGGATTTGAGCTTCACTCCATCCTCAGCCCGAGAAGGTCCCACAAGTTCATCTTTGATGATCCCAGCCCATACCAGTCCCCACCTCCAGCTTGCTGGCGTCTGAGTCGGAGTGGAGCTCTCTGCCCTTTACTGATCCAGCCTCTGGCCCATCCATCCGGCCCATCAAGAGTCACTCATTTCATCAGTCCAGAAAACCTTTGAAAAGTCAGTCTTCAGATATTTCTTGGCCCAGTCTTGACGTTTTATCTTATGTTTCTTGTTCAGAGGTGGTGGTTTTTCAGCCTTCCTTACCTTGGCCATGTCCCTGAGTATCACACACCTTGTGCTTTTTGTTACTCCAGTAACGTTGCAGATCTGAAATATGGCACAACTGGTGGCAAATGGCATCTTGGCAGCTTCACGCTTGATTTTCCTCAATTCATGGGCAGTTATTTGGCGCCTTTAGTTGCCTAATAATTAAGCACACCTTATATAGGGTTTTGATGTCATTAGACAACACCCCTCCTCATTACAAAGATGCACATCACCTGATTTACTTAATTGGTAGTTGGCTCTCAAGCCTGAACAGCTCGGAGTAGGACGACATGTATAAAAAGTATCATATGATCCAAAAAACAACTTGCCTAATAATTCTGCACGCAGTGTATATTGGATGGAGGGTCTTAGGGTCACCAGGGTTTATCTTGGATGGAGGGTCTGAAGGTCACCAGGGTTTATCTTGGATGAAGGGTCTGGAGGCACCAGGGTTTATCTTGGATGGAGGGTCTGGAGGCACCAGGGTTTATCCTGGCTGGAGGGTCTGATGGTCACCAGGGTTTATCTTAGATGAAGGGTCTGGGGGCACCTGAGTTTATTTTGGATAGAGGATCTGGAGGCACCAGGGTTTATCTTGGATGGAGGGTCTGGAGGCACCAGGCATAATCTTGTATGGAGGGTCTGGCAGCACCAGGGTTTATCTTGGATGGAGGGTCTGGAGGTCACCAGGGTTTAACTTAGATGAAGGGTCTGGAGGTCACCAGGGTTTATCTTGGATGAAGGGTCTGGAGGTCACCAGGGTTTATCTTGGATGGAGTGTCTGGAGGTCACCAGGGTTTATCTTGGATGGAGGGTCTGGAGGTCACCAGGGTTTATCTTGGATGGAGGGTCTGGAGGTCACCAGGGTTTATCTTGGATGGAGGGTCTGGAGGCACCAGGCATAATCTTGTATGGATGGTCTGGCAGCACCAGTGTTTATCTTGGATGGAGGGTCTGGAGGTCACCAGTGATTACCTGCAGCGGTCACAGATCCTGAGCCCGGATGTCCTCGAGGGCCCACCCAGATCATATCAGCCCCTTCTTCCCTCCTCCACCGCGGTACCTTGTGCGATGTTCGCCATGTCTTACGTTGCAGTGTGTGTTGTTATGAGCGGTGGCGCGGCGACTGTCGTGTGCGGTGCTAGTGGTGGTGGTGTACCCCGACTCTTATGCAATCTGTTATTGGGGGAGGTGTCGTGTTTGTTACATTGTAGCGGTCCGGAGAGTTCTCCGCTGTTCTCATGGATACAATGTTTCATTATATAACCAGAGAGAGGATGTAAAAGCCCTTAGTCCTCCGCTCCGCGGCTTTGCCGCTCCGCCGCTCACTGCTGCCCCCGAGCTCTGCTTCCCCAGATAACCCCAACTACGAGAGCCCCCTGCACCACAGATCAGTCACTGCTTATAGATGCAGCAGAGCCGATATTGTCACTTGACCCAAGTCATATCGCAATGTAGTGTCTATAGTCACATGGGACTGGGGGTGATATCTACAGCAATATCTGCTGGCTTCAGAGCTGAAATCTCAGCGTTCCCTGCTAGTACAGTGTCTGCACGGAGAAAAGGGATTTATTTCCTGGAAATTGTCTCTTTTCACCTGACAATAAATCATCTACTATATAATTGTCTAGGGGTCACTTCCGTCTTTCTGTCTGTCACAGATATTCATTGGTCGCGGCCTCTGTCTGTCATGGAAATCCAAGTTGCTGATTGGTCGCGGCAAAACAGCTACGACCAATCAGCGACGGGCACAGTCCGGAAGAAAATGGCCGCTCCTATGCCTATGCGGCATCAATAGTAAAAAAATGTAATGTTAAAAATAATAAAAAAACAAAAAACCTGCTATTCTCACCTTCCGTCGTCGCGTCCTCTCCTCGGCAGTGCAAGCAGCAGGTTCCGGTGCTAAGGATGCTATGCGAGAAGGACCTTCCATGACATCATCACAGGTCCTGCGCTCATCCAACCCTGGGACCGGAAGCTGCCGCCTGCACCGCACACAGGCGACAGGACTATAAGGGCTCCCTCGGAAGGTGAGTATATGTTTATTTTTTGTTTTAACTCTTTTTTTACCTGTTACATACGTGTCTGGGCAATATACTATGTGACTGGGCAATATACTACGTGTCTGTGCAATATACTACGTGTCTGGGAAATATACTACGTGGCTGGGCAATATACTACGTGGCTGGGCAATATACTACGTGACTAGGCAATATACTACGTGTCTATGCTGTATACTACGTGGCTGGGCAATATACTACGTGGCTGGGCAATATACTATGTGGCTGGACAATATACTACGTGACTGGGCAATATACTATGTGACTGGGCAATATACTACGTGGCTGGGCAATATACTACGTGGCTGTGCTGTATACTACGTGTCTGGGCAATATACTACGTGGCTGCGCAATATACTACGTGACTGGGCAATATACTACGTGGCTGGGCAATATACTACGTGACTGGGCAATATACTACGTGACTGGGCAATATACTACGTGACTGGGCAATATACTACGTGACTGGGCAATATACTACGTGGCTGTGCAATATACTACGTGACTGGGCAATATACTACGTGGCTGGGCAATATACTACGTGACTGGGCAATATACTACGTGACTGGGCAATATACTACGTGGCTGGGCAATATACTACGTGACTGGGCAATATACTACGTGACTGGGCAATATACTACGTGACTGGGCAATATACTACGTGGCTGCGCAATATACTACGTGACTGGGCAATATACTACGTGGCTGGGCAATATACTACGTGACTGGGCAATATACTACGTGACTGGGCAATATACTACGTGACTGGGCAATATACTACGTGGCTGTGCAATATACTACGTGACTGGACAATATACTACGTGGCTGGGCAGTATACTACGTCACTGGGCAATATACTACGTGGCTGGGCAATATTCTACGTGGCTGGGCAATATACTACGTGACTGGGCAATATACTACGTGACTGGGCAATATACTACGTGACTGGGCAATATACAACATGACTGGGCAATATACTACGTGACTGGGCAATATACTACGTGACTGGGCAATATACTACGTGACTGGGCAATATACAACATGACTGGGCAATATACTACATGGCTGGGCAATATACTACGTGGCTGGGCAATATACTACGTAACTGGGCAATATACTACGTGGCTGGGCAATATTCTACGTGGCTGGGCAATATACTTGTAGATTGTGAGCCCTCGTGGGCAGGGTCCTCTCTCCTCCTGTACCAGTTGTGACTTGTATTGTTCAAGATTATTGTACTTGTTTTATTATGTATACCCCACCTCACATGTAAAGCGCCATGGAATAAATGGCGCTATAATAATAAATAATAATAATAATACACTACGTGGCTGGGCAATATACTACGTGGCTGGGCAATATACTACGTCGCTGTGCAATATACTATGTGGCTGGGCAATATACTACGTGGCTGTGCTATATACTACGTGGCTGGGCAATATACTACGTCACTGTGCAATATACTATGTGGCTGGGCAATATACTACGTCACTGTGCAATATACTATGTGGCTGGGCAATATACTACGTCGCTGTGCAATATACTACATCGCTGTGCAATATACTATGTGGCTGGGCAATATACTACGTCGCTGTGCAATATACTATGTGGCTGGGCAATATACTACGTCGCTGTGCAATATATTATGTGGCTGGGCAATATACTACGTGGCTGTGCAATATACTATGTGGCTGGGAAATATACTACGTCGCTGTGCAATATACTATGTGGCTGGGCAATATACTACGTCGCTGTGCAATATACTATGTGGCTGGGAAATATACTACGTGGCTGTGCTATATACTACGTGGCTCTGTGCTGTATACTACGTCGCTGTGCAATATACTACGTGACTGGGCACTATAGTATGTGGCTGGGCAATATACTATGTGGACATGCATATTCTAGAATACCCGATGCGTTAGAATCGGGCCACCATCTAGTAAAATAATAATACATCAGTAATCTGTATGTACATAGTGACTGCACCAGCAGAATAGTGAGTGCAGCTCTGGAGTATAATACAGGAGGTAACTCAGGATCAGTAATGTAATGTATGTACACAGTGACTGCACCAGCAGAATAGTGAGTGCAGCCCTGGGGTATAATACAGGATGTAACTCAGGATCAGTAATGTAATGTATGTACACAGTGACTGCACCAGCAGAATAGTGAGTGCAGCTCTGGGGTATAATACAGGATGTAACTCAGGATCAGTAATGTAATGTATGTACACAGTGACTGCACCAGCAGAATAGTGAGTGCAGCTCTGGGGTATAATACAGGATGTAACTCAGGATCAGTAATGTAATGTGTGTACACAGTGACTGCACCAGCAGAATAGTGAGTGCAGCTCTGGAGTATAATACAGGATGTAACACAGGATCAGTAATGTATGTACACAGTGACTGCACCAGCAGAATAGTGAGTGCAGCTCTGGAGTATAATACAGGATGTAACTCAGGATCAGTAATGTAATGTGTGTACACAGTGACTGCACCAGCAGAATAGTGAGTGCAGCTCTGGGGTATAATACGGGATGTAACTCAGGATCAGCTATGTAATGTATGTACACAGTGACTGCACCAGCAGAATAGTGAGTGCAGCTCTGGAGTATAATACAGGATGTAACTCAGGATCAGTAATGTAATGTGTGTACACAGTGACTGCACCAGCAGAATAGTGAGTGCAGCTCTGGGGTATAATACAGGATGTAACTCAGGATCAGTAATGTATGTACACAGTGACTGCACCAGCAGAATAGTGAGTGCAGCTCTGGAGTATAATACAGATGTAACTCAGGATCAGTAATGTAATGTATGTACACAGTGACTGCACCAGCAGAATAGTGAGTGCAGCTCTGGGGTATAATTCAGGATGTAACTCAGGATCAGTAATGTAATGTATGTACACAGTGACTGCACCAGCAGAATAGTGAGTGCAGCTCTGGGGTATAATTCAGGATGTAACTCAGGATCAGTAATGTAATGTATGTACACAGTGACTGCACCAGCAGAATAGTGAGTGCAGCTCTGGGGTATAATTCAGGATGTAACTCAGGATCAGTAATGTAATGTATGTACACAGTGACTGCACCAGCAGAATAGTGAGTGCAGCTCTGGGGTATAATTCAGGATGTAACTCAGGATCAGTAATGTAATGTATGTACACAGTGGCTGCACCAGCAAAATAGTGAGTGCAGCTCTGGAGTATAATACAGGATGTAACTCAGGATCAGTAATGTATGTACGCAGTGACTGCACCAGCAGAATAGTGAGTGCAGCTCTGGGGTATATTACAGGACGTAACTCAGGATCAGTAATGTAATGTATGTACACAGTGACTGCACCAGCAGAATAGTGAGTGCAGCTCTGGAGTATAATACAGGATGTAACTCAGGATCAGTAAAGTAATGTATGTACACGGTGACCGCACCAGCAGAATAGTGAGTGCAGCTCTGGAGTATAATACAGGATGTAACTCAGGATCAGTAAAGTAATGTATGTACACAGTGACTGCACCTTCAGAGTAGTGAGTGCAGCTCAGCTGCTGCTCATTGTGCTGATTGTGGGTGCGGTCGCTGCTGAACCTGCAGTGTGCTCCTGAGCTCCAGAGAACCACCATCTCTCCACCCGGGGACCTGCTCTCTCTCTTACCCAGGGAGGGAGTGGGTTTCCTGGGATGAGTGAAGGAGCCAAGTCCCAGGCTTCTGCTTCCCGGACCAGGCTGGCGGGGGGCAGAAGGAACCAGCAACCAGCCTGCACATCAGAGGATTCGGGGGTGAGACGCTCCACCAGGAGTCGCAGCAATGTGGCTCCTACTCCCCCCAGGTCTGCAGAGACCCAGAGAAGCCGCAAGGCTTCCATGGAGGAGAAGCCTGCTAGCGTGCAAGATGGCGGCCCTTCCGGAGGAAAGCTGAGTGCTCACGGAGGTGAGGCCGACCTCACCGAGGAGGGTTGGGCGCTGCAGAGACCCTGGGAGTCTGTGTCCACCTATGCCTCCCGGGTCATGAGCCACCTTCGTGAGTATGAAGATGCTAGCAAGACCTTGAGAAGGCTTCGGGAGGAGCTGCGCTGCACAAGCGCTAAAGCTGCAGGCTCCTCCAGACCCAGGAAGACGCAATTCCAGGCGGAGGTAAAGATTCTGAAGCTTGAAATTAATGACCTGGAGGTAAGAAAAGCATTTATTCGAGAAAAAAGTGGACCATTTAAAGAAAAGCTTATAAATGAAGACAGATTCAGAGAAATGGCTGATAACAGAGAGCAAAGGCAGATGGGGCTGCAGCCTGAGTGCCAGGTGGATGATGATGATGATGAGGAGGATGACCAGCAGAAAGCTCCACCTGGCAGCCCTCTTAGTCACTCAGAGGCCACGTGCAGCGAGCTCCCTGCTGGACAGGCGACGATGACATCTCGTCGCAGTTCTGCTGGCTCTGGGGAGGACAGTGACATCGGCCAGGGAGGGGCGCTAATGGCAGAGATCAAGCTGCTTGAGTCCCCAGTGTGCCTTCAGAACTTCCATCTTGGTGATGATTTACCAGAGGAGGCACCTGGGGGCCAGAAGAAAAAGGCAAAGAAAACCACCAAGCCAAAGCTGCAGGAAGCGGTAAGCTATGTATATGCCCCCCTCCCTGTACCCCCTGAGTCGGCTGCAGGGTCAGCTCGCTGTATAAGCCCCGTTGCCTAGCCCAGCCCGGGTTCTGCTGTGGATCCGGTGCAAAGGCGCGGGGAGATTACAGAGCACGGTAATGAGGCGCAGAGCTCCGTCTCTGCTTGTAGTAGCGGGGACGTAGCAGCAGGTGCATCAGCCGAAAGGCTGGACAGTGAGGGCGGCCAGGTGGCGGGCATACGATCAGGCCACGATACTGTGGTCCGCTCCTCAGTGGGAGCAGCTCCGGTAGCCTCGGTGCCCCTGAATACTGTTGCCGCTGATCACTTAGTTGAGGGGCGGCGGCAGTGTGAGGGGGTTACCGGGGCTGGGAATTCCGGTCTTCCCAAAGTCCTATTTTGTGTTGGTGCCGCTGGTCAACAAGATCCTGATGCTAAGGATCAGCGGTGCCCCACAGCAGCTAAAGATCAACGACGACTGGTAGCAACCATGAAGCAGCGGAAAATATTAACTAATGATGCGGAGGGCACACAAAAAACCAGGGGTGAGGTCACCTCCAGTTCTGTGGAGGAGACTCAGCCCCTTGTGCCTGATGATGCGGAGGCCAAAGTGTCACCCCCTGTTATCACTGGTCCAGCAGGAGTGAATGTGGTGGTGGGTATGGATGCAGAAAACTCTTTGTCTAGTGGTGTGGTTGCTGGTTTGGTAGAGGGTGAGGGGGTTATGGAGGTGGGTAATGGTGATGCTGCTGGTGTGGATGTGGTCACTGGTCCGGTTGCCCCCCCGGTGGTGGCAGCGCCTGTCAGGAGTTATGCCGCTGTCACCTCCGGGGGAAATAGGGCATCCTCCTCGTCTCCGGGCTCTGGGGACGGCATGTTGCAACGGCGTCTCCTGGAGGCTCTAAAGAGGGGGGAGAGATCACTAATAGTAGAGGGTCGAGAGGTTGATCTATCCTTCTGGATAGAGAGGCATGGCCTCGGGGCCTTCCGAGAGCAAAGAGGGGGGGATACAGTGTGGTCCCTCCCAACAGCCGGGCCGGGTAGTGTGCGTAGGAATGTGGTCCGTCTTCAGTGGAGGGGCAATGATGCGTGTCCTCCAAGGTCTAAAGTTGTGGAGCTCCTGCTGAGGATGGGCTTCAGTGCGATTGACATCTACGCCTTGATACATCCCTATTCCACACCTAATTTTGATGTCAGCTTTGTTCGGCCGGAGGGGCTTGAGCTCTTCTGGTCGAACTATGAGTTGACAAAAAATGAGCCCAGCTGGCGAGACTTTGCCGTTCAGGTGGTGTCTCGCCAAAACCAAGTCAAGAAAGTGACCGTGATGACTTGTAACGAGTCACTTTCTTGTTATGACATCATGACGTGGCTTGGCCGGTATGGAGAGGTGGTAGAAATGCCAAAGAAAAACCGTGACGAGTTTGGTATCTGGTCAGGGGCCTGGACGTTTATGGTAAAACTTAAGCGTTCAGGTGGTACGGTTGCCCACATACCATCATCTGCCTTCCTGGGTAGGGATCGTATCCTGGTCTTCTACCAGGGGCAACCGAAGCTCTGTCACAAGTGCGGCGACCCCACACACTTCAGCGCAAACTGCACTGTGCAGAAGTGTGCATTGTGTGGGGATATCGGCCATCTTGCTGCATCTTGTGTGGAGATTAGGTGTCACCTGTGTGGTGAGTTAGGTCACCCATTCAGCCGTTGTCCTCGCTCCTTCGCTAACGCAGTCGTGACCCCGGTGGGAGAAAGCCGTGAGGCTGATTCTGCTGGGGAAGGGACTAGCAGGGGTGAGGGAGCTGAGGGGCCAAGGAAGAAAAGCAATAAAAAGACGCCTGCACAGCTAAGGCGTCTAGACAAGCGCAGACAGGATAGGGAGCTGGGCGAGCCTCGTACTACTGGGGCGGCCCCTGTCCTGGATGCCAGTCTTGCTGCTGAGGCCCCGAGGGATGATGAGTTGGATGAGGAGGTCAGGAGGATCCACAGGGAGGAAAGTGCCACTGCCTCAGAGTCCTCCCATTATGAAAGTATGGATGAGGATAATAGGCAGTGGCTAGAGGACAAGCGTAAGCTCGGCACCAAAAAGAAGAGAAAGAAGGGAGATAAAACATCTTCTCCCGCTCTGACCAAGGTACCTAAGGAAGGAAAAACCGACTCCCCTCTGGTTGGTCTTTCTAACCGGTTCCAAGCCCTTGAAAACATCTCTTCCTCTGAGGAGGAAGCTGAGGGTGAGGTTCTGGCTTCGGCGGGGCTCACAGGGGACGCCGAGTCTCCTCCATCTGGGAATGTAAGATCCTTGGAGGGAGGGACTGGCCCAGAGTCCGGAGACGAGGACGAAAAAATTAAAAAACACGTGGGTATGGATACCTCATTGTCATTAAAGAGGGGGAAGGATTCCTCCTCTGAGGCAGAGGATAAGGGGAGTGGGAAAAAGAAAGCCATCTAACTCAATCACCAGTGATGGCGGTACCCACTCCGTTGACGCTGGCGTCCATTAATGTCGCCAGCATAAAGTCAAATACAGCTAGATTTGCGGCCTTTGATTTTCTCAGCCGGGTTGAAGCTGACATTTTCTTTTTGCAAGAGACCAGGCTGCCAAACATGGCAGATGTGTTTAAAGCTAAGAGGGAGTGGAGACTCGGGCCCTCCTATTGGTCTCTTGCGGCCGAGCCGTATAGCGGAGTGGCGGTCCTTTTTACCGCACCGGTGGAATGCCGACGGGTTATTGAGTTAGAAATGGGGAGGTGCCTGATCTTAGATGTCCTCATGAAGGGACAAGAGCTCCGGCTCATCAACATTTATGGTCCCCAATCTAAGTGGGACCGGAAGTGTCTCTTTATGAGGATCAAGCCCTACCTTTTTACAAGTCGGCAGGTTGTCTTTGGAGGGGACTTCAATGCTGTCACGAGGCCCCGAGATAGAGGAGGTTCCAGAGACAAGCTGACTTATGATAGCGTCGCCCTTAATAGTATAGCTAGTGAGGCTCGCCTGGTGGGTGTCCACATTCGGCATACCCCAGGCCACGAGGGGTTCACCTATCATAGAGGTAACTGTAGGTCCAGAATAGATAGGTTTTATTTAAAGGAGGAAGCTGTCTCTTCAGCAGTGTCTGTTGTTGAGGTGGAGTTCTCCGACCACTGTTTAATTTTGTTTTCTCTGAATGTTACAGAGACCCTCCGGATGGGAAGAGGCTTTTGGAGGCTCAATTCGTCTCTCTTGGAAGAAGCGGAGATAAGACAGTCCTTTGAGGAATTTCTTCAGGGCCAGGTACCATTACTGGATCTTTGTAGTAGTAAGTCAGAGTGGTGGGAGATGTTTAAGGAAAGGGTGGCGAGATTCTTCCGCCAGCTCTCGAGCCTCAGGAGTCTGAACAGGTACCGTCTGTATCAGGGTCTGAGGAGGAAACTCGAGCATCTTGTCTCAACTGGAGGTAGCCGCGAGGAGATCTCCAGAGTGAAATCTTTGCTTATGAGGTGTCAGTACGATAGACACGCATCTTTGGTTTTTGAGAGGGATTACGGGAAGTACCGCTCACCCGACCCTTACAGAAACTGCAGGATGTTAGTGAATAGTAAAGTGGTTACAGGACTGGTCGACACTGCGGGGTCCCTGAGACTATCCAGATCAGGGATCCTGGAGGTTGTCAGATCCTTCTACTCGCACCTCTTGGGGAAGAGGGATCTTTATTGGGATGAGATGTCGGCTTTCCTGGCTGAAGCTGTCCCCGAACCAGGGGTAGACCCCTCTCTTGACGTTTTGACAGAAATGATCAGTGAAGAGGAAGTTCAGTTGGCGATTGAAGGGCTTGCCCCCAAAAAATCGCCTGGTCCAGATGGCTTAACATCTGAATTCTATAAGACCTTTAAGGACGTTTTGGTTCCCCTCTTGACTGAGGTATTCAATGAGTGTCTTTCCTCGGGCACTCTGCCGAAGTCAATGAGGAGGTCTGCTCTGATCATCTTGTCAAAGGGTAAGGACCCGTCTTGCATTGGGAACTGGCGTCCCATAGCGCTTCTCAATGCAGACAGGAAGGTTCTGGCAAAGGTGCTGTTTAATCGGCTGGTGAAATTTGCACCCCGACTCCTTTCGGGAGCCCAGCATTGCTCTGTTCCAGGCCGCAGCACATTTAGTGCTGTGCTCAGTGTCCGAGAGGCAGTGGAGCAGGGTAGGGCTGGTCACTGGAAGGGGTACATGCTGTCACTGGACCAGGCAAAAGCGTTTGATCGGGTTAATCATGAGTACCTCTGGTCCGTCCTTCTGAGATATGGCCTGCCCGGGGGGTTTGTTGATTGGCTTAAGACCTTGTACAGTGGGGCAGAGAGTTTCCCGCTTGTGAATGGTTGGATTGGCAGCTCTTTTGAGGTTGGGTCCGGTGTTCGCCGGGGTTGTCCCTTGAGCCCGCTGCTGTACGTGTTTGCGATTGACCCTCTTCTTAGGAGGGTGGAGCGTGGACCGTTGGCCGGGATTGGGATGGACCAGGCAGCACCGGAAGCCACTCTGAGGGTGGTGGCGTATGCCGATGATGTCACGGTGTTTGTTTCCTCTCATGAGGAGGCAGGGTGGCTGATGTCAGAGGTAGATCGCTACTCGGAGGCATCCGGGTCCAAGATCAACCGGGATAAGTGTGAGAGTCTCTGGCTGGGAGGAGGAGATCCTGGTTTTGATCTCCCGGACACCCTTCCGGGACCCAAAGTCTCTGCAAAAGTCCTTGGCATCGAATTTGGCCAGGGGGATTACCCCAAACAAAATTGGGACAGCAGGCTAGAAATCGCCACTCAGAAGGTGAACCAATGGAAGGGTTGGTCTTTGACCCTGAGGGAAAGGGTAAACCTGATCAAAACTTACCTGCTCCCTTTACTGATTTATCTTGGCAGTGTATGCATCTTGCCGGAATCTCTCTGGACTCGGGTCTACAGTTTGTTCTTCCAACTGTTATGGGGGAATAGACTGAACCTGGTCAAGAGGGAGGTTACTTACCGTACGAGGAGACTAGGAGGGTTGGGTATGGTCAACCCTGTGGTATTCCTTGTGGATACCTTCATTAAGATCAATATCGCAAACCTCTGGAAAGAGAGGGCTCCTCCGTGGGTATTCTCCTGTAGGGGATGGTTTCAGCCTTTCTTCCAGGAATGGGAGACAGGAGGGCAAGTGAAGGATCTTCGCACACCGCATGGACATCTTCCGGCTTACGCTACCTTGGTTCTGAAGGTAATTCGTCGGTGGGATCTGGGAATGTGGGAGATCAGGACTCTGCCAAGGAAACTCCTTGACAATAGGGTTCTGTTGACCCATTTCCAGAGGCCTCTGGCGCTCAGGGACTGCCCAAGTCGGGATCTTGGGGTGGGTTTGCATCTTTTGAATTCTATCAGGATCCCCTCGAAGTTTTGGGACTTAGCTTGGCGCTGCTTCCATGGGAAACTGTGTGTGAGGGACAATCTGAAGTGTAGGAGCTCTGAGGACAGGAATTGTCCTCGGGAGCATTGTGGTACCTTGCTGGAAAGCATGGACCACTTCCTGCTTCATTGTCCCTTCAACACAGAGGTGTACAACAGGGTGGGCGCCTTCATTGGCTGGTCTCGGCTGGCCGGTCTCTCCTATGCGGAATGGGCCTATGGAGCATTCGGAGAGCTTGGTGGTCGGGACCGCTGCACCTTATTTCTAGTTAGCGCAGTGGTTAGGTATCACACGTGGAACGCACGGTGCTTAGTATCGACGCAACGAAAAATCCTCCCAGTGGAAGATGTGTTTAGGACCATACTCGGTGACCTGGTGAAGGTGCGCTCTCTGGAGTATGGGAGACTGGGCGCACGGAGGGCCGCTCTCCTCTGGAGGGGCTTTTCTTTTAGTGTGCCCCAGTCTGGTCATCTCCTTTCCTGGTGGTGGGCTGATGCTGACACTGTAGATTTTTGTTTTGTTTGATCATTATACAGTGATGTAGGGCTGCAGGCGCCGAACTTGGGCTTCGTGATTTGTAATTATTGTGGTGTGTGCTGCTGTATATAATGTACAGTGGGGCAAAAAAGTATTTAGTCAGTCAGCAATAGTGCAAGTTCCACCACTTAAAAAGATGAGAGGCGTCTGTAATTTACATCATAGGTAGACCTCAACTATGGGAGTGAAACTGAGAAAAAAAAATCCAGAAAATCACATTGTCTGTTTTTTTAACATTTTATTTGCATATTATGGTGGAAAATAAGTATTTGGTCAGAAACAAACAATCAAGATTTCTGGCTCTCACAGACCTGTAACTTCTTCTTTAAGAGGCTCCTCTTTCCTCAACTCATTACCTGTAGTAATGGCACCTGTTTAAACTTGTTATCAGTATAAAAAGACACCTGTGCACACCCTCAAACAGTCTGACTCCAGACTCCACTATGGTGAAGACCAAAGAGCTGTCAAAGGACACCAGAAACAAAATTGTAGCCCTGCACCAGGCTGGGAAGACTGAATCTGCAATAGCCAACCAGCTTGGAGTGAAGAAATCAACAGTGGGAGCAATAATTAGAAAATGGAAGACATACAAGACCACTGATAATCTCCCTTGATCTGGGGCTCCACGCAAAATCCCACCCCGTGGGGTCAGAATGATCACAAGAACGGTGAGCAAAAATCCCAGAACCACGCGGGGGGACCTAGTGAATGAACTGCAGAGAGCTGGGACCAATGTAACAAGGCCTACCATAAGTAACACACTACGCCACCATGGACTCAGATCCTGCACTGCCAGACGTGTCCCACTGCTTAAGCCAGTACATGTCCGGGCCCGTCTGAAGTTTGCTAGAGAGCATTTGGATGATCCAGAGGAGTTTTGGGAGAATGTCCTATGGTCTGATGAAACCAAACTGGAACTGTTTGGTAGAAACACAACTTGTCGTGTTTGGAGGAAAAAGAATACTGAGTTGCATCCATCAAACACCATACCTACTGTAAAGCATGGTGGTGGAAACATCATGCTTTGGGGCTGTTTCTCTGCAAAGGGGCCAGGACGACTGATCCGGGTACATGAAAGAATGAATGGGGCCATGTATCGTGAGATTTTGAGAGCAAACCTCCTTCCATCAGCAAGGGCATTGAAGATGAAACGTGGCTGGGTCTTTCAACATGACAATGATCCAAAGCACACCGCCAGGGCAACGAAGGAGTGGCTTCGTAAGAAGCATTTCAAGGTCCTGGAGTGGCCTAGCCAGTCTCCAGATCTCAACCCTATAGAAAACCTTTGGAGGGAGTTGAAAGTCCGTGTTGCCAAGCGAAAAGCCAAAAACATCACTGCTCTAGAGGAGATCTGCATGGAGGAATGGGCCAACATACCAACAACAGTGTGTGGCAACCTTGTGAAGACTTACAGAAAACGTTTGACCTCTGTCATTGCCAACAAAGGATATATTACAAAGTATTGAGATGAAATTTTGTTTCTGACCAAATACTTATTTTCCACCATAGTATGCAAATAAAATGTTAAAAAAACAGACAATGTGATTTTCTGGATTTTTATTTCTCAGTTTGTCTCCCATAGTTGAGGTCTACCTATGATGTAAATTACAGACGCCTCTCATCTTTTTAAGTGGTGGAACTTGCACTATTGCTGACTGACTAAATACTTTTTTGCCCCACTGTATATATTGTATATTGGGATATAGAATTGGGTGTAGGTGTTAGGTTGGGTGGTGGGAAAAGGGGGGAGGTGGGATTATCTTGTGGGACTATGGGACACTGGGTTGTTTGGGGGAAAACTGGCACTGCCTGATCTGGCCTATGGACATTGGACCTGGACTGAGGCATGAGACGCAGGACCAGCTCTCAGGTCAGTGCGGGGGGTTGGGAATGGAGGATATCTTAGTATTGTATATATTTGTAGTTATTTTATTTAAAAAAAAAAAGTTAATGTATATAGTTTTTGTTTGCCATTGTTTATTTTATTAGTTATTATTATTTTTGTTTGGTGACCGGACCAGAAGGTCAAAGTAGTTATTCTGTATATACTGTATAATATGTGTGAGAGGAGAGAATGAGCGGCTGGACCAGTGTTCAGTATACGGTTTATTTTCTGACTAATATTTTTGTTATGTTTTCTGCTATTATTGTTATGTTTTTCATTTTTATAATAAAAGATCTACAGGATGTAACTCAGGATCAGTAATGTAATGTATGTACACAGTGACTGCACCAGCAGAATAGTGAGTGCAGCTCTGGAGTATAATACAGGATGTAACTCAGGATCAGTAATGTAATGTATGTACACAGTGACTGCACCAGCAGAATAGTGAGTGCAGCTCTGAGGTATAATACAGGAGGTAACTCAGGATCAGTAATGTAATGTATGTACACAGTGACTGCACCAGCAGAATAGTGAGTGCAGCTCTGGAGTATAATA